>NW_025999977.1:43432050-43665810 GCF_001458135.2 Marmota marmota marmota | reverse complement strand
AGTGAAGCTAGCCAATCCCTAAAAAACAAATACCAAATGTCTTCTTTGATATAATGAGAGCAACTAAGAACAGAGCAGGGAGGAAGAGCAGGAAGAAAAGATTAACATTAAACAGAGACATGAGGTGGGAGGGAAAGGGAGAGAAAAGGGAAATTGCATGGTAATGGAAGCAGACCCTCATTGTTATACAAAATTACATATAAGAGGTTGTGAGGGGAATGGGAAAATAAACAAGGAGAGAAATGAATTACAGTAGATGGGGTAGAGAGAGAAGATGGGAGGGGAGGGGAGGGGGGATAGTTGAGGATAGGAAAGGTAGAAGAATACAACAGTTACTAATAGGGCATTATGTAAAAATGTGGATGTGCAACCGATGTGATTCTGCAATCTGTATTTGGGGTAAAATTGGGAGTTCATAACCAACTTGAATCTAATGCATGAAATATGATATGTCAAGAGCTTTGTAATGTTTTGAACAACCAATAAAAAAAAGAAACTTTGAGAACCAGCTGTTGTTTTATCTGACTCTATCTCAGTGTCGAAGTAATGACCAGTGTTGACCCAGAAAGTGGTTTTCCCTCATCTGGGGTTCTAAGGTAAGGATGTGAATGACAGAGAATAAAGTCCCCAGTCACCCATCAGTAGGTGAATGGTGTATATGAACAATAAAACTTCTGTATCTGAAGTTTTTGAGATGTTCAAGATCTTTGTTAGAGTAGTGTAACTGAGCCAGTCCTGATGATCCCAGGAGTCCCTCTAGAAACATATCCAGCATGGTGACATCAGAGATTAAAACAAAATCCAGCACACACACATGCTCAATGGATCTGCTGAATAAATTAATAAATGTTTTAAATCAAGAATGTCATTTTTTTCACTGGTGGACAACATATAGCCAAAGAAATTAGACTTTGAATTTGTACAGTCTTATATTAAAGCCTGTTTTGCTACTTACTATGAAAACTTAGGCAGTTCAACTCCTTATGTCTTGGTCTCTTCTTAAAGAAACACTTTGCTTGAAATGGTTTTCTTCAAAGGGTTCTGGAGAGTGTTGAAAGAGGCAACACTTATGAATATCATGGTTTGTTGTCAGGTCTCTATATAGAGATGCTTAATACATTAAATTTATTGTTAATGAATGTTATTGCTCATGTTTTATCTTACTCAAGGAAACTTCAAACAATTAACAGCAGTAGAGGTAAAGAAAAGAGTCATATATTACTAATATGTCTGCAGTAGGGTCAATAGTAGTAAATAATCGGTTACAGAGGATTGAGGAGAAGAGGGAAGGAATAAAATAGAAGATAATTAGCCAGAGCAGCTAAGGAGAGTGCACGAACACTGCTCTTTGGTCTAGACAGAGCAGACAGAACAGATTGTATATGACTTGGCTGGGCTGCTGGGCGGGGGCATGGGATTATAAATTCAATTATAGATATCATAGGTTCCAGAGAGCTGTGGGCCATCAATGTGGATGCTGAGTTGATAAATGAACATACAGGTCTGGAATTTGGGAAAGATATATGCCTAGGCATATAAATGTTTGTTGATCAAATGAATGTTTAAATGAATGGTTGAATGTGGACCAAGAGAGATAAGTTAACATTCAATGAGTTCTTTGGAAAGCATATTTCATATTTAATGTGAACATTTTTGCATGACTAATGATGGTCTATAGGTAAAGGAATAGCCTGCTTTAAACCTGATTTGTATATCCTATTCTGCTGGGAATTTTTTAAAACTTATTTTGAAACTTCAAATTTGGATTAAAGAAGACCATGTCTAATTAACCAAATACAGTCACTGAAGATAAACTATTTAGGAAGTGTAAAGGAACTAGCCTCATTAAGCAACATTTTCAGGGTGCTAATTATTTAGTAGCAATTTTTGGTTTTGTACATTTTAGTCAGAAGTGTCTTCATTAGTACTAGTTATTAACCACAGATGGAGGTGATAGTTAGAAGAAGATGGAGTGACTTTCTTGAAATAATTAATTGAACAACTATTTTTTAAAACTATCAACTCCAAGAAAGCCACTGTCCTAGACATATTGCAGGATGCTAGATTAAAGTCAGACATGATGCTCGTCTCTAAAAATGTCACAGCTCAGGATGAGAAAAAATGCAGAACATGATAAGGTCCAGGTGAGGCAGAACCAGAAATAATCTTTCCTAACTGGGTGTTTTTCATGGCAATTGTGACATTTTACCTGCTTCTTAAAAGCTAAGCCTCATCTGAATATGTAGAAAACGTCACTTGAAGAAGGAGTCACAGGAGCAAAGGTAGAGATATGGGAAAGAGGTGGGTCATTTTGCAAGAGTTAAAAACTCACCTTGATTAGAACTGAGTATTTATAAAGTAGTGAGCAAGGGAACAGAAAATGTAGATTAGAGCCAGGTTGTGAGGAAATTTTGAACATCAAGCTAAGGAATACAATCTTTATTCTGTAATAAATAATAGGACTCCATTGAAGAACTTAAGCAGAAAAAAGATTGACTCTTGCAGAGAATTTCAAAAGAATGATATTTGGGGGCTTTCCTGGGGATAGGTTTTCTCATATCATAAAGTCAGGGAAATAATATTTACGGCGCAAGGCTGGTTTTAAATGAGGTAACCTACATAATGCCTTGGTCGGTAATAGATTCCCTACCCATCCTATTTCCTGAAAGTGACCTGATAACACCCACCTGTTCCTCATTAAGACCCCAAGGGCAGCAACTGCAACAGCATGGAGATATTAACAAGAGCGGGGCTCTAAGGCAGCTGGAGACCCACGAGCAGGGATTTAGCAGATAAAGTCAAGGCAAGCAATAAAAAGAGAAAGGGGGGAAGAAATGTTTGCCAAGGGCTGTTGAAAAGAAATAAATTGGAAACCTGTTATGCATGTATCTGGGACACTGCTGTTAACTCAGGAAGGGAGGGACTGCTTATAAAGGAAGCTCCCGTGGGTCCTAGAGCACCTGGGAAATGGGACCCTGGGGCCCTGTGCACGTGTGAGGGACAGTGCAGCACACCCCAACAGTGATGCTGGCAGATGGAGCTGGGCTCATCACCACGACCGTCTCATTGAAGAAAATCACTCATCCAGTCGTAATCATGACACCAGAGCCCAGTCTACAGGCAAACTGACACATGCAAATCTCCAACACAAAAACCTGAGCAGAAACACTCAAGAGACCACTAAGGACTAAATATATGGAGTAGAAACAGCTGGCGATGGGCCTCAACTGTCCAACGGGTTAACTTCTCCTTATCTGTACAGAAAGCCCCACGAGGTAACCTCAGAGTCTGATCCAACTTCCGTCCTGGTGGTTGTCCTGGTCAGTAAAGTTATCATGAAGTCCCCAGTGGCCACTGAACAACGTGCTCACTGTCAAAGAGGAAGGCAGAGAGAAGATGCTTAATACTCCTCTGCAAGCTGATCAGAGTCCAGATAGGGGAGCAAGCACGACCTCTTGGAATTACAAAGCCTTCCAGACCTCCCTGAAATGTGCAAACAGAGACGAAGTATGGAGATATTCAGAGGGAGGTGTCAAATCAAGCAGCTAAAATCTAGGGGTTTCCTGAAGAGGGGGCCCATGAACTAGAGCCTGAAGGACAAGTAGCAGGGACGTAAGAGAATTAAGCCAGGGTTGACAACACAAGGTTGTTATCATCTGTGACCTTTTCCATTCGGTCCTTCATGTCCTAAGAACACACGAGCAGATCCAAAAGGCACAATCTGTAGACAGAGGTTCCTACCAGAGCTTTGACTCTGAGATCCAGGGCGGATAGATGTCACCAAAATGTTGCTGACTGCTGCTGCTTCTCCACAGGACACTGCCCGAATCCTCAGGGAATGGGCTTCAACTCAATAGCAGCTCACCTGTGTGATTTGGACAAGCTCAAGTTTGGGCAGCATTTTATTTCATTAAGGTACATAAAGTGCTAGCTTGCTTTGGTTCCCTCCTGGGAGATAGCTATCCTCCTGGGAGATACCTATCCTCCCCAATAACTAAAATGCAGGGAAAACACACCACCTTTACTGTCCCCTTAAGGTCCTGGTTTACATGAGTTTTGTTTAGTCTACAAATCTCAATCCTCAGTCTTTGTTTTCCCAGTATGGGTACACCCTTTACCTGTGGACACTTGTAACCTAAAAAATAAATAATCTCCATGTTAGGATGCAGCTCACAAATGAGCTCATCTCGGCAGAGGAAGCTACTAGATGTTAAGGCCCATTAGATATTCATCTCAGCCTGGCCACTGGCAGAACAGGAGGCAAGCAGATTGCCAACTGCTATTGAGATTGATGATGAGACATGGTGGCCGGACCAGGGAGATGACTCTGGTGGGGCCAAAGGTGGCAGGAGGACTGGGAGATGGGCTGGCTGCCTGAAGTGTTCAGGCATAATTCCCTCTTCCTCCTTGCTGTCACTCAAGGCTGTTTAGATAGTACCAATGTCATGCCACATCAGCTGCACCTGTGCCCCGTGTGATGACTTTCAGACTCAGACAAATACTATCAATGGACTTTGGAATGATGGGCACAATGGAACACCCTAGTGATTGATCTGTTTGTTTCCATCCTGGGGATGAGGGTCTATTAAATAAACACTGATATTTTGAAGGAAGAGCAGAAAAAATGACTATTGGGTGGACTTTTTATTTCTTGTTTGGTTTGGGAGGTGATGGTACTTATTTGCTCTTTGATTTTTTTTTTTTCTAAGCGGGGATAACTTTTTTTTCAGACAAATAGATCTGGATAAAAGCAGAAGGACTTATTTGCTAGCTTTAATTCCTTGCTGAATACACTCCACAACTGGCAAGATGCCAAGCATTGGCTGATTCCTTGCTCTACTGCAAAGTTCTGCTTTAGATAGGAGGAGAGGGGCCACGTGATGGTCTCCTGTGGCCACATCCCTGGGTGGCTCCCAAGCTTGTCCTGTGACAATGAGCTGGTCACTAGGGTCTGGGATAGATCACAATATTTCATACATTTTGCACAAAGTTAGCTAAGGTTGGAGAGCAATGTTATCTCTTGCTCCTGCATAATTCATTGGATTTTGGAATATTTAATTTTAGAACAAAATTAGTTATAAAAAATATTTATAATTAGAATTATTAAGAACTTGAGGTTATAAAGAGGCTAGTGCCTCCCAACTTTGAAACCAGTTTTGTTTTCCAGTTTTTAAAATCCTAGAAAGAAATTATTCCATGTTTGACTGGGCCTCTTTAGTTATCTGTTGATCTGACAAAGTCTCTTCACTGATATGCTACCATTTCCTTACCTATAAAATTCAGATGATGTCACTGAGAATTCATGGGTGGAGGAATTTAAGCCTACTTTTAAAGTCACTTTCTTCCATCTAACCCCAGAGGACACTGTACCTAACAGAACTGTTGTACTGACTATGGGTACAAAGGACTGTGAACACCCCAGTTAATTCTGAGTCCTCACCAAGTCCAAACTGGTGATCCTGGGGACAATGAGAAGGGAACTTGCAGGTCCTAGCAGCCACTGGGGAATGATAAGGGATGAGGTGATTATTTTTAGCCTTTGCTCATCAATTCTCTTGTGATCAGAATTAAGGAGTAAAAATTAAAATGTAAAAGATAGTCTGGGCATCGTGAGAAAACTACACCCAATTTTCTCATTTTTGTTAAGAAAGCCATGAAGAAGGGCAACTACAACATGACCCCCACCTATACTCCTTCCCTAGGGGGGGTTGTGTTCTGTGTGGTCTGTATTCAAGGGCCAGTGTGGAAAAATGTTTGCAATGAGACAGATACAGAAAGTAAAAGCAAACAGAGACACTTGTAGAGCAATTTCATGTTGCCACACTATCCAGGGAAGTAATCCATGGATTTGGTGTCTTGCATTGGCTCCAGCTATATTCTAATCAAGTGAATAGAATGTATACATCCACACAGATTGGAAATAACCATGATAGATGACAGACAAAAGACAGATAGGACAGGTTCTTCATCACAATTTGTTTCAGAAGTCGTCTCCTCATATTCACCAAATGTGTAAATTACCTGTTTATTGTCCTTCCTACTAGGTTGAATGTAAGCTGCATGACAGGAACTGTGCCGACCTTCTTCAATGTTCTATCTCCAAATCATAGGACAATTCCTGGTTTATTGAATAAATAAATGAGAAGTGCCTCTCTCTCAGGTTTGGTGGCCATTACGTATCAAGAGAAGGAGATGGTAGCAGTAGGTATATTTGTCATGTCAAGACAGGGATCAATTTCAAGATCTCACTCTCCACCCTCCATCTTCAATGTCAAGGTAAAGAGCTAGAAGACTCAGGAATATATCTCCAAATTCATAAGACATGCCTCTAGAGGGGTATGATTACTTCTATGGAATTCATTTTATCACTGTATTTTCAGGATCACAGGTAGTCAAAAAGCAAAGTCCAACTGACATTTCATATTACACTTATTGTTTGAAAGTTATCAGTATCCCATAAACATATCATGGTGCTTTATAAATTCCAGAGATAAGACTAAACTTTCAGGACTGCTGACATAACAAAATACAAACACACACACCCACATATGAGTGGGTCTGTGCCTTCTCTGTCCTCATTTTTCCCTTAGAGGACAGAAAAGGCACAGACCCACTCATATCATAATATTTTGATTTGAAACATATTTTGTTAACAAGTAGTAGAAAGAGAAAGCATTAGGCTCAAATCCACAGTGGCTCCCAGGGACGGCAGCGCAGTCCCAGAAGACAGATATGAATGTGTGCTGATGCTCCACTTATCTATTGCTGCATGGCAAACTCTGTCATGGCATGAAATGACAACCATTTTATTGTGTTTACAGATTTTGTGGGTCAAGAATTCAGGCAGAGTACCGTGAGAATGGCTTGTTTCTGCTCCACAATATCTGAGATCTCAAGTAGGAAGAGTCAAATAATAATTCCTTAAATAACTGGAGACTGGACTCATCTGGAGATGACTTCACTCCCATGCTTGGTACCCTGGCCACGTTGATGCAAACATACATACATTGGACTGAGCTGGGGATGTTGACCAGAACCTTTTTTGATAGCACCTGTCTCTATGGATTCCTTATAACTTAACTGACTTCTCTCATGGCATCTCAGGTCTCCAAGATCAAGGCTTCCTGTAAACAAGGGGAATCTCCATGGCCTTTCATTCTGAGGTTTCTCAGAAGTTACAGACTGTCACTGTGGTACTCCTAGCAAAGCAGGTGAAAGCACACTCAGATTTAACGGGAGGTAAAATAGTTGATGGAAGGAACATCAAAGAATGAGCAACCATGTTTTAAACCCTCTCCTTTGCAGAAAACTTCTGGGGCTTCCATGAATAGCTGCCAGATATGTTGAAGATCCTATGAAGCATGTGATAGTCTCACACCTCAAAAATCCACCCTTCCCAGATGCCAGGCATATTCCTGTGTACAAACATTCCTAGAGCTGCAAAACTGAAAGGAACACCAGAGGGCATTGCACCCAAGAGCACAATGCCCTCCACCTCCCATCCACGTGACAACAGAGGAAGTCAAGATTAAAGGTCTGTCTGGGATGCTTGGGCTGAAATTAGAATCCAGGCCTCTTTCTTTCAAGTTTAATAGCTTTTTGAAACAAGACACCTTCTCCATTTTAAAATCCCTAGTATAAAAAATCATCAATGGATATTAAAACTCATAGTGAAACTGAGTAACAGGTTATTTAGACACGTTCAAAGTATCCGCCCACACATTATTGCTAATTAGAGAAAAAGAGTAACTTTCTAATGGAACAATCTGTTCAATACCATCTTAATCCAGTGACAGAAGTGACAATGGGCGGCATCATTTGCCTGAAGTTATGAGGCACCAAGAAGGCACACCATCCTTTCTATGATATTCCTACCCAAAATACACACCACGAATCTAATTGTTAGTGAAGAACAGGCTATAAAATTAGGACATACATTTCAAAAGGTGCAAATGGTGGAACAATTTCCTTAGTTTCAAATGATGCAGAAAAAAGTCTACACACACACACACACACACACACACACACTCCCCCCTTATAGATAATAGAGAGAAATGATAAGTAAATGTGACAAAATAAAAACAGTTGGTAAATCTGGAAAGGAGGTTTGCACAAGTCCTTGTGGTATTCTTGAAACTTTCTCTAAGTTTTCTATATTTTGAAATCATATAAAAATAAAAAAGTGCACAATCAGCAACAACAACAAAATATTTTTGTGTGAATTTCTGGGTGATGACCTCCTGGCTACTGCAATGGAGTCTGCTTCTTAACTCTCCAAGAGTTTAGACAAACCACAGTGTGCTGAGCTGTCATGAGGCTCTGTAGACTCTTTAGTCAGTAGGTCTGGGCTCCCTGGGGAGATGCCAGCCAGAACAGTCAGGTGCAAATGAGCTTACATGTAGGTATTTAGGGTATGTCTTAGGTTACATACTAAGTCGATATAACAAAGATACCCCAAATCCAGAAGCTTAAGTAAGATAGAAGATTTTTTTTCTCTCTCACTGAATAATCCAGGAAGATTGGGCAGCTCTTTCCTCTTTATCCTGTAACTCCCATTTCCAGTTCCAAAGGAGTAGCTTCTGTTTCCATTACCTATCCAGAGAAAAGAGGAAAACGTACAAAGTTTGTTGTAAAAACTAAATCTGGAAGTGTGCATACATAACTTCTTTATCACTTTATTGGCCAGAGTTTAACTAGGTGCCCAGCTGGACAGCAGGGAGCCTGAGCCATCTGCCTGCATCTGGGTGGACTTGGCCTATGTTCCCAGCTTGAATTGGAGTGAGGGCAATGTTCTATTATAAACAGGGAATGAGAAGGAGTAATGATAGATAATGAGCATCTCCCTCCCCAGGAAATAGAGATTGAGGGGCTTCTGTAGGATAAGCAAAGTATCAGCTATTTTCCCAACATAGGAAATGCTTGGAATTCTGCAGGAGGTGGGAAACTCAGGGAAGAAACTGGGTTCCAAAAGTAGACACGTCGTTTATGCTGCCCACTTGAGTAAGCTATTTAAGTTGCTCTGAGAGTTCAAGAAAGCCAAGGAGAAAAAGACCTGGAGAAAAAGACGAATCCAAATTTTCTATGCCACAGACATTCAGGACTGACACAATCAAATGATTTTCAATCTGTTGACAATATAACATGAACAGAGGTGTCCTCAGCCATGCACGTATTCACACACACGCTCATGTGTACTCACAGACACAGCCCATGATAACAGCCACATCTAATGCTGCATGAGGCTGCTCTAGGACATGCCCAGGGTCCTCCACTGACTCTCCTCTCCATTAATTAGGAGTGTGCCAGGATTATTATACTGTTAACTCTCACTCAATATGGTTACTAAATGGTTTCTACAGAATAACAGGCAAATTGATCAGCATTGCTTTTTAAGGAACTGTCTCTTGATTTGTCAAATTTATGAGTGACAAAATTGCTTTCTGTATATAGAATTGTCATTCTAGTTGCTTAAAGCTTTATTTCATTTTTAGGATTTTCCTTAAAAAAAAATCTTTCACAGTGTCAACTTTTTCGTCCCTCCTTTTGTCCCATATCTCTGTAGGATACAGAGGTAACTGTATATGGGCAGACTGCGATGAGCTTGGCTTGTTCAGTCCAGCCTCACTCTGTTCCTAGGAAAAGAGAGAGGAAGCTAAGGAGGGTACAGGAGGGTACTGTCTGCTTTATTAGAACAGCCACTCTGCCATTTAGCCCACACCATGATGATGTGTGGACACCAAAACATGACAGGCATTTATCACCATCACAGAGATGGAAGGAATGACCAGGGCTCTTGCACAGGAAAACACACATCCCGCCTCTTCCAGAGCCACACACCACATGAGAACATTACTGTGATGCTTTGTTCAACCTACAGAAGCCCTTCTGAAATGCCACAAAGAGGTTTTGAAAGTTCTGTTACACCATAGACCAGACTCCCAATGCGTCATGCATCCTAGATCTAAAGGAAGTCACCTTCTAACCACCCCTGCCCAGTGTCATGTCCTAATGACCTCTGAGATCTCCACGTCTCCCTACATTATAGCCTCTTTGCCAGATCTTCTGTACTTGCCAGTCTCAGCTTCCGACACAGGACATCCTGAAAGGCTGTCAGCCCTAGCCCAAGACTTTTCAATTTCAAGGGCAGAAACATCCCTAGAAATAACTGTCATCTCTGTCCTTTCCACTGCTTTATTATAACCACCCACTGGGCTTTTCAATGGCTTATCCTCAACGAGGGATTTTCTGTGGAAGCAACATCCACATCTAGCAGAGGACAGCAGCAGATGAAGAGTCAGTCAGTACAGTGTGCTGGCCACCAGTGTGGTGCTGGAGTGCAGTGGGGCCATGTATGGGCAGAAGAAGCTGGGGTCCCAGAGGCCCTCCTCCTCCAAAGTCGGGTCCCAACACTTGCTCACTTGGACCTCGGTTTATCATGCATTGTACATCAGGAGCGTTTGTGTTCCTTGCACCTTCTCAGGCCATTTCAGAACTGCTGTTTAAAGTATTTCCTTGGATATTTAAATCATTTTAAACATGAGGCTATGAAGAGGTTTGGTCCTTTATATTCCTCTAAGTCACTAGGAGCAGCTTTGAAAATGCATTCAAATACAGTGGGGAGTAGCAGAAGATGTAAAAGTAGGCGATTAGGTTAAATAAATCCTCTAATTTTAATTTTGCTCATCAGGAAGAGGGAGGACATGGAGGAAGTAAGAAGAGAGATGCATTATGTTTCTATTGCTACTATAACAAATTAACACAAATTTAGAGGCTTAAAATTCACAAACTTATCTGACAGTTCTGGAGGTCAGACATCTGATACATGTCTTACTGGGCTTCACATCAAGACTTGTTCCTTTAAGGAGGTTTCAGGATGAAGCCCGTTGTCTTGCCTTATCTAGCTTCTAGAAGGTACCCCCGATGACGTGGTCTCCTTCCTTCTTCACTGACAGCAATGGAGGTTCAGATCCTTCAGGCAGTGAATTACTCTTCCACAGCACATCTCCCTCTGACTCGCTCTCTTCCTCTGCTTCCTCCCTTTTCTTCTACTTTTGAGGACCCTCCTGACCACAGGGGATTTACCAAGATAATCTCCCAATTTTCAGGACAGTGGATGAGTAGCAAAAATTCCATCTGCAACCTCAGCG
The DNA here is from genome assembly GCF_001458135.2 of Marmota marmota marmota. Lineage (NCBI taxonomy): Eukaryota > Metazoa > Chordata > Mammalia > Rodentia > Sciuridae > Marmota > Marmota marmota. The sequence continues at coordinate 43,654,663 of NW_025999977.1, read as the reverse complement.
CCCCTTTGTATCGGGAGTCAATGGTCAGCTCTCGTTGGGAGATTTTTCTTCCAGTCACCATGAAACTTAAAATCTCAATAATTAGTGAATAGAAAAACTCAAATATTCAGAAATATATTTACAAAAGGCGAAGCCCCTGGTAGATCTAGTCCATATGGGTCCTGGAACTAGACAAAGAAAAGATGGCTCTTGTGATTTATTTAAGGGGGTACATCAAAGGCAGGACAAGGTTTCAAGGGTGGAGTCACTTCCTGATGTCTTGCAGTCAGCAGGTTGATTGACATCTTGGCAGGTCACACCCATCTCAGGTGCTATGGGGGCCACAGTAGAGTGGGATAAAGATTCTCATTGTCCCTGGGCAATTGACCAGAGAAAATGTCCACTGGTCATTCCCAAACACCAGATGTCTCTATACACTAGGCTCCCATGTGCAGTGATCCACATGCAACCCATGGGCAGCTCCTGACACCTCTGCCAGGTAATCTTTTATTTTTGCAGTTTCCAGGGATCGCAACATGGACATCTTTAGGAAGGACCATTATTCTGCCTCCCGGATAAGATACAATTACAGCTCTGCTCAGCCACAATTTAGCAATCCTGGTATCAAACTCAGTTTCAGAGTGGTTGTTCCACCTTCATTATGGGTCTGCTGAAGTCCTAGCCCCGTAAGCTGGGCAACACTCAGTCCCAAAGATGTGGTATGAAAGAGCTTTGAGGACTGAGACAGATCCCTGTGGAATTCACTTGAAGCACAAGCTCTCTGAACTTCTCTCTTCTTAACCAACTACTTATTTAATGAACCCTCTCTGTGTCTCGGGTAAATCATGTTGACTAAGGACTCAGCATGCTGAAAGCTGTCGCTAGTTGGCTAATTTCTGAAATATACTAACATCATCACTTCCACCAATTGAGTTCGATGCTCAGCCATGTCAGTTGTGATTGTACCCAAACCTATTTATGCCAGTTGTATATGCTCTTGCAATTATGTAATTTAATTAAATGTCACATAAACCAATGAAAGATGAACATGAAGAGAGCTGTTTTTATATACACCGAGTGGAACGTCTTGGAAAGACTTGATAAAGATGAGTCACATTTTTAAAAAGAGGCAGGCAAATTAGATGGTAAAACAGGAGCAAAGGATAGGAAATTAAATCATAAAAATCTTCAAGGATTTGGCCAAAAAGCAGAAGTGGATTCAATAGTGGGTAACTTGAGAAGGTGAAGAAACTGAAAGAACTAGGAGTGAGGCAGAAGTGAGGAGAGCCCTGGAGGATTTAACCTAGCAGCACAAGTGTCCTAGCCTTGCTTTTATGGCTTGAGGAAGGAGCGGGTTAGGTCTGACTGACGTGAAGATCATCCGTAATCCACCCGAGGATGGACTCAAGGGTGGTTTGAAAAGTGCTGTACAGATAGAAGGATTATTTCTACAAGGCAAAGGTGGGCAAAGCAGCTCTCTCTTGGTCACAGTAATTATGGTTCCCTCAAATCCCCCCTGTCTCCCTGCCAGGGCTAGCAGGAGTCTTGGAAACTCCACTCAGTTTGAAGTCTGTTGCCCTGTGTGACCTCCAGCTGACAGACAGGGCCACTGAGATAATGCTTCTGAAAAACTACTTCCAGAAAATCCCCAGCTCTTGGCTTGCTAACCTTTCCCCCTCCAGAGACAGTTCTTAATTTGGGAAGTACTGAGGCCCCTGGGGTGTGAGATTTTCCAATCTGATTGTCCTTCTTACTCATGAGCACATCCAGAGGACAGGATAAATATTTCATTTAGTTAAAGCCTTATCGCCTTCCAGGCCCTTGTGCCCACATACTAAAAGAAATCAGACCAGGTTCTTAATAAATGCAAGGCAGTGGAAGAAGGCACATTTACCCATCCCTGCCTTTCCTCTGTGGGCTTTCTATCAGCTAGAACACAGAGTCTGCTGTCTGTAAACCTGAGCCAGTGCCTTCTCTAGTATGAGGGCCGGTCACTGAATGAACCAGAGTCCTGCCATATATTGCAAATGCCACACAAAGCACATGGAATCGATTTCCCTAACCCTTCACCAACCCTGGCCCTAAAGAAGGCAGGCAAAGGAACAAGAGGGCTAACAGAAACAAGAGGTGTGATGGCATGTGCACATGTCAAGAAATAGCTATGTTGATATCCTCTCCATACCAAGAGACTTCAAGCTAAAACATGAGAGAAAGTTGAAAGAAGGAAGTAGTGACACAACTTCTCAAATAGTAAAGCAAGTCAACAACCATATTTTAAGTTGGTAAATCATACTTAGGTTACTACTAGAAGAATTAGAAATAGGTAAAAGAAGGTGTCAGGCAAGGGAGAAACACCATCAACTTTTAAATTTCCACTGTGTATAGTCAGGACTGATGGCACTTGTATGTGGATAATAAACTGCCTAGAAATTTTACATTAAACTTTAAAAAATGGGTCCATCTAGAGATGAGGAATGGACAGAGAAAAGAATGCTTTTACTGTTTTGCTCTTTTAAACCCATGTAAACCAATGAACAGATATTCTTACTAAAATGCAAATTTAAAAAAATCAACAAGAAGGGATTATATACATGTAAAGGAGAGTATTATGAAACTTTTAAAAAATTGTTGTTGTGGAAGACTAGTGGTATTGAAAATATGGGTAATAAGTGACCACACTGCTAAGAGCTTTAAGTCCCATTCACACACAAGTACGCTGGATCTGATCACATTCAAATTGATTCAGGGATTTAAATTTTTTTAATTACTTATTTTACCAATTATAATTTTTTTAGAAAAATCTTGCTGGAACTAATGAAGTTAAAATAGAACTTTAAAAATTATAGAAAAATCCTCATTTTCTCATCCCTTAGAGATAATGGTCTAGTATACAATATTGCAGATTTTTTTCCACGAATACATAAATTTTCACTCTACCCACATACATATAGAGTCGTATTCACATGCAATTTTCTTAAACAAAAACGGGATAATATCACTCCTACCCGTCTGAAAACTAATAGAAATGCTTCAAAAACATGTGCATCATTCCTACACTGGGGCCTTGTTAATTTTTTCTATATTCTTCTCGGTTTGTAATATGAACTGCTTTAGTGAGGGTAGTGTTTAAAATATTATCAAAATTATAAAGACTTTGGAATTTAGAATGAGTTCAAAGGCAATTAACTTAAAAAGCCCAAAAGGCTTTATTGAGTTAACAGTAAGTTTAAAAAATGAAATTAATTTTAAACCATTGATTTTTTTTCTAAAAGAGATATTTAAATTGTTTTTTTTAATTTAGTGTTTCAACTCAAAAAACCTCAAATTAACTCAATTTAGCTTTTCTATAGTGTTTGCAAATAGATCTTAAAATCCATATAGCTTGGACACCAGGAAATGTCAACCTCCTGGACTTCCTGTCTGTCCCAGAGGAACAGACTGCTACTATGCTACTACTGTCTGCTACTATGGTCATAGGCCTGCCTTGAACAGAAATGCCTGGGAGACAGGCGGTAGGCAGAGACCCCATAAAGTTCTTGAGACTCTTAATGTACCACTGAGTGTGATGGTCCCATGCTATACTCCTTTAGCAAGGATGGTATTGAAGTTTTAGGTTAATCCTTGTTCCAGAAGAATCTAATGTTGGAAAACCTCCATTTTCCAGCCCTAACTGTAGCCAATCTCACAAGCCGGCAACGTTGGCATAGTATCTGTGCTTGCCGTTCATTTGCTTCCTCTTAGGGGAAAGACACTCTCTTCACTGAGAACTAGAAGGAAGAGAACCTGAGTCCAGTGACCCCTCCAGGACACAGCCACACTATGTTCCTGCATGAGAAGTAGAGGATCACACCCCTAAATGAAGTCACAGTGTGGGGAGCCCAGGCACCTGTGATCCATGGAAACATTTATTCAACCCATCATAGAACTCACTGCACTGGGAACATTTCTATCTGTGTATCAGCTTTTTGTATTCTAGCCCTAGAACCCTCTAGGAAATAATGCATGACCTTAAGACAATGATCTGACCCTGATGGGATTCAGTTCCCTAAATGTGAAATGAGGACAAAAATACCTGTGTGACCTCGTTTTTCTTAATGCTGTCTTGACCCAGTTTTGAGGCCCTGGCTAGAAGCTGGTCAGTATCCTTTCTTGAGCAGTCAGTTGAGCCTATATCCAAACCATCACCCTTGTTGGACCCTCACACTTCCAGGCCACCTATACACATACCCTAATCACCCCAGCCAAAATCTCCAGTTTCTCTCCCTTAATCTGTGTCTGGCTTCATTACATCTCACCCAAAGTTTTATGGCCCAAATAATCTGTTCTGCTAAACTCCAAGATCAATGTGGAAACATATTAATATGATGATGGATGTGAAAGACTTTTGAACAGCTGGAGGGATGGCAGACAGGCAATTTGGTCAGAGATGCCTCTTCCTTAGTGGAAAGACCACATCAGTTGCAGAGGAATTCTGGTAGACATCACTAGGGCTGGTCAGTACTGAGGTCTTTCTATCCTAGACACACCGGAAGTTATATCCCTTGTACCTGCCTAGAGCCAAGTAATTATTTCTGGCCAATGGCTGTGAGTAGAAATGACATGCTTCACTCCCAGGCTGAGGCAGTAAAAGCCCTGAAAGACATTCTAATTCTCTCTTCATTTGGCAGTGGGCATGGAAACCGAGTATGGAGATTACAGAACCACACGTTTGGACAGCCTGGATAATGGATTCAGTGCATACTTGAGAGGCCCTGAGGGTTGATCTGACCTCTAGCAAATTTTGCATGAATAAGAAAAAAACTTAGACCATAGCTCCAAGCCACTGGAATATGGGGTATTTCTTTCATAGTATATGCCTCACCTAATCTGTACAACACAAACAAGTCTAGTATTAAAATGTCCTGCCCAGTATCTAGCTTAAAGCTATAAACAAATAGGGAAGTTGGCCCCCAATTTTCCAATATGTAGATAGAAGTTACTAAAACCAGATAGCCAGATATTAAGTTGAAGAATTTTCCAAAGTAATAATTTATATATGGACAGGAGAAGGAAGATGATTTTGAGAATCCTTATTAAACAAACCAATGTTTCATTGTTCAAATTGTAAACCAACAGCCAAAGGAAATCAATGAGAGACCTTCAACAACAGCCAAAATAAAGTAACGGGTACCAGACTTGCCCTCCATCCATAAATGATTAGGAAACACTGTACAGGAAATACAAAACAGTTACAATTAATTATAAACACATAAAATTGGACCAGAAGCTCAGGATTTTGACCATGAAGAGAAGGGAAACAGAACAAAGTGAGCTTCACAGCTGCCTTACATTCCTCGTAGAGACACTCTGGAGACTACATCTCAAGAGAAGAGAAACCAATGATCAGTTTCGAGAGGTGAAGCAGTGAAGTTGTGCAGGTCAAAGTGCCACAGAGGAGAAAGGGATGCAAGAGAAAAGCTCCACAAATCAGCATGGGGCCTCCCCGTGTCTTTCACTGGATATTAGGCTGCTCATTCATAGGATGACATTCCATGAAGACAAAGAACGACTCAACAAGGATAAACCAAGTAAGTCGACAAGCTGATTCAGGACTGGGAGACACTTGAGCCTCCAGAAGTCAAAATTGTAAGATTTCACCGCTCATCCAGGACACTCAATTGAGACCCCAAAAAGACCACAACTTAAAGATAAACTTAAATTAGCCCTGGAGTGATGGCCAGCTGTGCATGCATTCAAACAGACAAGCAACAAACAAGGTCCTTTAGAAAATCAAAATGGTCAAGCTAATCTGCAAATAACTTTATTGCCTAACAACTAAAATTTAAACACTCTTTAAAAGAAAAAAAAAACTCATATATTCTACAACATAACAAACAATATTAAGCATCCAATCAAAACTCACTGGACATAGAAGCAAAAATATGTGACTTAAAATCAAAAGAAAAATTAATTGATAAAAATGTAACTGGGAATTATATAAGAAATAGAACTAGCAGAAGAATGTTTAAAGGAAACACACATACTTTTGAAAGGAGAGTAAAGGGAGCTACCCAAAGAAACAACCACAGTTTTACCTTTGAAAAATATGATGATTGCAAAGAAATTTCCACCAGAGAGGCTTTAAAGCTGATTAGATGCTGAGTTAAGAAGATCAGTAAACACGAAGACATAAGAATTATGGTAAACAGAGCCACGGATGGAAAAAAAATTCCCCAAACAAAATAAATAAATAAGTAAACAGAACCTCAGTGACCTGCGTATAATGAAAGTCAGAAATAAAGGATGGAACCGAAAGATATGTGAAGATATAATGGCATCCCAAATTGTCCAAATTTGATGAAAACTATTAACCCACAGAGCCAAGAAGCTTAATGAAACCCAAGCAATATAAACACAGAGTAAACAGTACCAAAGCACGTCATAATTTGTTTGATAAACCAATGATACAGAGAAAATACTAAAAAAGCAGAGCAAAGAGATAACACATAAAAGATCAAAAATAAAAAGGAACACAGATTACATGTCAAAACCAATGCAAACAAGGAGAAAATGGAATAACATCTTTAAAGAACTCAAAAAATTAGTCAACCTAAAATTATATTTATTCCACAAAAATACCAATAAACCTAAAAATAAAATAAAGGTATATCCAGTCAAACAGAAGCTGAGAGAATCTATTGCCAAGAGAAAAATATTTACTTTAATAGCTATTAAAGGAACTTGAAGCTAACCTTGACATAAAGGAAAGAGAACCAATAGAAATGATCAAAATATAGATAGATATAAAAGATTTTATCTCATTTTTCAAATTAACTTTTAAAGTCAAAAGTAAAAGGTATTGTGGGATCTGTAATATATGTAGGAAAAATATGACAATAATTGGACCAATAACAGGTGGAAAACAATGAAAGTGAACTATTTTAAGATTCATATAGTCAAAGGAGAATAATATAGTTTGAAAGGAGACTATGAAGTGTTAATTTGCAAATATTGAATGTCAGAGGGTGGTTCTTGAGCTTTGGAATATAGAAGATTCACTGAGAGGGCTTAATAAGACAGATTGTTTGGTCATACCAGCAGAGGTTTTGATTCAATAAGTGAAGAATGGACTTTGAAAGGCTAGATAAATAAGCCAGATAGGCAGCAAATGCCAATGTCCTTTGACCAATTTTAAGAATCCTTGCTATAGAGCAACCTTCAACAGCAAAGACAAAATTGAATATTTTCAAATTACCAAATTAATCCCAAGAAGGAAGAAGAGCAGGAAAAAAGAAATGAATGTGTGTGTGTGTATGTGTGTGTGTATGTGTGTGTGTGTGTGTGTGTATGGTACAAGTAGAAAACAAAGAAAAGATGGCAGACTTAACAAACCACAATGATACCTATACTAAATATAAACCAATTACATTGAGACAGATTTTTTTTCTAGACCAGGTTATAAATCCAGACCCAATTATGCTGTCTCAACAAAAACTCACTTTAAGTACAAATCAGATATAGTAAGAGTAAAAAGGTGGACAAGTATATTCTATGCTAATATCAATCGTAAGAAAGCCTTGATGATCTTAATTACTCACTAGAATAAATATGAAATCATCTAACAACAGAACCTCCAAATATAAAAGCTGACAGAACAAAAGTAAAAGCACAAAAATCTATTATTATATTTTTAATTTTCCACATGTATAATAAAGCTAAAGCAAACATGAGCAATGTTCTCATGCTGCTTGACCAAAATGACATTTAGAGTGCATTATAGTCAATAATTACGAAGCACCCATAATTGTCAAGTAAACATAGAACAGTCATCAAGAAAAACTATATTCTAGATTAAAAAAGCAAGTATGATGTAAAAGGAATGAAAGTATACTGTCTATGACAGTATACTTTCTGACCAAAACGGAATTATATAGGACTTAATAAAAAGAGAGAAAGAAGAAGATGGAGAAAATCTCCAAAGATTTGCAAATAAACACATTTCTAAATATTGCTTGGGTCAACTTATAAATTAAAAGGAAAATTAGAAAACATTTAGAACTGAATAAGTGAAGAGTAACTTGTCAAAATTTTTGAGATGCAATAGAAGCAGTGGTTACAGTGAAATTTACACCATTAAATGCTATCTTACAAAATAAAAAGTGCCTGAAATCAAGAGTCTAAATTTTTACTTTGATAATCTAAAGAAATGATCCAATTAAACCCAAAGTTAGAAGAAGAAAAAAAAGAGATAGAAAGACAAGAACAAAGACAATGAACTAAAAATCATAGCAAAGAATAGAAAAATAACAGTGAGATTAAAAACAGGAGAATCTTAAATCTCGATAAAATTGTTTAAATTCGGAAAACACAAATTACCAACATTAGAAATGAGTGGTTGTATATCATTTTTCTTATCACATTTAAAATTAGAATACTCTGAATAATCATATGGCTGTGGATTTGATAACTTTCATGACATTGGCAATTTTTTAAAAAAATACAAATTGCTAAAAGAGCAAGAGAAAGTAGAAAATATGAGCATAGATAGATAAGAAAATTAAATTTGTATTTAAACACTTTCTAGTAAGGAAAACTCCAGGCACAGATACCTTCATTGATAAAGTCTATTAAACCTTTAAGAAAAAAATAATATCATTTGTACATCAAGACTCTTTTAAGACAGAAGATAGATGTAATAACATTGTGTAATTCATTTTATAAGGTTGGCATTATCCTCATACCAAAACTTGATAGGGATACCGTAAAAAAAGAAAACTATAGACCAATATTGTTCATGAATACAAATGCAAAATTCCTCAACAAAATATTAGCCCATAAATACAGCAATATGTAAAGCCACAACAAAGCAGGAATTATTATTGTAAGATTGATATAATGTTCCAAAATTTATCACTATAGTTTATCATATTCTGAAAATAATGGAAAAAATGGAAGATCCTGAAAAATAGATGTAGCAAAATCATTTGACAAAATTCAATACCAATTCCCTTCTTCAGGTCTGATAAAGAGCATCTGTGAGAAACCTGGAGCTAACATAATATTTACTAGTAAAGGATAAGCTCTTTCCCATAAAGGACAAAAGCAAGGGAAGGATTTCTGCTTTCTCAGTGCTAGTCAGCACAGTACTTGAGGCCTAACCTGCTCATTTAGGCAAGAAAAAGAAATAAAGGCGTGCAGACTGGAAAAGAAGTAGTGAGAATCTCTATTCATGGGTGACAAAATCTTATACATAGAAAATCCTCACAAATCTACATAAAAATTCTAGAACTAATAATGAGTTTAATCAAGCTATAGGAAACAAGATCAATATATAAAAATCAACTGTATAGTAAAAGAATTAGAGATCAATTTTTTAAATTTATTTTAGTTGTTGATGGATCTTTATTTTATTCATTTGTTTGTATGTGGTACTGAGAATTGAACCCCATGCCTCACATGTGATGCAAGCCCTCTACCACTGAGCCACAAACCAACCCCTAGATACCATCAAGAATAGTATCAAATGCATCCTGTATGCATGTTTGAACTATCACACTGAACCCCATCAGTATGTACCATTAATACATGTTAATCAATTAAAAAAAACAAGAAAAATAAAATTCTCAAAGGTAAATTTAACAAAATTTGTGCAAGCTTTGTTTGCTTAAAAACTATAAATTGGGCTTTGAAAATTAAAAACAGCAGGATACAGTGGCACATGCCTGTAATCCCAGCTCTGGAAGCTGAGACAGAAGGATCACAAGTTCAAAGCCAGCCTTAGCAAAGGCAAGGTGCTAAGCAACTCAGGGAGACCCTGTCTCTAAATAAAATACAAAATAGTGCTGGGAATGTGGCTCAGTGGTTGAGTGCCTCTGAATTCAATCCCTGGTACCCACACAAAAAAAGTAAAAATGACTAAAATAAATGGCTAGAAATTACTTGTTTGTGGATTGATTCAAAATACCAGTACTCCACAAAGTGATCTATTAGTTCAACTTTATCCAATCACAGTCTCAGTAGAATTGTTTTAAGAAAGATATTTGATTCCTAAATATCTATGTGTGTGTGTGTGTGTGTGTGTGTGTGTGTGTGTGAGAGAGAGAGAGAGAGAGAGAGAGAGGGAGGAAGGGACAGAGAGAGAATATCTAAAACAATTTTGAAAATAAAAAAAAGGAATTACATAATTGGTTTCTAAACTTACTATAGAGTCATAGTAAGACACAGGAATAGGCAAATCCATAAAAACATATTCAAAACATTAATATACATATGCATATATGATCAACTGATTTTCAGAGGGAAGGCTTATTGAATGGGGAAATAATCATCTTTTCAACCAATGATCATGAACAACTGACTAACCATATGGAAAAAAATAAAAATTTATCATTACTCCACACCAGACATAAAAATTAATGTGAAATGATCATGGTCTTAAAACTAAGTGTGAAAACTTAAAACTCTGAAACTTCAGAAGATAGTATAGAAAAAAAATATCTTCATTATCTCACCAGCTCTTTGTAAATATTAATCAAATACCATATGGAAAATTCTTAGTAGTACTTGAACTATAATACACTAGCAGCACATGGTAGTTGGGGATAAGGTAATTCTTGTTATATAAGATTTTATCACATAATTCATTTCATCTTATATCAACAGAATTCCTGGAATTCTTATAAATTTTCTTGCATTTTCCAGACATTTAAACAATGCCTTTAGTATTATAATATATTAAAATTCCTAGAAAAAAGAAAATACATAGAAGTGTTAAGTTATATTGCCATTTTTTTTCTTTCATTTTTTTCCATTTCATTTCTGTTGGAAAACTGATGGAAATGCAGAAAGGATAAAGGAATGATTACTTTCAAGGGCCTAGGGAAAATAGGGATCAGTTTAAATTTGGCCCAAATTTACTTTCATCTGCAAAGTTAGAAAGGAACTGATGCCACCACTTTGAGCATTTGAGAAAGTAGGAAATTCCCATCAGGCCCCTGGATGATAAGACATGAGCAGCATGAGCAGATCGACTTCCTCAGTGCATCTAAATAAATTCAATTGCTGACCATCCTCGGTGTGTATATTGTACCCACCATTCAGGTTTATTCAACAATTTATTTACAGATTCCAAATTTATTGAAATCCATTCAACTGTTGACAGGCAACAAGCAGATGGAGTTGAGGATTAGTGAATTCAAATCATCAGCTCACAAATGGAGAGAATGGACGCAATGGAGGAACAGACGGCATTGTTGAAGATAAAACGAAAGGGTAACCTTTACACACCAGCATTTTACTGCTGGAAAGTTCCAAACACTGACAAAAACAGTTGGTTGTCCATCTGGCAAAGGTACTTAAAATTAACTTAAATGCAGACTGCTATTTTAAGATACTGATTTCTTTCTATACATGTCCAGTCATTCATACAGAGGCCTCAAAGTCATAAATCTCACAGAGAATCTTAGTGAGTTTGCTGCTGAAATATCTTCTGCAATTCTAAAAGCTACCTCTGAATCACTTTAAAATTGATATAGGTTGTAGGTAGTAACTAATGTGAGCCATTTGTGATGAATTCAGACTATGAAAATGTCAAATGTTAGACTATAAGGTATATATGACTGCATTTAACAAGTTTTTCTTTTCACACAATGATTCTAGGCTTTTAATAAAATATTTTAATCAATAGTAAAATGCCTGACCAAAGCTATTAGCCTGAGCATTAGAAGGCTAAAAGGTAATACTATCCCAATTATATCATAGCTGCTAAGATGGCATGGAAGCAATTAGCCTGGAAATATGGCTAAATTACTTAAGTGTTACCTTGAATAAACCAGGTAGCAGACACACCAATTTCCAGAATTTAAATAACAATGGACCATATAACCGATGCACAACTGGTTGAGAAACCCTTTTGGGTCCCTTGTTTTGTCCCCAAAACATGCAAGACTTACAGACCAAGCAGTGTGGTCTCTTCCACATCTTCAAGTTTTCTCTGTAGATTCATCTCCCAGATACTAACTTTAAGAAAGGCAAAGCAAACAGAGAATCCACCAAGACATCCATAAGTTCTTTTACATTCACACCCTCCCTTGCAGTTGGCTTGGAGCCATAAAACTGGGTTCTGGACAAGGGAACAGGAATAAAAGTGATAAGCCACTTGGCCTTACTATTAAAAACATCTTATCAAGGGCTCTTCCAGCCCTTTCATCCCTTACTGTGGTAATGCTTAGAAGTCATGGGGTAGCTACTGGATAGAAGCTGCCTGGGACTCAGAAACTCCTGCTTGGAGGAAAAACCTTAGAAAAATGCCCAGAAAGATATGAACATCCTCCTTTTCTTTGTTATAAAGCCACTGGGATTTTGAGATTCATTTGTTAATGCAGCATAGCCTACTAGATCCTGACTAATACAAAGCTAATCAAAGGGCCTTTCTGTTTTGACTATAGCATAGTAGACAATACTTTTGTTTCCTTTTATGCCTGATATGTCCCTGAGAGATTTCCTTTATAAAGCAGAACATTGTTTGATATTCAACCAACAAGAGCGTTCTGATGTGTAAGAGTAATTTCAGCCACTTTCAAAAATTTAGAATAATTTAACCTAGTATTTCTGTAGTACTTTTAGCTTTTTTCATAATGCTTTCAGGTACACATCTTTACAACAACTGTAGAACATTTTTTAAGTGTGTAAAATCCCAGCTTTACAACTGAACAAAGTGTATAGCAGCAGGATGTTCAGTGCAGTGTCCAGTAGCCCAGCTGGCCAGCAGCATAGATGAGATAGTCTGCTACCTTTACTCCTGCAATCAAGAAACGCTCCGAGCTTTCAGCCTTGTTGCAGATTTTTACAAGCTTCACTTTTAATAACCTTTCTCCATTGCATTCCTGACTTATTACCTCCCTGGCTCCCAGCACTCTTATTTATATGCACTCTCATTCCAGCTGCACATCCCAATGTTTATGCTGCGTGTACTGTGTTGTCTCCTAACTAGAGTCCATTATCTGCTGAAACAAGAAGGATGTTCACGAATAAAACACATCTTGCCTCTGGCTGCCTGGCTAGTGGAGCCCATCACAGGGGGCAAAGATGTATCTCTGCTGCCAGGAGGAACCTGCTGTTTTCATGTGAGCGTCACCTTTGGTGAAGAACTAGCTCCAATAGCAGGAAAGGGACTAGAAGGCTGACAGTATGTGACTTACTCCAGGAAACCACACCAAGCACCTTTTCAAAGCCTCACTTCCAGGCACGCTTTGCCCTTTGACCAGGAACCAGGGCTCGGGGTAGACAGATCCATTCACAGCAGCTGAACAGATTCTGTCAGGGAGGTCGCATCTGTTGTCAAATTGGCTTAAACAGAAGAAAGACCTTATAAACATGGCTGAAAAACACTTGACCTAAATTGACTATATGGAGTATTTAACATTGCTCAAAGTCAGGTTTAAAAGCTATCCACCACTCGCTGCCTGGATCACCCATCTGGCCCCTTTAGAATAACAACAAGGCAAGGGGCTGTTTGGGCAGCACAAGAGGCCCTGCAAGGAGGGGCTGAGACTCACAGGGCCAGTGAACCCCTCCTTTGTCCCTTCTACCAGGTGTTTCTGGCTGCTATGGAAAGTGGAGAAATGCAGGTATAATATAAAGCCTCTTGGCTTTGAAGTTAGACAGTTGTGTTTTCAAAATCTTAATCAATGCTTAATAGGTGGGTGATATAGGTCAAGTCATTTAACCTCTGTTTGATTTGGTTTTCTCAGACATAAAAGAGAGAATAAGAATAACTACCTTTACTGAGTTGTTCAAGGACTAGAAATGATGCGTTCAAATGCACACACATGGATTATGCCTGGCAGGGCAGGAAGCTCTGCTCTATTTCTCAGCATCCCTATCAAAATCACCTGCACTGCACCAATCCCTGAAAGCGAACAGGACTTCTTTACAGGGAACTGAAGTCCAGTCCAGCACAGTGTCCGATACTCAGTATATGTTATTTGTTGAATTAAATCACACTGAATTGTGCCAGAATTTTATGTCCATAGGCAACATCCTTGGTTTGCTTCACTGATTTCTATATTCCTCTAAAAATCAAGTTTGGTTTATTCCTGCCTAAGGCTTTTGGGCATTTTAATTGCAATTATGAAGTGTTTAGAACTTTATGTGTATGAAGAATTTCATATTTGGTAATGTTTTCACCTACATATATTAATATCATGGTGCTATTTTTTTTAAATCAAGAACAAAACTGATAGGTCAGAGTTTTATCTATATGTGCACATTTTGGTCTGTCTTCTGTGCAAGAGGGGAGAGTCCAAAATTGCAGAATATTAGTGTCATGTCATCTAAATCTGTCACAGGATCTTAAGATTGGAAGGGAACTTAGAGGTCATCTAGTCCTACCCCCACCCCAGGCAACGTCTGCCAGCTCCTATCAGGGAACCTGTGAACAGCTCTGGCTCCACAGGCGCTGGCACCAACCCCAATCCACACTGCCAGGCCCTGGGGCAGCAGATGCCCATGGCTAAGGGGGGGGCTAATAGGCCTGTGCAGACAGTGTTGACCACAGTACACCAAGGAGTCCTGCCTGGTCATCTCCATCCCACAAAATCAAATGGGAATGTGCAAGGTTTGTGGAATCTGATATGCTTTTAAGGCACAGAGCCCTAAAGTACAAGTGTGTGTGTGTAAACACATACACACATCCAAAGACCTGATTTCCAACTGGAAATCACAGCGAAGATGAGTCCTAGGCTCAAAGCACCACGCAGTTTGGAAAAAAAAAATCTTTTACTTGTGGAGGTCATATATTACTTTTTAGAGAATGTCTGCTTTGTTTATTACCTAGACATTATCTACTGAACACTTTCTTTAAGAAAATGTGTATTTGGGCTGGGGATGTGGCTCAAGCGGTAGCGCACTCGCCTTGCATGCGTGCGGCCCGGGTTCGATCCTCAACACCACATACAAACAAAGATGTTGTGTCCGCCGAAAAATAAATATTAAAAATTTCTCTCTCTCTCTCTCTCTCTCTCTCTCTCTCTCTCTCTCTAAAAAAAAAAAATGTCAAAGACACTTTAAAAAAAGAAAATGTGTATTCGAGCATATATTAGTAGTGCCCCTTTGATGTCCTTGGGAGGGAAAGGTGAAAATGCAGTTAAATCCTGCAACTGAGGTAGTCTAAGGTGTAGTCCAGGCAGTGACCCTGTAAGTACATGAGTCTGTCCCTTCAGTGTCTCAGGTTCAGCCTCAGCCACCACAAAGCTAGGCTCCAGCAATAGCTCCTCACTCTTCTGTCTGCCCAAAACTCTTATCTACATTTTAAATCACTGTTGTGTCATAGGGGACATTGGATAGCTATAAAATAGTTAAATTCCGAATTTTTGCTCTGAACTGAACAGTAAATAGTTTACTTTTCAAACAGCACGATTTTTGAAGCTTTTATTCTACTCCATCACTGTGTTAAGAAAGCTGTCAAGTTTTGGAATTTCATGAAGAAATGTGAAGTGGCCTTTGTAAGCTCTAGAGGAACCCTCTGAGGCCTGACATTCTAAATGTGATGGCTCTATTTACATATATATTGTCCTCCCAAGGAAATGCTGTAGGTTTGGATTTGGGATTCCAGTACTTGAACCGGCTTGGCTGTCATATGGGGCCTTGTCTTCCTGATACTTCTGAAGGCACTCAATCACTCACTCACTCCTTCCTTCCTTCATTCATTCAGAGTTTATCATTTTATCTTTGCTATCTATTGAGGTTGGGCTCCTCTGCTATCATTACAGAGAGTAACGGGGTCAGGAGTTGTTTATGATAGAGCACAGATATATAAATAAATATAAATAAACAGGTCTTCTTCTTTCAGTCAAATAAAGAAAGTGCATGTACTTACACTTCACCCATAGTTCATTGGTCTTAAACCGCAAGGATCTGGGCTCCTTTTTCAGGGCTTCTCAAGGAAACCAGCTTGCCTTTCCCCTATGATAAACCTGGGCTTTGTCCTCTGCCTCCCTTCTCCTTGACTTGAGTTTTTGGATTTGGCTCATTAAGCACAGTGGACAAGTAAAGCAATTTGTTCTTGCCCTTGGTTCAAAAAATAGGAATAAAGGGGAGAAAAGGAGGGAACAGGGTTTCAGTGAGTGGCACCCCGGAAAGAAAGTGTTCCATGTGTGTTCAGTACCAACTGTGGCCATCAATAACTCCAGCAAGATCTCCTGCAATGACAGTGATCCCCCAGGCCATCCCTCAGTTGGTGGGTATCTGGGCTGGAAAACGGAGCAACTGTTGAGCCCCACCGCCTCCCTCTGCCAGTTGCCATGTTAGAAAGAAACTAAGAGAAGGTCCAAGACACAAGAAAAATTTTTATCATTTTGTAATTTCAATTTGGGATAGAGTGTTGGCCACTTCCTTTTCCTTTGTACTGCTTCATAGTGATCATGAACAAAAATTAAGGACCTGGGGGAGATGTATCTCCTACTATTAATTATCCCAAGGCATATATAATGGGGTTCAGGGTGGCAAAAATAAACCATAAGCTTCTGCTGGGAATAAAGCACTATGAGACCTGTATTTTGGAAGTTTCTGGGATAGAACTCCCACAAGGCTTGTTTCTGCATGAATACTTGAACATTTTACAAAGAAACAGAGGACTTGTATGTGAGGAGTGAGAATCTTAAATCAAACTATAATTTATGAAGCTTTTTATTATTTTCCATCACTTGTCCTTCTTTAGTTCTCCTTCATCGTGAATATCTACCCAGCTGTGGACCTAAAAATGAAGAGGAAAGAGTCTGACCAACATCCATTCATTCATTGGGCAAACAGATACTGAATCTCACTTCTGTTTTTAGTGCCAGGGTTGGCGACGAGAATAGAGAGGTTTAAATCAAAGGCCCTTGCCCTTGAGTGACTGATAGGGTATCTGGTTTCTAGAGAGACAAAACAACAAGAGGAGCCATGCAGAGGACCAAAGGCTATAACACCTGCGTGTCAGGTGCAGGGGACAGAAGGCAATGGCGCAAATATCCTATAGCCATTCTTTATCCTTGGTGACCACAGAATAAGCTCATATTTTCAACTTGGCTCTTCAGTGCTTATACAGGAGTAGAGAAAGCCAGAATGTCAGGGCTCTATGTGGAGGAAGAGCCAGTGAGAGATGCTCAAAGCCTGTTCCTATCTGTGACTATGAGACAGCAGCATGGAGGACCATTTCCAACAGGCCACTGATGGATCAGGTACAATCTGAAAGCAGTCTGGTCGTCGACATAGTGGGCGATTGTGCTAACCTTTACATTTATGTATTTTTAAAATCACACAGAGTGACAATGGAGATGGGAAGTCTTGCAAAACCTTCATGAAGGCAGGAGTATTTGATTTGAGAAAAAGCATAAAAGCTGAGAAAAAGTGTATCCAGGCAAAAGGAAAGGAGAAAACGGTATTTGCAAAGAAATAATAGATCAAGGCAGCTCTTCCTGTTGATGCTCAAGGAGGGGCCTCCTTCCCTCAGGATCACTACAGATAAAGGAAGATCCCACTAGGAGCTAAGACCTTAAGGTGTGCCCCCCACAATAATGTTGACAATAAAATCGATATTATTTTCCTTTTGCATAGGTTTGCACCTTAACCTCCTCCAAAGGAGGATTCAGAACATTTATTTTATAAATATTTATGAAATGCCTATTATAACTCTGGCCCTCCCTGGGTACGTACTGATGGGGAGGGAGAAAGCCAGGGTGAGAGTGATAGATCTGATAGAGGGCAATGCAGAGCACAGAACCAATGGCCCAGGCATGTAAGCAGAGGTGTTCACACCTCTGCAAACAAAGGCAGTGGATAATAACTGTGAAATGGGGAAAACAAACCAAGTTCTCAAGACCACAGAGGTTGGAGGAGATAGAGGCAAATTAATTAAATGACTTGAAAAATGAGGCAGGAAAGAGGGCGTTAGGGATTCCAAGAAGAAAATATGTTATGTGGCAAGGCATGGAGCCACAAGAATGACATACATTTGGCAACAATAAGAATTATAGTTTATATTAGGAACTAGCAGAAAAGAAAGATTAGAACCAGATGTCAGAAGGTGTTAAAATTCAGGCTAAGCTTAATTTCTAGTAGGCAATGGGGAGACGCTGAATTTTTGTAAGCAAGCTAGTGACTTAATATGGACGTGTCGGTAGTATGGGATAGAATGTTGTGCAAGGAGCAGAGGCAGAATGTCAGGTGGACCACCATTTTCTGAGTATGAGATGATGAGTGATGTACCATGGATCCAGCTGCTGAGATAGAGACGAGAGGTACTAATTGAGAAATGATTAATGGTGGTGATCTAACCCATGCAAGAAATACTGAATGAAACAGAATGTGTGAAAAGGATATCAAAGAATGGGAAAGAGCAAGAAGGCAATGGTTGTCCTTGACAACTTAGTTTATAGGGCTAAACATGACTTAAAAGAGTTTGCAGCAGCATTGTTTTAGAGGGAGAAGGGACAACACTCACAGCAACCCGAGTTACAAAGATGATCATCTCTAGGGAAAGTTGACTCTCACCACTTCTCTCCCCTGAGCCTAACCAGCCATCTCCTTCCCTCCACACATCCCAAGTAAAGCCAAACCTTTCTAAGCAAACTTGGATGCTCTTCCACGTAGAGTTCATTCAAGGCAGCCAGGTCAGTGTGAGATAAAATACCAACTCAGCCCAAACCTGTTCCTGAATATCAAAACAGTATTTCGCAGCTACACAGGGCTCTATGGGAAAGCAAGCAGGGCATGTGTCAAGTGGGAGACAGGGCAGTGGAAAAGAACCACCTGGAGCCAAATCTGTCTGAGTGCCTCCTGGTCCTTGCCTTCACTGTTTGGAGCCCTGTTGATGACCTCAGGGATAGAAGATGATGCCCATGCCTTGGTCCTGAGCAACCAGAGGTATTTATGAATTTCATTAGGGTTCTATTCTTCCTGTATGAGAAAAGTAATTTCTGTTCTCAACAACTCTTTCCTGGGTCCTTCCAAGGAACTAACTTCCACAAGACTTCAGGGCTCTTTCCCTTTACCTTGAGCACACACAAAGTCTTAAGGTCTCCAAGCAGGCCTGGAGTGCAACTCTTGCCCCAATTTTCAGGGGCAGTAGCATGCAGCTGTCTTGCAAGAAGCAAGTCCCCAGCAAACCCAGAGCCCTACAGAAGCTTCCTGACCCACTGCAAGACAAAGAGCTTTATTGACTTTGGAATGATTCATTAAAAATATTCTGAAATCAATGAGCCTGAGGATCTAAATAGTCAAATAATAGAGAGGGTGGTTCTTTGCTGTGTGTTCCAGGTGATAACTAGGCATCAGTCTTCAAATGGTTTCTCAATCACCAGCAGGGCACATCTGCAGAATCCCCATCATAAATAAGTGGCCACCTCTCTGAAGACAACACTGGGAAGCAAAGCTTACAAAGATGACACTTAGGAGCCACAAATTAATTCTTAAGGCTGGTTCTGTTCTACAGAGTATTGATATTCAAATCCCACCAAGTTTGTGCCTTCTTTTAACTTGACCACCCCAATTAATGACTGCATTGGTTCACCTGTTTAGGAGTGTGTCTTCTTTAAGCTAAGACAGATTCAATTACCTCTGAGATGCACTATTCCAAAATCAATGCAATTTGGTGGAAGAGTAAGAGGTTTTTTTTTTTTTTAATTTACTCATTAATTAATAATCACTATTAAATGAGTGCCTACTATCTCCAGTATACTAATCTAAGTAACAAGGAATTTTTTTTAAAAACAGGAGCACAACCAATCTCTGTCTTCAAGGTGAGTACAATCCTGCAGAGGATAAGAATTATGCAAGGAAGTTAGGACTGTGACTCAACAGCCATAGGAGAGTAGAATTAGAACTAATATTAATAAGGGCTGGGGTTATGGCTCAGTGGTAGAGCACTTGCCTCACATGTGTGAAGCACTGGGTTCAGTTCTCAGCACCACATACAACTAAATGAATAATATAAAGGTCCATCAAAGACTAAAAAAAATTTAAAAAAATAAGTAATAATAATAAAACATATGTACAACAAATAAAATGTTTATCATATAACAGTGTGAGCCACTACTGTTCTGAGTATTTTAGATATGATCACTCAATTAACCCCCCAACAACCTGTGTGGGGGTACACAATCTCAATTGTAAAGATCTGGAAGTGTAGGTTTGTGGAAGTTAAGTTAACTTACCTAAGACCATAAACCTAGTAAGTGGCAGAGCTGAGTTTAGTTGGAGCTAGATTTTATACTCTAGCTCCAAATTACATGCTCTTAAGGACAATATTTTTGGTCTTTGGGGCCAGTCAACTGCAGCGTGGCATAGAAAGTTCAGGAAGACTTTATGTAGAAACTGTTAGTCTTGAGGGATTACTAGGATTTCTAAGTGTGAAGAGATGGACAGAAGACATTCTAGATAGGATGAAAAGCATGAGGCACATTGTTGGGGGCTGAAATAATTCTGGAAGACAGAAGGGCACTGTGACTAGTGCATGGTCCATAGAGTTGGACTGCCTGGCTGTGGATCCTGGTGCTCCCACTTACTAGCTCTGTGACTTTGAACAAGTCCCCTTTGAACAACAACCTCTCTGTTGTCTAGGTTACTTATTATAAAGTGAACATTAAAATAAGGTATAATAGAAAATTGCTAAATATTTATAAATCTCTTACAATAGTGACAGTGTCATATGAAGCTGTTTCAAATGAGTATGTATAAAGTTTAAGGGCACTGAGACACTGACCTCACTGAAAAGCTCAACGATATTCAACTGCTTCATAGAATGTGTCTTTCTTTATAAACTTCCCCTTTAAGGACCATTTCTTTCGCAACCCAGCATAATGCCATCATATAGGATACCAGTGCAATGGACATCAAAATAACCACAAAGGTTTACTCATAGCCTTATGCACCAAGCACTTTGAGTTTTAGTAATTCAAGAGAAGGAGAAGAAAGTACAATTAGAAAGGAGGCTTCCAAATGCAACCAGTTGCAAGCAAAGCCAGTGGCTCTATCAGGCCCGTGCCTGGCTTCAGCACAGTGCAGATGTGGCCGATTTCAACACTCAGAGCACTCTTGGGACTAAGGGAATGAGTCAAGGGGGTCAGGAGCCCTTACCAGCTCATTAGTGCTATCTCGATTTAAAAGAGAGATTCCCAAATCCCAGGAGGTGGTTCACTGCTTGGAACAAAACCCAATGCATTAACATCCTAGTATTCCAAAATGATCCCTGAAGCCCTGCAGTTATGCTGATGGAATGTGATTTATACTGAGGTGAGTGCTGCCAAGGCCCTGGCTGGGGAGGCAGCCTAACAAGGGAATAATTAAGAATGCAATGACTTTCTCTATTTTTGAACCTCTCAATTAAATAGGAGAAATGCATTCTCAGGAGTCCTGGGCCCCCAGCCTAGGACCTAGCTGACCTCTCCACCGCCACATGCCTGTGGGTTGCAGACCTAGTCTGTCACCACAAGAAACCTGGCTCTAGGCAGCCCAGCAGGCTTTGCAAAGTGCCCCAGAGGCCATCTGCAAAGCCTAGTCTTTCTGAACGTGCTGCCTTCAACCTGAGGATTAACCCAGGAGATGATCCTGGATCTAGCTCCAAAGCTGCTGCGGTTTCTTTGGGGAGGTAGAGTTGTGTGTTGGAGGGGATGGACACACGCTGGTGAAATGAGGAGGAGAAACAGAATCCACACTAGGCAATGAAATGGTCATATGCACAGTTTGAAAAATCATCTCTGACTCAGGGATATTACGAGTTAGGTTTTCTCTTAGACTCTCCATAGCACCCTGTGGCTACCACAATAGCCCAGAGGATGTGAGTGAAGAAACAGATCAGGAAAAGCTCTCTGCAGTCACACAGACCATGGTTTGCATCCCTAGTGCTGTGAAATTAGAAAATTGCACTACGTATGCTCATGAGTTTCCCATCTGACGGTGTGTTCAATTAGACATCTAATGACTACTATTTCATCTTAAGAATCAGTCAGTGCGTTAGTCTGGACAAGCAGATTGCCAGAACAAACAACCCTCGACTCAGGGGCTGAGCACCGTACCAATTGCTTTCTTACTCTCTGTGTAGTCCAACATGGATTGTGGGGGCCTCTGTTTCACACTATCATTAAGGGATACAGGCCCCTCAGCTATCGTGGGTCTCCATGCCACCTCCTAGGACCTCTGCACCTTATGCTGGTTCCTCCTTGTCCCACTTGCAGACCAGAAAAATTAAAAGGGTTAGGAGTCAAGTATGGAAGTGACACATGCATCCCACCCAGGTTCTATCATCCCATGGCCCCACCTATAAGTTGAATACATTTCCATGAAGGGAGCAGGGAAGTGTAGTCTGTCTCTTTGTACTTGAGGAAAGAAAACTCATGAGGCCACAGTTAGGGGACTTCGTGCTGGCAGCAATATCTGAGCTCGGAGGACGTATGTCCATGCAGGCTCCCCTATCTCTCAAGTTAGAAGTAACCTCAAGGTCTTTTCAGTCGCTATCTCACAATTCAGCAAAGCAGCGAGCTGAGTGCCCAGTAATTGCTTGGAAAACATTTGGTGGTTGATCTTAAATGGGATCTACAGGAAAATGTAGCAGCCAGGGAGGCTGAGGATGGGAGCTGGGCCCAGAATCCAGAGCTAGAGCATTGATACTGCCTGAGTGGGTGTCAGAGGGACATGGAGGATGCCGACTTAGTAACTAATGGAGGGAGGGAGGAGGAACGGGCCCAGTTCTGTGCAGCTCCTAACTGTGTTAGGAGGATCCTGTGTAGCACAAATATCCAAAAGACTTCTTAGCTGAATGTTGTGTGTATTTAAAGGTAACCTATTTGGATGCATGGGTCAGCACCTGGAGTATATCATCTGAATTATATATAAATACGTTTTTATTGTAAGCCCATGGTTGCTCCTTATATGGGGTTAAAATATTTCTCATTTTGCAATTTAAAAAAAAATACCAAATCATTTTGAGTGATGTGCTGATGGTTTTTCCTGTGAATTGTAATCTTAGGATGACAATCAGTGGCCTTCAGGGCTCATTTCATTCCTCTCCCATTTTCCTGGAAAGACCCCAGCTACTGACAGGGAGTACATGTCTTGTTTCCAGGACCTCAGAAAAGGATGAAAGGCTCTCAGAGCTGGGAAGGTCCATGGCTGTTCAATTCTGCTGAGACTCACCAAGAGGAGACGCTCCCATGTCAGGGCTAGCAGCAAGAATCCACCGCCCTGGCCCGTCTGCTTCAGGTTGTCCCTTTGAGACTCCACCCTCACTGCCAGCTCCTGTATTGATCAGCTAGGGCTGCTACAAAAATAGCACGGATTGCATGGTGTAAACAACAGAAATTGGTTTTCT
The DNA here is from genome assembly GCF_001458135.2 of Marmota marmota marmota. Lineage (NCBI taxonomy): Eukaryota > Metazoa > Chordata > Mammalia > Rodentia > Sciuridae > Marmota > Marmota marmota. The sequence continues at coordinate 43,631,361 of NW_025999977.1, read as the reverse complement.
CGCAGTTCTGGAGGCTGGAAATCCAAGGTCAAAGTTGGTTTGGGGTGAGGCTTCTCTCTCGCTGGCTTACAGCCCTCTCACTGTGTCCTCTCCTGGCCTCTTCTCTGTGTATAGGGGCAGAGGGAGAGAAATTGGGAATCTCTTCCTCTTCTTATAAGGACACCAGTCCTGCAGATTAGGACCAACCCTATCACCTCGAGTTCTGCCTGAAAAGACCTGTTATTGAATACAGTCACACAAGGGTTAGGCTCCCCAAGTAAGGGATTAAGGAGACACACTTGAGCAGCCCCTCACTCCTGAGGACCACCTTAAAGCCTCAGTCACAGGATGAGCTGTGTGGACCAGGCCACTGCCACCTAGGTGTGCTCCTCACCTGAGATCTGCATGTTGCCTCTCAGTGGCAGCTCATCAGCCCATCAGTTGGTTCTAGATCCTTCCCCTCCTCCCCTATGGAACCTTGAATGCTGAGCTGTGCCAAACAGTCTTTCATGAGTTGAGAAATATCCCATCCTTGCCTCTGCCTTCTTCTCTGCTGTACCCTGGGAAAGCAGGGCCACAGCAGGCTGCCTCAGGATTTCCACTGAGGATGTCAGCCCTGCTCCAGAACAAACCGTTCCCATCACGACGTGGGGCTGTCTGAATTAGATTTCCATGTTCTGGTCTTATTCATCACCTGGTGGAGATCTTATATTCATTCAGCAGATCTGGGCTGATGTTGACAGACCCACCTCATGAGTGGCACAGCTCTTGTTTATGCTGTGGGCAGAGACAGGGGAGGAGACATGACTCCTGATCTCCCTGTGGAGGCTGAATCCTCCTCTTGGGCCACGTAGGATTCAGGGTTGCCTTTCCTCAGTTTGAGATCAATCTAGGACTGTAAGATGGGAGGCAGGGGAGGAGGGAGCTCAGACTAGAAGACCAGTGCTCTGTTTGCTGCTGCCACCATCCATTTCCTGTGACTCTGCATAAGTGACAGCTTCTGTCTGAGCCTCAGTCCCCTGTGCTATTGACTGGGAGGGGTCTAAATGGCATCTCTGTCTCCCCCAGACCCAGCATGCCATTCTATGAACCTGCTCTCACACGCCTTACGCTTCTTCTTGCCGATGACATCGAGGAGTAGCCAATCCTAAGGGCTCCTTTGACTCCACACAGATTCCCAGGGAGCCCCCTAATCAGACTCGCTCCCATAGATTTCCCCAGATAGAACTGGGGCCTGCGCACCTTCTCCTCAAGGTCCTGTCTCATTTTCCAGGTCCAAGAAGATGAATGCTCAGCATTTTCACCAAGGGAATGGAGTATTTCTTCCAGGAAGTTAATAAGATTGTATATTTTAGCCTCAGGGCACTAGAGAAAGGAAAGAAAAATTCCCTGAAACAACATGTCTCTTGTTTAATAAAGTTTTATTATTATTATATATGAGCGTGTGGGAAACAGAAATCTATATCCGTTCTTCACCGTCACAGCTTTATTGGTTCTGAGCTTAAAAAATCAGTTTGGTGACTAACAGAATAAAGAACTGACTGACCGGTGATTTTTAATATTTGGTTCTTCCAGGAAGCTATCTAATAGAGTAAGAGCTTATTGGAAAGTGTAGATGATGTGAAATGAGCTACATAGAGGGGTGGGCCATGCTGGCTCACACCTTGGGAAGGACAGGAGGTGTGACAGGGACCTCTGACCAGCTCAGTGCAGTGTCCTACCCAGGAAGCATAATGAAGCTGGTGGCTTTATTTTTCACTGATTCCTACTTCCAAATTCTCCAGCTGAGAGCATTACATAATCTTCCTCCCTTGGTAAAACACTCTCACTCTCCTACCGTGTGTATACACATATGCACATTCGTGTGTGCCCACACAAATTCACTGAGCCACGGTGCCCCATCCTGGGGATGTAGTGTCACCAAGGGGTCATAAGCTTCCCTTGAGAGCTGAGCAAGGGATTGAAACAACTTGACCAATCCATAATCCCCTGCACCCCAGGTGAACACAGAATTCTCTGGTCTAGAGATGGTGGTTAGTGCCTCTTTAGTAAACATCAAAATCTGTTTCTGGATCTCCACTCGGATAAGTTCTCTCTCCTTTGTTTCCTGAGCTTCTCTAATACTACTTACATCAACTGACTTTGGAAGCCTTGGGCCAGATGAAACCTAAAATATTTTGAAGTTGGCTTTTCCAGAGTAGAATAGCAAAGAGAATTTTCATTAGATGTTAAAGCAATACTTTGTGGTCAGGTGACACAAGTTAAACCAAGCTCAGCAATCCTATTCCCAGGAGACCACGGTGACTGCAGGGTGGGCTGGTGAGTGTGAAGGCTGAAGGTGATGTGATTCATGGAGTAAAGAACAGAATCTATACAGGATAAGCACCAGGGCTTGTGCTACGAAGAAGGAAAATGTGTCTTTGCTGTCTTCTGTGTTCCTCCTGTGCTGCAGGGTGCCTCCCAGTTCTTAGGTGCCCAGGGTGCCCTTTTATCCCAAGTCTCCTCCCTTTGCACATCTTCTTTTGACACATGAGAGATGAAATGATACATCAAGGCATATGAGGCAAACACACAGGCCACAGAGGAATAAGCCTCTAATAATGTAATTATACCCATCAATTCTAGACAATGGATGCTGATTTGGATAAAGGAGATTCTACATCCCTCTGAGATCATGCTCGGTAAGCAGCCATTCTCTCTGCCTCAGTCCAAGGCCAAGGCTAATGGGTTGATTTGGTCCCTGCATAGCTGACTCAGCTACTGATGGACTCCAGATCTTTTTCCTCCAGCAGGAGGGAGTGATAAGGAAACACTCTAAAAACATAGAAATGTCAACTGATAGCTGTTTGGATCTGGATGGCTATCCTTTCTGCCTGAATGTTAGAGACCCAGGTTCTATTTCCAAGAAAGAGAGCAAATACTAGGTTAGTGACATTCTGAGAGGTGTGCTAAGCCTCTTTCAGGGAAATGCTGATCTGAATTCCTTGGGGGAACAGCGTGCAGTGCTGCCTCCCGCAGCATTAAATGACTCACAATTTCTCCAGTGGGTAGAGGGTTTGGGTCAAGGTTGTGGATTGTTCCTTTAAAGGAGAAGCTCCTGCCCTTCTGCACCTTTCTCCGGCCAGGGAGTTATTTGGAAGTTCAGACTTAGTTTCCTGAAGTGGCATCAGAGAGGTGATCAACAGTGCCGCGGAGGTACTAGTCTCGCCCACCCCTCTGCTCCCAGAGCTCTGGATCCTCCATGCTAGGGTTCTGTGTCCTGAGGGTAGTTAGTCAAAGCTCTAAGTCTTCTAATTTTTTTACATTGAGTTTTCATTACACTTTAAACACTGCCATGGATAGAATTAATGAGCAGAGGCCTGCTGGATATTCAGCCAGAATTCTCAGAACACCAATGGTCTTGACTCAGAGAGCTTGGGACCACTTGTCACTTAAATGATCCATAATTTTGTTTCTGATTCGTACTTAGTGTTAGCCTCAGTTGCTCTGGGGACCCCTTAGCCTTCTGCTTGGGCATGAGCTGGTTTGACTCACTGTGCACTGTACCTTATCAATATGATTTGGGCCTAGAAAGTTTCATTAGAGGTGGGAGGTCATGACTCAAAAGGACACAAGCAACTAAGGAGACAGTCCTTTTACAAGATCATCCTCACACAAAGGAAACCCACAGCTCCCTGCATGGATAACCAGACAAAACAAATCCTTCAGCCCCTCCAAACTTTCCCCTTGTAGACTCAGTGCCTAGATTGTATTATTGGAATTTGACTCCTTTGGGATTATAAGGCATTTTGGTCTTTAAAAGTCCTTTATTAAAATGCAAAGCCATCTAGGAAGGTTGAAACCTCATATTACCAACAAGAATTTGAAGTCATTGAGGGCAGGAAATGTGACTTATATGCCTTTTCTTATATATTAAATTTTTACCTGACCACGACTCTCAGAAAGTTAAGTCACTCCATATAATCGAGGTGTTCCACTTGCTGAAGGTTTATCTTTCATAAGTCTAATTTGAGCAATAAGAAATATTTTGGATAGAGATCTCATAAAAAATATCTCATTGCACCCTATCCTCTTAAATTCAGTCTACCAAATGCAATAAAACACTTTGCTGATAAGGGTATTATAATGAACTCCCATGACTCTGCATTGAGTCTCTCAGGGTCCATTATGGAGGGAAGGGCTCTTTGTACCCTGCAATGGAAAGTCTTACATTTACTTCTAGGCTTTGTGTCTTCTCCCTCTCATCTGGGCTACTCCCATTCCCTTCTTGCTCATACCAAAATACTTTAGCATTTTTTTCTCTCTTCTAACCTATCCTTTTAATCACCTGTAGGTAAGAAATGGGATTCTCAAGCTTTTGATTATCTGTGAGTAAAACAAGAGTAGAAGGTTTATAAGGGAGAATTTCTCCTATCCACAAAGGAAAGAATTTTATTACAGAACTCTCTTGTTCTTACTGCACAGGTATTTTTTACTTTAACTTTTCTCTAATTCTCGGCTATTATTTGGATACTCAAGTGACAGATACCCTGGTGCCTGATAGGGGAGGGAAGTGTCTTCAGAAAGTTCGAAACGAAGGTGCTCTGCCCTAAAATATAAAGGAATGGGCAGCAGTTGGCAGCTTCACTGTTCAATTCCTGCCCAGCCTGCAACAAGTTTGCTCCAAGTCCATTATTATCCCCAGTGGTGCAATTCTGAGAAAGAAAGTGTACACTATCGATAATCACTTCAAGACACCAGGCAGAGAGTAGGACTGTCCTAGACAAATCAGGCCCTATTTCTAGGAAATAGGTCTCTTAAGGACCTATTTAAGGTCATTTTTAGGACAACGTGGGCAACTTCAGCTGGTACATAGGTTTAAAAAGGCTGTGGACTTTGCAAGGCTTTATGATAATCATGGCAGCAATCACAGATTCTTGCTGGATACATTCCCCAGTTATTTAAATTTACAGGACATCCAGGGCAGCTTAAACAAAGATTTTTCTTTCCTTTTGAACTTTAGATTCCTGCCTAGCCTTCTGCCTCCAAATATACTACATTTGGCGGGGTGGGTGGTGGGGTTGCAAATGAAACGAGTTTCAGGATTGGTTTTCTTGGAATATCTTCTGTACTAGTGTGTAAGCTACTGTTTTGCTTGGGCTTAGTGTTACAATCATTAAATCAGATAACATATGCAAAGCATTGTGTCTAATATCTAGGATATAGTATGAACTCAATTAACGTCAGCTAAAGAACACATGCACACTCATGAATACACTCTGTGTACACAGAAACAGATCATTCTGCCTCAAAACTAAAAGATGATCTGGCAGTGTGTGTGAATGTTTAAGATATCCTTTGGCCCAGATATCCAACTTCTAAGAATTTATCCTAAGGATAAGCATTTTTATCACAATGTTGTTTATAATAGTGAGAAACTGGAATAACCCAAATCCATCAATAGGGGATTAGTTAAAAGAATAGCAGGGCATTCATACAATAGAATATGTTATGCAGCTACTAAAAATAATAAAGTAGAATTTTTATTATTGATATGAAAAAAGTCAGTGATATCACATGAAAATACAACTTACAAAGCAGAATTTCGGCAATTATTTTTGTCAAAACAAAAGGAATAAAAGACAAAAGAAGAGGAACAAAAAATATCTCATTCTTGTCTGAGAGTTCTGGATTACACACACACACACACACACACACACATACACACACAGTCCCTTCATAATCAGAATAAAGTCATACAGCAATTTTTAAATAACTCTCAGCTGGGAATCTGGCTCCTCTATGTGTTGCTCCTTGGCTCTCTGGGAAGTGCTAATCAATACGGCTCCTCTATGCTCTCCTAATTCCTGTGCCTATAACTCTATCTTTCTGCTTTAGCGTTTTCCTTTTATATCTCAGTCTCATCAACAAAGCTATGTGAATTTGAGGATAGGACCTTTGCCTCTTTCATCTTTGATTTTCCCTTATTTGGCACCTGGCTTATAGCTTATGCTCAATAAATGTTTGTTGAGTCAAGAGATTAGTAAGTGACTGGGTCTCTCGGCTCCTAGGCCTTTCATTAAAGGCCCCCCTGACGTGAACTAAATCAGACTTCAGAGTCTAGTGAAAGAGGGTGAGTCTCACCTAGCCCTTCATAAGCAGGCTGTATCGCTCATCACAGGATCCCTTAGACTGGGATCCCCTGAAGTACAAGTGGGAGCTCAATATTTGTTTGTTGGAAGGAAGAATAAAGGACTGAATGGATGACGACAAACAGAACGGATTTTAACAAGACCCACTTCCTCCTAAGCAAAGGATTTAGTCATAACAGGTACCAAGACCTGAGAATTGCCCTGAAGTTAGAAAACAGATGCAAGAGAAACACAGAGACCATATAATCCACCTTCCTCCTTCACAGTCGAGGAGATCGTGACCTTAGGAGAGAGATGATCTCCCAGCCACACAGGGCAAAATCTGGTCTGGACCCCAGGGCTCTGGCCACTCGGCCTGGGGGCCTCTGCTTGAGCTCCAGGCTGAAATGGCCGCTATTTCAGCAGGCTTGAGTTTTCTAGTTGGATAAATAGAAGGTGAGATCAGGATACTCCCTATTCATCTCTATTTGTCTTTTTTGCCTTCTTCCATCCACTCTGTATGCTGTTTGAACCCAACCTCTTCCTGGTGCAGCTGCCCTCTGTCAGCAATCTGCATGTATCTAGAGACCTGGCTGCCCTGGGTGTTGGGTCTCACCTACCAGGGTTTTGTTCTGTTGAATAAAAGCAAATCCTGCATCAGGCAACAAACACTTTCCAATTCTTGAATAATTGAAAGGCTGGGCTCCAAGCCGCAGCAGGCTAGGAATTGATTAGAAATGGTGAAGTGGGGCGCCGTCAGCCAGCATCACCCCTGTGGGTTTGGGGCACTCCACAGGGAAACCTCCTCCCTCAGGATCTGCTCCAGGGGGCTCAGGCCTGTTTGTGGGGCAGCAGGGAGGGCTTTGCAAGGATTAACTTATCCACAGTTCCTGTCACCAGATTAATCTGATTGGTAAGAACAATGAAAATGCAGACCACTTGATGTTCCCCATCCTCGGGCCTGTGATTATCGATCAAAGGAATTGAAAGTATGGCTCCAATAAATATCTTCGTATGCTTTTCAAATGGAATGCTGGTGAAAATAAGTCCATTTCTCAGTTGACACAGGAGGGTTGAGAACCACGTGGGCCATTCCTTCGTTTGGATGCTCTCCTTTGCCAGGTCAGATGAAGTCACACCGATGTCATTTCACAGACCACTAAGCCTGTCCCCTTGTTTCCTGGCACCACTCCATGAGGCGGACAGGACAGAGATCTCCTTTATCTGTGGAGACTGAACAGCAGAGCAGGGTGGACCCAGGACATCTGGCTTCCAGCCCACGCTCTGTTACCACTGGGATCATCTGCCTCCACCTCTAGCCTTACCCATTCCCTGGCCATGCTCAGTACTGCAGCCACAGTCATCTCTGCTAACTCCAAATATGATCACATCATTTCCCGGTTTAAATCCCTCTTTGGCCAATGGTTTCAACCCCAGGAACAGACCAAAATCCTGAATAGGGGTCTCTGAGACCCTCACTCTGGAATCTGCCTGCCTCTCTGTCCTTATCCTGCACTATTCCCCCTTGACACTGTGATATCCCTCACCACAATGACTTTTGACCTCTGGCTCCCCACAGGTGTGTTTTCCTGGAACATTCCAATCTGGTGAGCTCCTCCTCCTCATTCAAGGCTTTGGTAAAGGGAATTTCCTCTCAGGATTTCCTTCCTCTAATTCCCAAGGAGACAAATGTCCCATGGCTCATGTTTTAGTCAGTTTTTTTTTTTTTTTTTTTTTTGCTGCTATGACTAAAAGGACCCAAGAAGAACAACTGTAGAGGAGAAAAAGTTCATTTAAGAGCTCATGGTTCAGAGGTTTCAGTCCACAGAAAGCTGTCTTCACTCTTCTGGGCTTGAGGTGAGGCAGAACATCATGGAGGAAGAGTGTGACAAAGGAAAGCAGCCCACATGGTGATTAGGAAGCAAGAGGAGAGAGACTCCACTCTCCAGATACAAAATATATACCCCCAAATCATGCCCCCAATGAACCACTTCCTCCAGCCACACCTCATCGGCCTCCAGCCACCATCAGTTAATCCCATCAGGAATTAATTCACGTATTAGTCTAAGGCTATAACCCAATCATTTCTCCTCCAAACCTTCTTGCATTGTCTCACATGTGAGCTCTTGGGGGACACCACATCTAAACCATAACAGTCCACCATAGCATGGTCCACTCTCCTTTCAGATCCCTGGTGATTGCTGCTCCAATGACTATCTTTCCCATCAGGCATGGAGCTCCACTACAGCAGGGTCATGAATGTCAAGTTCATGTCTGTGAACCAGCACCTACCATAGTGTTGTCTGGCAGCTGGGCTTAGTAAACATTTGCTCAAATAAATGAATGGCTGAATACAAAGCAAAAACAGAAACAGAATCAAAATCAGGACACTCAAAAGTCCTTACTAAATATATTTTCTTTTTTTTTCATGAATATTTATTTCATGTCCATTATGTGCCAGGAACTGCTCAAGGCATGAAAACAAACAATAGGCAAAAATCCCTGCACCCAAAGGATGGCTTATATTCTAGTTAAAGGAGACAGATAATGAAGAAAGATATCAAGACTTACAGTTTGTTAAATGGTGTTCGGTGCCATTGTAGGGCTGTTCAGGAAGGAACCCGACATTTAAACATAGTGTCCATCATATCCAGCAAGAACTAATTCTCATGCTAAGAAGTCCCTGCAGTCTGTAGATTCCACTAAATTTCTTCTCCTTTTTATCCAAGTCCCCTAATGGTGTACACTTAATTAGCTTTCTATTTTAATGCTATTTTAGCTCACTCTAGGATATGTGGGTCAGGAATCATTTTGTTCCCATCAAATTATTTCCTTTGGATAAATTCCTAAATGGAGATTTATTTAATCAAAATGTGCATTTTTAAGATCTCATGATGTACTTCCATTCTGTTATCCTAAATAGTTTTAGAAATTTAAAAGGCTGTTTTAGCAAAAATAGGTGTACTGCTTTCATTCCATCGGCAGCGGGACTGAAAACGATCGTTGTTTATTGTTATTTTAGCAGATGTGAAAACGGTGTTTCAAGTTTTCTTTCATTTGTACTTCTCTGATTCTCCCATTTTTATTTCTTAAAAAAAAAAAAATCTAATTGCCTAAACACAGATCCCTGCTTCTTTACCTCATGGAAAGGTTGACTGTATTTACTAAACACAAGGCCTTTGCATTTTCAACCAGAGGGCAGAGATTGCATCAAAGTCTAAGACAGGAAAATGGATTTTACAAAACCATTAGGCTTTTCCATTAGGGCAGCTGGATGGTGAGAACTACCACAGCTGAAATATGAACAAGACTGATGGGGTCTCAAGGCAAACCTACCATGTTGGCACCTCATCAAATACTTAAATATCAAATACTTAAGGCCCATAAGCAGTATTCACACACAAGAAGAACTAAAGTTGACAAGGCTCTCAAGGACTCACAGAACATAGGCACTTTTTGACCATGAGAAGAGAAATCCTAAAGTAATGTTCTTTATCCTTATTTACCTTTGCTGAGTAACAATTCTTGGTTTTACATCCCAAAGACTGGGTTATTTGGATTATTTCTATGTAACTAAATTAAGTAGTTAAATAGAGGCTTTTATAGTTAATTATTTTATCTTTAAAATGATACTAGTCATTTTAATCACTCATGACTGCTTTATTATTATGATTATCATTAATATATAGATTTTAAGTTTGAATATTAGACACTGTCCTACTCAAATGTTTTGTAATTTCCACTCTCAAAAATAATACTTTGAAGCTGCATATGGTGTCACTTACCTGTAATTCCAGTGACCCGGGAGGCAGGAGGACTGCAAGTTCAAGGGTAGGCTCAGCAACTTGTAAGACCCTGTCACAAAATAAAAATAACAAAATTATTTTAAAAATAAAATAAAAAGGGCTGGGGATGAAGCTCACTGGTAAAGCACCTTGGTTTTAACCCCTGTACACAAAACTAATACTAAACATTGAAAATTTTGCCTGACAATTTAAGTTTACTATCAAATATAAGACACTCTGTACAATGTATGTTTCTTTTATTGTCTGACATACTTTTTCTTTGGATGTGGATATCAAGTAGATATTAGTTCTAACTAGATTTCATGTATTTATATCCCTAAAAAATGAGACATAATTTACATATATTAGCATCAACCATTTCTGATATACAGTTCTACAATTTTGACAACCAAGGTTTCCCAAATGTTAACAGCCACAAAAATCGAGATGAACAGCTCCATCACCTTCAAAAAATGTCCCCGGCACCCCTTTGTAGTTAACAAACCACAGCCTCTGGTAACTATCAATCTGTTTTGCCTTTTCCAGAATAGCACTTGGATGAATCAGGCACCACACAGACTTCTGAGTCTAGCTTCTTTCACTTGGGAGAATACATCTGAGCATCATCCAGGGTGTGGCAATATCAGTACTTTATTACTTTTTATTGATAGTATCAGTTTACATGGATGGACTGCAGTTTATCTGTTTATTAAAGTGAATTTCAGTTATTTTCAGTTTAAGCACATCCCAAGTCCACTCCAGCTCCTTACCATGAAGGAAACAAGTATGAGGATATGGAAAGAGCTTCAGACTGATAGACATCTGGATTCTTGTTTTGCTATTGACCTTGAACCAATTATTTAAATTATTTGGGCTTCCATCTCTTTATCTACTGTTTAGAAATAAAACCTGCTTTACCCATGTCAGGAATAGTGTGGATAATGTGAGATAAAACATAAAAAAGTACTTGCAAACGATCACACTTGCATGGAACATTACCAAGGGGCATTGTCTTCGAAGCTCCTCCCACCCACTTTGACAGACATTTGGATCTCACATTACCAAAGCACCTCTATAACTACAAACAAAACTCTTGCATATTTTATGCACCCATTGCTTTCCTCTTTGACTCTACAGTCTCCTTTGGAAACGTCAAATTTTCTTTTGCCAAACCTAATTTTTACATTTCATATAGTTAACACTGATAGTCTCAGGACTTCGTTTTAGAAACATAACTTTAATTTTTCAAAAGAAACATTCTAACCAGCAACATAATTGAATGAGACTCTTTCCTTTGGTCATTTGGCTGGAACATCTCCTTTTATGCAACAGTGGTATACTCAAGAATGAAGTATTTTTTTTTCCTCTCTCCTTCACGGAAAGAAATTGAAGTATAGCAGATTAAACATTATGTAGAATACATATGTCCCTTTTCCAGTAAAACTAGTTTTTTTAAAAAGTATGTTTCTGAGGACAAGAATATTTGTGGTTAGGAAGTGTATCTCTAAGGTTCTTAATATTGAAACTTTCAATGAAAGGAGTATATTGCTTTAAAAAGATTTTGTCTGAATACACCTAGAAAGTTGGTATTTTCCACTTTTGTAAAGTTTTAATATATTTTTAATGTTTTTAAGTAACTATTTGCCTAAGAATGTCAAAAGTTTCCTTTATAAATTGTGCAGATAATCTTGGAAAAATTCCTTAAGCCCATTTTGGGAAATAGGTAAATCTTACACTGAACTCTTGTGATGACCAGTTAGTTCAAACCTAGACTAATTGTTCTAGAATGAAGATGAGCTCATATCACTTTTGTCAACAGCTTTGGCATCTCACTCAGAGTGAAAGTAACAGTCTTTACCAGGGACATTCTTTTTTATTATTATTATTGCTCAAGACAATACAATGATCTTGACATATCATACATTTGATTGAAATAGGGTATGAATTCTCATTTTTCCACAAGTACAGATTGCAGGATCACATTGTTTATACATCCATGTGTATTCATACAGCAATCCTAGTGTCAGTTGTATTCTGCTGCCCTCCCTATCACCCCTCCTCTCCCCTCCCCTCCCATCACTATTCTCTACCCATTCTACTGTGACACTTATCTCTCTCTCTCTCTCTCTTTTTTTCTTCCCTTCCCGCTCACATCGTCGTATATGTATTTTGTGAACCCATGAGGGTCTCCTTCCATCTTCTGTGCAATTCCCCTTCTCCCTCCCTTTCCCTCCCTCCTCTTTTCCTTGTTTCGTGGTAATCTTCTTCTCATGCTCTTCCTTCCTACTCTGTTTTGAGTCACCTCCCTTATATCAGAGAAGACATTCGGCATTTGTTTTTTAGGGACTGGCCTACTTCGCTTAGCATAATTTGCTTTAGTGCCATCCATTTCCCTGCAAATGCCATGATTTTGTTATTTTTTAATGCTGAGTAATGTTCCATTGTGTATAAATGCCACGTTTTTTTAATCCATTCATCTGTTGATGGGCATCTGGGTTGGTTCCACAGTCTAGCTATTGTGAATTGTGCTGCTATGAACATTTATGTAGCTGTGTCCCTGTGGTATGCTCTTTTTAGGTCTTTTGGGTATAGTCCAAGAAGGGGAATAGCTGGGTCAAATGGTGGTTCCATTCCCAGCTTTCCAAGGAATCTCCATACTGCCCTCCAAATTGGCTGCACCAGTTTGCAGTCCCACCAGCAATGTACAAATGTAGCTTTTTCCCCATATCCTCGCCAGCACTTGTTTTTGTTTGACTTCATAATGGCTGTCTTTCTTACTGGAGTAAGATGGTATCTTAGGGTGGTTTTAATTTGCATTTGTCTGACTGCTAGAGATGGTGAGCATTTTGTGTGTGTGTGTGTGTGTGTGTACTTGTTGATTGATTGTATATCCTCCTCTGTGAAGTGTCTGTTTAGATCTTTGGCCCATTTGTTTATTGGGTTATTTGTTTTTTTGTTGTTTAACTTTTTGAGTTCCTTGTATACTCTGGAGATTAGCGCTCTATCTGAAGTGTGAGGAGTAAAAATTTGTTCCTAGGATGTAGGCTCCCTATTTACCTCACTTATTTCTCTTGCTGAGAAAAAACTTTTTAGTTTGAATATGTCCCATTTGTTGATTCTTGATTTTAACTCTTGTGCTATAGGTGTCCTATTAAGGAATTTGGAGCCTGACCCCACGAGATGGAGATTAGGGCCAACTTTTTCTTCTATTAGATGCAGAGTCTCTGGTTTGATTCCTAGCTCCTCGATCCATTTTGAGTTAACTTTTGTGCATGGTGAGAGAAAGGGATTCAATTTCATTTTGTTGCATATGGATTTCCAGTTTTCCTAGCACCATTTGTTGAAGATGCTATTCTTTCTCCATTGCATGCTTTTAGCACCTTTGTTTAATGTAAGGTAGTTGTAATTTTTTAATTGGTCTCTATGTCCTCTATTCTGTACCATTGGTCTACCAGCCTGTTTTGGTGCCAGTACCATGCTGTTTTTGTTACTATTACTCTATAGTATAGTTTGAAATCTGGTATTGCTATACCGCCTGATTCACACTTCCTGCTTAGAATTGCTTTTGCTATTCTGGGTCTTTTATTTCTCCAGATGAATTTCATGACTGTTTTTTCTATTTCTGTGAGGAATGCCATTGGGATTTTGATTGGCATTGCATTAAACCTATAGAGTACTTTTGGTAGTATGGCCATTTTAATGATATTAATTCTGCCTATCCATGAGCAAGGTATATCTTTCCATCTTCTAAGGTCTTCTTCTATTTCCCTCTTTAGTGTTCTGTAGTTTTCATTGAAAAGGTCTTTCACCTCTTTTGTTAGGTTGATTCTACCAGGGACATTCTTGGCACCACCCTCCATGTCACTTCTGTCACTCTTCTATGTTACCTGCTCCTTCCAACCGTCTGGCCTCCTGAATGCACCTCCCCCAGTTATCACATTCCTGATCCAGAGCCAGCTACACCATTTGTCATGCCCAAAATAATTTTACAAAAATGACTGAGAATCTTGAGATGGTAATAACATAGTATTAAAGCCAGAGTGTGTCCCTGTGTGACTGCATAGGTGGTGTGCTCATGAAGACTGTGCCCGGCTTCTTCACATCTCTATCCCACAGGCAGAGAAGTCATCCTTGGTCCTTCTCTTAGGAAACAGTGATTCCTGGCATTCTTTCTTCCTTTCCTCTGTGTTTTGGCTCTCTACAGCACTCACCACCTAATCTATTCTACATTAAATTATTCACTTATTTCCTTATTGTTGACTTCTCCCCCTGGAAACATAAAGGCTGTAACACCCAAAGCACAGACCATGCCCAGAACATAGCAGCTATTCAAATATTTACTAGTTAAATGAACAAACAAATAAAGGAGAAGTACTGAAAATCCAAAGCCACATAAATAAAAAGGAAAAAAGACTAAACTTTCTTTAGAGCATTCGAGAGACACTTCGGCATTTAAAACAGAGAAGATAGTGTGTGTGGCAGCTCAAATTTCAGTCTGTAAGTTTAGTAATAAGGAGGCTGGATTTAGCTCAAACACTGGCTGGCTTAGTGACAAAAATTCAGGCACTCTGGATTACTGGGCTAGCCTGTGTCCAGTTTTTCCCTTCAATGTGATGGTCTATTATGGCCTCAGAAAGCCATTTTACTGGAGGGGTAAAATTATTCTACTTTCAGGAATAACTAGAATTCTTATACATGATTTATTGTGCATCAGAGTCTGTGCAAACTGACTGTTTAAACTCTTAAATGGGTCATACTGATGTGCTTATTCGAACCCATAGGCTGCTACAACACTTGCTCTTTAGATAGTGCAGAAATTTAAATGCGGAGCCGCCTGAGCCTCCATTTCCTCCCTGCTGGTGGGAACATTCTGGAGTCACTATTGTTGAAACTATTGTGGAAAATAGAATCCTAATTTCATATGCCAAGCTCCTTTTTTTGTATTATTAATTCCAAAAATCATGAAGAAATGTTCTGATCATAAATTCTCTTGGCATAGATGGTATGAAAAACACAAAACATTAAAATGCCTTCTGGCTCTGTATGTGTCTGTGTTGAAAAATATTTGTTTTCCAAACCTCAGCCTCTCTCCTTTTTGGTCAATAATTGTGCACAGTATTTGCTTTGTAGTTTGTTTTTCATGTCCATTTTGCTTAAGATAATGTCCTGTGTCTTTTTATTCTTCCAATACATTTCCTCTCTACTTATTGTGTTTAGCGCACAGAAGCAAACTGATTTTTTTTCCTCCAAAATCCACATTAATCTTTACCACTGAAATATTGCTGATGAGCTTTTATCACTATTTAAAAATAATCACCATATTCTATCCAATATCCATACATGTGGACAGAGGCTCAATGAACAGAAAGCCTGGGACAGATGCTGTGAGGTTACAGAGTTGGTCAACTAATAAAGAGCCTAAGAGTTCTACAAATTCAGCCCAAGTTCAGAAAGGGACTTCTAGGCACCATTGATGTTGGATCCTTGACACCACCCTCCCGGTTAGAAACATAGCTTCTAGGGTAAGAAATGTAGGTCCTTACTTGGCAGCCCCAGCTACAAATATCAGTTAGGAAACATGGGTGTAGGAAGTTCACTTGGATATCAGAAAGGTAGGATAATATAATTGAGTTTAGTGAATAAAAGATAAGTTGTAATTGAATGCTTTGTCTCTCAGTGGGGACACATGAGAAAAAGTGTCATAGGTAGAATTCCCAAGTTACTATCATACAAGGAGCCAGCAAAGCATGGCAACCCAGAACTCATGGGATATACACATAGCTTCACAGATGATTGCCTTCCCATGAAAGAAGTCTTCTTCCTTCCCTCCTAAGGTTTTCAGTGAAAGTATAAGAAATCTTTCAGCAACAGGAAATTAGAAGACATATGATCATCTTGTATAAAATAAAAATCTCTCTTTGGTAGGAACTGGAAGATCTGTGTCTAATCTCAACCATTCTCCTAACCAGCTTGATAAGTTTCTCTTAGACCCTCCAGACCAGCCCCTCTGTTAGCCAAACAGGACATGGAACACAGGAATGGCCCAGCTGAGCCTTTTTCAAATTTCTGGTGAATAGTAATGCAATAGTACTGTTTTAAGCTACTAAATTTTGAAAAAAAAAATGTTTGTACCTAAAAATGCAGCACTCATATAAAAACCATTAAAAAAAAAAAGATGGCACTGACCTTGAAGCCAAGAAATGGTGAGAAGTAAAAAAATCCCTGAGGAAACTATTGATAAAGTCTCAAAGGACCATGAGAAAAATGATTCTGGAGGCTGGGAAAAAAGACATAGTGGTGGAAAGTTCAGTGAAACTGTCACCTGTAGTCATGTAGAAAATAGAAAATGTGTAATGGGCTGTTAAAACTGGCCAAAGAGATTTCCGGGTAGAATGTCAAAATCAACAACTGGTTTCTTTTGACTAGATGTAATAAAGTCCTAATAGAAAGAAATGAGATTAAGCAAGAAAGTTTATAGCTTTCAAGCAGAATTCAGAGAAAATACAAAGAAGCTAGGACATGCTGGTATCAAAAACAATGACATGTCTCATTCCCAACTTCCCCAGGTGGTGAAATGATACAGTAAGAAATGGACTCAGGTCAAAGACCTTAAGGGTTTTGCTGTTAAGACCTTTCTTGAGATTCAGATAGATTTAAAGGTGTGCTTGGTGGGGTTTCTGTGAATCTAAGGCATACTTCATCAACTCTTTTTGGTAGGCAAGAGGGCCTTTATGAATCTTAAGGGTAGCTGGGTGCAAAGCTGCAGGCCTGTAATCCCAACAACTTGGAAGCTGAGGCAGGAGGAGTACAAGTTCAAGGTCAGCCTCAGCAACATAGTGAGACCCTTAGCAACTTAGTGAGATTCTGGTTTCAAAAGAAAAATGGGCCCACTACTAGAAAAAAAAAAGTCTTAAGGGTAAAACATTGTAAAATATTTCATCTAGACAAAATTCTTCAAAAACTTTCAAGGCTTATCTCATAGCACCCTGTGTCACAAGAAGCCAGAGAGGACCTTACATGGAAGGTAACTCAACTTGACTGTGATCTAGTAAAATTAATCTAGAAGAGATCCTAGGAACGAGACAAAATTCCCTTTCTAAAAATTGTACAACAGAAGCATGGTAGCTAGATAGAGACAATGCAAAATGAAGAAATCTTTGTATTTATGACTACTGTGGGCAGGAGCAGACTAAAAAATCTACTTAGTTGCCAACATTAGTTATTTCTTAAGTAAAAGAAAAGATAATTCACAGGCTTGCCAAGAACTCAAAGAGAAGAGAAAGGGCCCAGTGTTCCCCCTGGAGAAGAACACTGGGCCACACCAGCAAGGAAGAATATGGGTCCAACTCTATTTCAGAGCTAGCTAGAGTTCTGAACTGGTCTGAACCAATGACAGATATGCCTCTATTTTCACCTATTTAAATAGGCATGCCTATTAATGCTTATGCTACCATCTGTCAGCTTGTATTTGGGCTGTGTAGGAGGACATGTAACTTGTCTCTTTAATTCAAATAGCTTTGGATCAAGAGGACCCATACTCAAAGAACCATACCTGAGGAGTCTCACTAGCTCCTAGACTGATTTAGAGAACAAGATCTGGGACCTCAGTTTGATGATAGCCTAATTCTAGGACAGAATGAGAATTTTTAGGGTCTTTTGGGGGAGAACGTATTTGTATGCAGAATAAATGAAAATAGTTCATGGCCAAAAGGTGGATTGTGATTGGCTGAGACATGGTTATGATTCCTTAGATGTGCCTTCCCTGGAAAGATGGGGTTTAATACTCTTCCCCTCTAATCTAAGCTAGCCATGTTGACTTTTTTTTTTACCAAAAGAATGTAACATAATGGGTATCCTGAGATTTTTCAAACTAAATAATATAGTTTTGAGCTTTTGCCTGGGCCTCTCGAAACACCTCCTGAGAGTGGTAATCCACCATTCAGGAAAGATGTCTGTAGGTATTCAAGTCAACAGCTTCAACTTAGCTCAGCCCTCTAACAACTGGTATCAAGGACACCCCATGGCAAGAAGTACTCGGATCCTCTGGACCAGCCCATCCACCAGTGGGATGTTACAAAGTAACCTCTGTCAATGTCATGTAAAGAAATGGTTCCATGAGGCCCTACTTGAATTCCTGATGCACAAAATTATAAGAATATTTAAATAGTGTTTAATACAAACTTTGAAGTTTTGGGAAACTTTGTTATGCAAAGTTAGATGAGAACAAGTTCTCTGTCCCTTTATGTGTCTGTTTCCTCATCCACAACAGTAACATTTGAATCAGACCACTAAGTTTCCTTCTAATTTTAACAAAATTAGCGAAATAACACTTCTTTTTATTAAATTGCCACAATATTCCTTATAAAATCATCTATAGATAATAAGTATTACAAATTAAGTCCCTAAAACATCTGAACCAGAGTTAAAACACTGGGGGATTATTACCCAATATGCACTAACCGTTCTGGCTGTGGATAGGTTAGCAGGGTTAATGTTTTTGTAGAGAGACGAAGTGATTTCTCCTCAATGATTCTCCATAGGGGTTAGCTAAATGCACCCAAATTATCTTAAACATAGGACATCTAAGCCTTTCAAACAAAAATTTCCTTTGAACAAGACATGAAAATTGGCCTAGAAGATTAATTTCTATCTGCAAACAAGGTGGTAACTAGGTAGACACATGGATAAATTTATGTACTTCTAGGCACTTAAGAACTCTTGAGTTTTTAGCTAAGAATCTATGTACCCTCAAAGGGTCCATGGACCAAATTTAGGGGATCTCTGTATTTTCCAGGGGAAAAATGCTTATTTATTTTCCCCAAACTTTAAATTAAATTTAGAATTAGCTTTAATTATAAATGCAGGCAGCAAGCCAGAAAAATATTAACAATACCTGTGATTTTTTTTCACCAGTAGAAATCATCAATGTTTTCATATCACATAACAGTAGTTGTAGACATCTCAAATTATCATTTACTAATATCTCAACTTTGAATACACAACTATGAATGCCACTGACAGCTATTTTGTAACACATTAATACAGAAATATATAGGTACAGATATGTATATGCACATATATAATGTTATAATACATATCTCACTATATCACGTTAGTTTTTGATATTTTAATAAATATATTTTACCATTATTGATTTGCTTTTTAATGCTCTATGTTTTTATTTATAGATTCAAAAATATTATTATGAGAAGGGATTTGTATGTAGACTCCTCTAGAATTCCAAAGGGGCCCGTGGCAATAATACAGGTTAAAATTCTCTGATCTTTAGCCCATGCTATTATTCATTGACTCTCCAGGTACCAATGCTGGTTAGACACCTGCCACCATCCCAGTGTTGTCTCCACGTGAATTAGTAAATGCCTTAGGTTTCTCTCCTGCTCTGCTTTCCCTTTCCATTTCCACATGGTGGTCTGGATATCAGCCCATGTCTTAAACTCCTATCTCACCTTTAGCCCCTCATCTCCACAGATCATTCTGCTCCATATTCTCCTAAAGAGAAGACAGAATTTCCTCATCTTATCCATGCCCAATTTTTCTGTTGCCACACATATGCTGTTATCTCACTAATATTTCCAAAATGTCTTGGTGTGTTTTGAGTTAATATAACAAAATGCCCGAGCCTGAGTACTTTGTAAGGTAATGAGGTAAAATTTGGTTCATGGTTTTGGAAGCTGAAAATTCTAAGCTCTGGCAGCCACATCTGACAAGGATCCCATGCCACCTCCTCCCATGACCAGTGGCATCACATGGCAAGAATGCCTGTGAAAGCTATGGTCAGAGACGCAGAGAGGCCGAACATGTGAAATCCTCACTTTATAACATCCTACTCTCTTGGTAACGAATCCAGTCCCCAGAGATGTAACCCACCACCAGGAGAAGGGCATTTACTCCTTTCCACAGGTGGTAGCCCATGACCTAGTTACCTTCCACTAGGACTCATCTCTTAAAGGGTCCATCTCTTCTCAATACCATGACTTTGGGGAACAATCTTCTAGTACATGAGCCTTTGGGGAAGAATCATAGTATGAATCCATCTCTCTTATGAATTGAAAAGTCTAAATTTCCAGCTGCTTGCTAATTTTGAATATCTGTTATGCACTTCAAATCTTACAGCATCACTCATCAGCAGTCCCTGCCATCAAACATTCTGACTCACACTGACTCCTAGGTGCACTGGGTAATAGTAGCCATGCACACTAGAATCTTCAGTGTCCTATCTGGATTTAACTTCCTCTCCCTCAACTGCAAATATTTCAGAAATCCACTTCTTTTACTTGAGTCTGACCCTTTCAACTCTTGCCAGGACCATTTTAATGGCCTTTTAAATCTCCCAATTTCTAATGTCTCATTCTTTAAAAAAAAAAATCCTACCAGAATCATCTTTCTAGAACTCAAATTAGGTCATCTCACTTTTTGCCTTAAAAGCTATACTCTAAAGCCATGGGTTTCACCTGAGTGATTTGTTAATACCCAGATTGCTGGCCCCAACCCTACAGCCTGAGAATTCACATTTTCAAACAGCTCCCAGATGATACTAATGCTGCTCAGCCAATCACACTGGAAAATTCCTGGCTTAGAACATTAGTCTTTAAATCTGTTTGATTAGCAGTTATTCAAGTAAGAATTATTCTACTACAAACCCCTGACTTACATATGCCTATTTATTTAGACATGATCTACATGTTCAAATACATTACAAAACACCTTTAAACTAATCACTTAAAAAGATGAGATGAAAGCAAAATAGAAAATTAAAGAATATTCTTCCTGCACCCAAATAGATTATGTTGTACATCCCACACTGGGGGATTCTGGAAGGGACAGAGATTAGGAATAAGCCCTTGACTTGAGATATTAAGCTCTATTCTCTTTGTCTTTCTAGTCAATCATATTCATCTTGTTTCCTTCTAATCCTGGCTCTAGGCCATAGCAAGTTACAACCTTAGGAAAGTTCCTTAACATCTCTAAGCCTCTATGTCTTCCTCTGTAAAATGGAGATAATATTAGTTACTACCCATTGCATTGTTTTAAGGATTAACTAAATTAATATGCATAAAGGGCTTAAAAGTTCCTGGCATATAATAAATGGTTGATTAATGTTGACTCTTACGATAGCTCCTGGTTAGGTGCTTTATGCTATCACCATACCACTGAGTTCACTATTTCCTGAATAAACACCCATAACTCAATGTCTTTGCTTGTGTTTTATCCTCTGACTGGAATATCCCTTCTTTATCTCCATTAGTAATACCTTCTCATCTTTCACAACCAAGCTGAAAATGTTATGTCTCCTGTGACAACGTACCCGAACCTCCTGGCATAACTAATCGCTGTCTCCTCTGCCTCACAGTACTTGTATAAGTCTCTAAATATCACTTTCTGCAGTGGAGTCTGTACAGATGCCATTTCCTCCAATACCGACAGCTCCTTGGTGGTGCAAGCAATGTCCCATTGAACTATCTATTCACCATAGCACCCAAGAACATCCTTGACACATAGTAGATGCCAGATACTGATTGCAAAAGACAATAAGAACACAGGGGGGTAGAAATAGAGAGAACACATGAGTGAAAGAGAGAGGGAGGGAAAGGAGGAGGAAGAAGGCAAACATTGCTCCTAATTTCTCTCAATGTCAGGCTAGTATTTGGAAGAGAGTGGCTCTCCTACCCAAGCACAATAGTTGAGCTCATGACCCCTGCTGAAGGTGTCTTTCCCAAGTGATTCTGTCCTCCAAGTCCACTTCCTCTGGTTACTTGGTTAAGGAGGCTCTGATATAATAAAAAATATTTGGTGTTGGTCTCTAGTTCCTGGCACAGAGATCCCAAATCCTTTGGAATCTCCCAAGTAGTGAGTGTTTTCAGTATGTTGTGAAATGACTGGTGGCTGGGCCTCTACAGAGATTGATGAGAGAAGCTTTCAGCTTTCAGCCCCACACCCCAACTTTTGGGGAGGAGAGAGGGACTGTAAATGGAATTCGATCATCAATGATCAACAACATAACCAATCATGTTTGTGAAATAAAATCTTTCATAAAAGCTCCTACACAATGGTGCTGAGAAAGCTTCCAGGCTGCTGAACACACCCACATTCTAGAAGTGTGGCACACCCCAATTTCACCAGATGGGAGCTTTTGGAAACAGGACCCTACCAGATCTCTAGTAAGCTAGACCCTACTAGCTCTACGCACTGTTTTATTAGGCCCTTCATTGGTATCCTTCATAATACCCTTTATAATAAATAGGCAAACATAAATAATGTGTTTCCCTGAGTTTTGTGAGCCATTCTGACAAATTATCAAATCTGAGAAGAGAGAAGTACCACTGGTAATCTGAGACTTTTAACATTTTAACAGCCTGTGAAGTAAGGGCAATCTCATGAGATGGACCCTTAAACTCTGGAGAGTTAGTGACAGAATTGAATTGTAGGATACCCTATTTGTGGCTAGAGATTTAAACAATTGATTGGTTTAGAAAATAAAAAATAATAACATTCACATTTGGTATCAGAAGCGTCAGGAATAAAACCGGTTCAAAGAGGCAGTTGGGTTGGTAAGGTGTCCACAGCCATCTCATAGAAATATGCTGGCTAAGCCACATCTTGAACTATATCCACTCATCAACCCATATCCTATTCACATGAATGAAATGTCTAAGAAATGGTGACAGAACCAGCTGGAATTGCTACCTCAGTTCTTCTCCCTGGTTTCTGTAATTTCTTAGCCTTAGGATATAAAATAAAATGAATGTCTGCTAGCAGAATAAAAACTCTCCCCAACCACATTATTGAGATTGTTCCAGCTCACCAGGCCCTGAAGTCTTCTAATTATTCTCCATTGATTCAACCTGAAGTCCTCTGTTCCAATACATTCTGGTACACATTCATGTCCACTGGAACCTCTGGTGAAACCTGTCACCCATAGTTTTACTACCAACATCACCAAGGGGCTTTGGGGGCTCCTTGGTACTCCTTTCAGAGTTGTTACAGGGTTCCCTGAAGAGGCTTCTCTTTGTTAATCCTTGTTGCCTGTTGATAGCATGAAAGGAAAATATATATTATCTATTATGTAATATAACATATATTACAATAATATCTTAATAAACCAAAGCCTTCAACAGCCTGCTAATCAAGTCACCCTTCCTATGCCAGATTCGCCATGGAGCATTGTTTACATGTACCCATGCTTGCTAGGCTTTGTTACCGTGAAAGAACATATAAAGGGTATTCTTAAACCATGGCACATAGTATAAGGGAGCCAGATACATACTCTTGTCACCCCTAATGAAAAAAGAACATCAGACCCATTAAAAGGCTAAGGTCCAATCACCCTTCAGTGATTTTTCTTCTCATCAGCAAAAAAGCTCATTAATACTAATATCTTTGCTTTCAGGCATGAACTACAAGATCTGAACAAAAATTTCATTTGTAATGAATATATTTTGTCAGAAGAATTATGATGATTCTACTGGTAATAACAATAATAACCCATATCAAGGGAATAAGAGGATTCTATGTTCTCTCAGCTGGCAGGGGATCTGAGACCCTCTGCCTGTAACATGGTCTTGTGATGGTTCAGAGCATCTGTATAAAGTAAGACTACCAATGATGAGGCCGATATAACTGTCAGATGAGAGCGCATATATCTAGAAAGCATGCATCCATTACTGACTTTATCTGGGAGTAAGGATATGGACATTTCTTTAAATAACAGAGAGAGCCTATTTATGCACCTGGTTTTTGTTAGTTGACAGGGATGCCTTTTCTGGAATGGGTGTCTATTGTGAGGTACTTGGGCAAGTAAGTAGAAAGCTGCAGAGATATCTTGGAATCCAGAGCTTCCCCACCTGGGTCTTCCTAACTGCCCTAGGATTTAGGATCTTCCTGTTTGAATAAGCATATTTCTTTCCCATTATAGAAAATCTTAAGAGATCTGCTTATAATATGTAATTAACAAGTATTGGTCTAATGAATATGCAAATAGGTTCAGCTTTGCCACTGTCCAGCATTATTCAATTTCTTCCCTGGACTTTGAAGAACAAAGCTGCCCTAAGACTGAACTGTTATCCTTCCTTAACCTAATCCTAATCCTACAACTTCACTGCCAACTCAGCCCTGGGTGCTTTGCCTCCAAAATTATTTAACATGCCATGAGAAACTACTAGAAGTTTTGTTAAGTCACTGTATCTGTATCTTTAACAAAGTTCCTAATTGATACCTGCATATCTCACTGCTCCCATTTTACAGATAGGCAAACCAGCTTAATCACACATAGAGAAAGCAGGAAGCCAGGCTTTCAGAGCCTGGTGTCTGATAACAAAACCCTGTTCTTAATGGGCCCACTACCACAGTGGCCAGGAATCAATAGAGCAATTAAAATTGTTATGTCTATTGTAATATTGAGTTAGAAAAGGGATTCGGTTTCAATAGATCAAAGAAAAAAGAAATTAGAAAGAGGACCTGTGGGAAATGCATACATGGAGGGCTGCCAGAAGAGAGTTCAGCCAAAAAAAGGATCTAACACAAGCGCTTATCGAATGGGCAAAGGACAGGCCATGCACCTCACAAGTGAGGACACATAATTAGAAGACAAATGGGGAAACCACTGTGTTTCTCTAGATATCAAGGAAAGGCCAATTGAAGGAACAGTTTTATGCCTAAAACAGCAAAGGAAAGAATGTCAGCACCCTATGTTTTCAATGGTGCCGGGAAAACCCGGTACACAAATGTACCTCAGTGAAAAAATGATTTGGAAAAGCCTTGCAAAATAAATTTACCTGCAATTGTCAAGAGTCATGTAGATACTTTGTTTTTTATCTTAAAGAATATAGGAAAGAAAAAAAATATAGGAAAAGAAAAAAAATCTCTCTATATATATATAAAGATACAAACCATAGCAATACTCAGAATAAAATAAGTTTGAAGCTCTATGCCCATGAGCAAGAGGATGTTCATGTTCTATGAAATGTTAACAGGCTGGAATTGGTAAATAGGATACAGACTGAACTCTGTCTGATCTCCTCTGATCTGAACCACTGCAATAGACTTGTTCCTGGTCTCCAGCTTTTCCCTCCCCAATCTAGGCTCTATTCTGCCACCAGAGGGGTCTCATGAGTATGGTACTCCCCCAACCCCCAACCTGCCCCACAGCTTCTGTGAGCTTCCCCCAACCCCTTCCTCTTCAATCTCTTCTCTTGAGTGGTCCCACCCAGGGGCCTCTGTTCCTGATGCACTAAACAAATCATCAACAGGCCATGTTTTATTTATTTATTTTTTTGGTTGTTCAAAACAATACAAAGCTCTTGACATATCATATTTCATACATTTGATTCAAGTGGGTTATGAACGTCCATTTTTACCCCATATACAGATTGCAGAATCACATCGGTTACACATCCACGTTTTTACATATTGCCATACTAGTGACTGTTGTATTCTGCTATCTTTCCTATCCTCTACTATCCCGCCTCCCCTCCTCTCCCATCTTCTCTCTCTACCCCATCTACTGTAATTCATTTCTCTCCCTTGATTTTTTTTCCCTTTCCCCTCACATCCTCTTATATGTAATTTTGTATAACAATGAGGGTCTCCTTCCATTTCCATGCAATTTCCCTTCTCTCTCCCTTTCCCTCCCACCTCTCGTCCCTGTTTAATGTTAATCTTTTTCTCATGCTCTTCCTCCCTGCTCTGTTTTTAGCTGCTCTCCTTATATCAAAGAAGACATTTGGCATTTGTTTTTTAGGGATTGGCTAACTTCACTTAGCATAATCTGCTCTAATGCCATCCATTTCCCTGCAAATTCCATGATTTTGTCATTTTTTAGTGCTGAGTAATACTTCATTGTGTATAAATGCCACATTTTTTAATCCATTCATCTGTTGATGGGCATCTGGGTTGGTTCCACAGTCTAGCTATTGTGAATTGTGCTGCTATGAACATTGATGTAGCAGTATCCCTATAGTACGCTCTTTTAAGATCTTTTGGGTATAGTCCGAGAAGGGCAATAGCTGGGTCAAATGGTGGTTCCATACCCAGCTTTCCCAGGAATCTCTATACTGCTTTCCAAATTGGCCGCACCGATTTGCAGTCCCACCAGCAATGTACAAGAGTACGCTTTTCCCCACATCCTCGCCAGCACTTGTTGTTTGACTTCATAATGGCTGCCAATCTTACTGGAGTTGAGATGGTATCTTAGGGTGGTTTTGATTTGCATTTCTCTGACTGCTAGAGATGGTGAGCATTTCTTCATGTACTTGTTGATTGATTGTATATCCTCCTCTGAGAAGTGTCTGTTCAGGTCCTTGGCCCATTTGTTGATTGGGTTATTTGTTTTCTTATTGCTTAATTTTTTGAGTTCTTTGTATACTCTGGATATTAGGGCTCTATCTGAAGTGTGAGGACTAAGATTTGTTCCCAGGATGTAGGCTCCCTATTTACCTCTCTTATTGTTTCTCTTGCTGAGAAAAAACTTTTTAGTTTGAGTAAGTCCCATTTGTTGCTTCTTGTTTTTAACTCTTGTGCTATGGGTGTCCTATTAAGGAATTTGGAGCCCGACCCCACAATATGTAGATGGAAGCTAACTTTTTCTTCTATCAGATGCAGAGTCTCTGATTTGATATCAACAGGCCATGTTTTATGTAAACATCCATAACTCAATGAATCAAGTTGTAGCTTCTACCTGGAATTCCCTTCTTTCATCTCCATGTGGTAAAATCCTTCTCATTTATTCACAGCTAAGTTGAAAATGTTGGCTGGGCTTTATTCATGTATGTTTAGAATTAGTAGGATCTTATATTTGTGACAGGTGTCAGTTTGTCTTCAAAATTCAGCTTACTTGTTGCTCCTCTATAAAGATTTTCTGGATTTTCTTTATCTCCATTCCCAGCTAAAATCAGCTTTGCTTTCCTCAGAGCCTCCAATGAAGCCTGCATAGACATTTATCATCTTTCCTGTCATTTCTTATTGTCATTTTTATGTGCAAGAAGAAATAAGAATATCTACATTCATCTATTAAATGCATTGAAGTCATAGGTAGATCATCATAGCCAATCATATCAGCATCTTATTTGCTAGCATATTAATGCTTATTGTATGTCAACCACTACATTATGCTTTTGTTCTCCATATCTCAACAGAAGTTTATAATTCTAATAAGGTATGCTGTTTTTATTTTCAGTGTAACAGATGAGGAAACCAGGGTTCACAGAAGTTTAGAAATTCCTTAGGATACAAAGTAAGTAAGTAGCTAGCCAAGAATTAAACTCTGATCCATTGTGTTCCAGCTCTCTAGCCTCTGCATGGTCTCTTTCCTTTTTCTAGCACAGAAGTTGACACATAATAATAGGTGCTCAATAATTGTTAGAAAAAAAATTATATGGCAGTAAGGATAAGTGTGTACAACAGATGGAATGCTAAATGAACAACTAGAACTTTAAAACAGATCTGCACACTGATCACAACCCAATTGCAATGATGTGTATATATTTAATAAAGACTGGATGGAACCCTGGCAGCAGCAAAGGTCAATTTGTTAAGAGAAACAGAATTGCAGCAATTTTAGAATTGACTTTCCCCTGGCACAATATGTTTAAAGTGCTTACCAAGGCTGTTCAGGAGAGGCCAGCTCAGTGCTGTTCCCCCATCAGAGCTCCTAAAACATCAAGGTGTTGCCTGACTAGAGAAAGCCAGAGGTCCTGACTGGCTCCTTACTTGAACATTCCTGTTAGAAACTGTATGCAAATCCGCAGCCCAAATAAATGGACTAAGTAGAAAGGAAAAGAATTGCCCCTTGTCTTGGGGACTGAATTGTCATGCATAAAGAGAACTTGCACAAAACTTTAATTCTGTGTGATTTAACAAAGACGAGGATTTCTCAGTACCATACCATAAAAATAAATTCCTGAGATGGATGACTCTCCCTAAAAGTGCTCTGTCTTAGGAAAAGTGTGTGTTGTAATTGTGTGAGAGAGGAGTGAGTGAAAAGAAAAGGGGGAATTGTTATTTAACATTCAAAAAAAAAATGGAAAATTAAAACTCAAATAAATCCACCCATTGGCTTTCTCAAGAATATCTCCCTGAAATTTTGCATTTCAGAAATTTATGTTGTTTAGTTTCACCTGAAGAACAAGAAAAATTATGGTGCCCTTAAAAGAAATGACATATCAAGAGAAGGAAATTCTTTAGTAAGGTATATTAACCCAGAACAGGGACTCAATAAATGTTTGTGGATAGACCATTAAATGAAAGAGTCTTATTTGTTAAGCTTTGGTTTCCCGTAGACATTTTTCATGGCCTTTCAAAATTAAGGATAGCTCCTCTCAGGGCAAGACTACATTTCAGTTAATTTCCTATTTCAAAAAGAGATGAAAATTGCAAGTCAGCAAAAAAGACAGACAAGCTCCATGGTACCTCCATCTTTAATTTCCAACGAAGGCAGGACCAAACAATATAGGATTGATCTGTGCTGCTCATGCCCTCTGCCTAGGGGTGACTGATGAGGTGGGGCTGGTCCTCAAATGTCTGAGTACTTTGAGGTTCACTAGCTCAACACAGTAAGTTTAGATGCAGGGTTCACTTGCAACAGAGCTGAGCCAATCTGAGCAAAACCAGGATGCTACTTTATATGAAGGTTTTGAACACTCATATCTTTTCAGAAACAGGAGGTATCTGTGGCACTCAATTATTAATTGGGATCCCAAGATTCAATATGCTGCATTTGTTAAGTGAAAATAGAAAAAGTAAGCAAGCCCAATATCTAAACAAAAATAATAAAATAAAATAAGGATGAAGTTTGGGGTCATTTCTGATCTCCCTTGAGAGAGAAGTTCAACTTCCTGAAAGATATGTCTTTATCTCTGGGAAGGGGCACATGGAGGATGTCTGCATTAATGTTTAGAGACAAGACATCCCATCCATACACATTTATCCTATTTCTTCCATAAGCAGGAAAGTCTTATTCCATGGGGGCTCATGGACTCTCAGTCCATAACGAGATTCCCCGCAGGAAGGCAGAAGCTTGAGAGGGTAGTTTGGGTGAGGGTAGATTGGACCTGACCATACACACTCTTTTGCAAGTCTAGGGAACAGCACAATCTGGCTGTGACATTTTAAGACACAGAACCCTCCTCCCCCACACCAGACAACCACTTCCCCCTTCCCCTATTTTTGTAAGTCAACAAGAAAACAACATTTCCTAAATAAGAGATTCATTTCTCATCAAAATAGAACTTTCTTTTATGTAGCTACACATAAGCTTCCTCACTGAAGCACCAAATTCAAAAGCAGCTATAAGTAAAAAGAATTCGCTCTTATCATAAATAAAAGATTGTATATGTGAACTTATTTGCAGTAAAATCTAACAATAAAAATATAATTTATGCCCTAGTTTCTCCTGTGTATTTTATGTAATCTCCTAGTAAAATATTTCCATTTTACAACATGTACCTATTAAAACCATTCCTTATAAAACTGTCGGCATAAAATAAAATACAAAAACTTTGAAGAAAAAGCAGAGGAAAAGAAAATATATCAAAAAGAGGTGATGAAAGGCAACAGGAAGATGCTTGTGAAAATCCTCCCAGTGAGATATAAATAACAGTAATAAAGAGGCAGTGGAAGGTGCTGATAATTAATGAGGATATTTTAAGGTGAGAAATACTTAAATCCTTCTTAGAATGTCATTCTTTTCTCTATGCTAACAAGGAATTCCAGCATAATAAAATGTGAAGACAGGACCCTACTAGTGAGGTAGAATGCCTTTCCAAAATAAGTCAATTAAAAAGAAAGTGTCCTGGAAATGGCAAAGATTGCCTATGAATATGCTGCCTGACCTTTGATTGATGTTTCCTCCCTTTGTACAGATGTTCCTCTCACCTGTAGGTGGTGTTGCAGCCTCTTGGCCAAGGACCCTTAGTACCAGCTAATTAGATCTGTCATTATTTGTTATGGTTGTAACCACTTATTTGTAAATGATTTAAAATTTATAGAAAACTTGTAAGAAAAATAGAAAAACAAAACTTCCAAAACCAATTCTACAACATAATATTTTATCATGTCCTCATTTTCAAATATATAATGGATATATTCAAATATATATACATGTGTGTGTATATATATATACATATATATGTGTATGTGATATATATATTTGAGAGTAAGTTCCAAATTAATGAAAATCATTTACTCCTAAAACTTCATTGCATATTTTTGGGCACTCTTTTGCATAAGTAGAATAAAATCAAAATCAGGAAAATAATACTTAATATTACCTATTCTAAAAATATTATTCAAATGTTGCCAATTGTTCCAATAATATTGCTAATAGAAGAAGTTAGATAATTTTTTTAAAAAAGGAAAATGTATTCTCACTCAAAATCCAATCCAGAATTACACATTGTGTTCAGTTGTCTTACTCCTACACCTTCCACCTAGAACATTAACTCAGTCTGGTTTTTCCTGACCCCCACACTTTAAGAGGGTATAAATGAGTTATTTCCTGAAATGACTTGGTTTTGCCTGATGTCTCCCCCTGGTTGTATTCATTTGGGCAGGAAGACCTGAAGGTGATGTGTCTTTCTCAGTGTACCTCATCAGGAGGCACACATTGATTCATCTCAGGAAATGGTGATAACTTTGATCACTTGGTTAAGGTGAGGTCCTTTGTAAAATTGCTATTTTCTGTTTTTAATAAATAAGTGGAGATTCCTTGAAGGTTAAATAAATATCCTATTTCTCATCAAATTTTTACCCAGTAGTTTCAACATACATTGGTGACTGCAGCCTAAATCAATCATTATCACGATGGTTCCCAAATGATAAGAGATGCCGTGCTCCATGGAAAGGTTGTACCGGTGTCTTTGCAGAATCAGAGTGCTTAATGCTTTATGTGGAAAATAAAGCAGTACTTATTTTGACTACAATACATAGAAAGCAAAGATCAACAAAATTGTCCTGGCTAATGGGAATATGTAGAACATAGATTCAATTTTCTGTGCATCTATAATTCTCCATGGAAGGATAAGTTTTTTTATTGCTATCAAAAAGGTCATAGGTTTATAAAAGTTGAGAAACACTATAACAGATGCTTTTCTTTCAAGAGAAATTAACTTTAGTTTAGAAAGTGAAATGGTTGTTTTTCTCCAAAGTAATTGTTCTGTTTTTATGAAAAGACACTTTGGATTATAGAACAACCAAGTTTTTTTTTTTTCTTTTCTTTTGAGAACACCTGCTAGAGCCTAAACTCTGGCCAATCCGTTGTGGTAGGTCTTTCAACTTTGCATTTTTGGTCTTATTCCTAGACCATATTTTATGCCTAGCTAGTTTTTCTTTCTTTCTTCTTTGGCTCTGACTTTCTATTTGTGCATCTTATTTTATTAAGTAGTTTTGTAGTCAAAATGAAACTTTGTGGAAAACAATAGACATCAAAACTAATTTATATAATAGCCTGTGCTTTCTTTGTTTCATTAGTTGTTCCATCTAAGATATTCAGAAATCTAATTTCTCATCAACCAAGGTTTTCTTATTTTGACCCACTGGATGCAGCACTTTGGAGGAAGGGAGCAGGGTAATAATGCACATGAAATGATAAGCTGTTGCCATTGGTTGCTTCACAGTATCCAGGACTCTAAAATGGTGAGCTTGGTTATTGTGTGTCAAATGAAATGGGTCTTTCTTGATATAGGCAAAAAGAACACTGACCCAGGCATTAGAAGGGCCATGCGTGGTATAGCTCTTCCTGTCACAGAACAGGTGTGTGACCTTGAATAAGTCAGCTCAGCTCTCTGAGCTTCAGCATCCTTGTCCCGAACTAGAAAGGAAAGCACCTAAATTACCCATCTCTTCAAATGGTTAGAAAGATCAGTATTAACTGGGCTTCAAGTTCTGTAAGTTCCAAGAATGCCTTGTCATGTTACCTTCTGGGAAAAGAATCAATCAAACAATACACGAGGGAACAAATGTCCAAATAATTTAGTTTCAGACAATGGTAAGCTTTAGTAAAAACAGAATGAAATGAGAGGTTAAAGTGAAGAAGGAAGAGTTACCTAGGCCTCCCTAAGACGGCCTTGATAAAGAGTGGCTCTGAATCAGGGACCGGAATAACAAGAGAGAGGAAAATAGGCAGACATGAACTTCAGAACGTTTGAAGGAGACAAGACCTGAGGCAGGAACCAACCTCGAGTGCCCAGGAGACAGCAAGAGGCCAGCGTGGTGACAGGCCATTGCATAGGGAGGCAGAGGAGGAGGCGAGATGAAGTGCCCAGAGGTGGTGTGTAGTAAGCCAGTCTGCAGCCTTAGCATAAAAGACCTAAAGCTACAAGTCCACAGCTCTGTGCACCTGCCGGCTCTGCTTCCCACCCTATTAAGCTTAACCCCTCTGTGCCACAGTTTTCTCACATGTAAAACAGGAGTAATAATAGCAGCCACTTCATAAAATCCTGTGAGGATGAAGTGGGATAATGGCTAGCACTATATCCTGCACAAGTGGGCTCTCATGAGCCATTAGCTATTATTTCCTGGTCCACTCTGACTTCTCCCTCAACTCAATGTCCATGGCCCTTCAACAGAATAACTGCACAACTCAGGGTCTGAGGACACTTTATAAAACTTTTCTACAGTATAAGCAGTAAGCTCCTCAAAGGGAGAGAACCAATTTGCCTTGGTCCCACAACACCTAGCACTGAGCGATACACAGTAGGTGCTCAGGAAGATATCTAAGCTGAAATCATGAAAGGTTCCTGAGAGTAGTAACAAGCCAGTCATGAAACAGACAGTAAGTCATGAAATGCAGACAGTAAGTCATGCTCCCCTATGCCCAGCTCTATATAAAATTCACAATGGGCACAATTTGTTGTTAAACTCAAGCTATATGAAATGTTTCCAGAGCATCCTAACGTATTCGTATGCATGCTCACCTTAAGTAATGTGTGGTCTCAGGAGTAAGTCCCTGGATCTGCCATAGTAACTGACTTTTATCAACAATTAGGAAAAGAGGCATTTGTTTGATTACTTGCCCAATTTCTGAACAAATGGTGCCTCAGCCAACTATTGCAAATACCTCCCCCCACCACTAGCATTTCCAAGTTCAGACTTCTCATTCTGATCATGCTAGGAATGTAATCAAGGATCTCTGTGGAGATAAGTTAATTATCTCCTCAGGCTATGAACAAACACACAGGCTTGGTTTCTGACCATGTTGCCTAATGAGAGGACACCCCAGAGGAGCTGGGGAGCTTGTCAGCTACCACCCCAAAGCCCTTTGTGGCATCTGGGAGTCATAGTCCAAAATGAGGCTGGCCTCTGTGCCCTGGGTTCCCCACTGCACCTGCTTCTAGCAGTGCAGTGCTGCAGCCAGAGTATTGCTCCCTCCCTTTTCCTCCAGGCAGCTTGGCTGTGCCCACCTCCCTGGGACAGAGCTCCTGGAGCTCACCTGGCACCTCCCGAAGCCCAGAACATGGCCCAGTCCAAGACGCCCCTCTGGAAAGCTGATCCGGCTCCACTGAGCCTCCCAAGATAGATAAGGAAGAAAATCAGCTTTTCTGTCCTCCATCACTAGGCTGCCAGGGACAGCAGGACCCAAAGACTCAAACAGAAATCACCTGCCTATCTCCATGTTTCAAACTTCAGCTTTAATCCAGCTCAGAGTGGGATTAGCTGCCTCAGAGACTGCTAATTGCCAGATGGCCGCTGATAGTCGGCCACAGAAGCGTGTGTCAGAACCTGTCATGAAGATTTAGAGAGTCAGAATGGAACGGGATCCTAGAGAGCCAGGCCAGTCCTTCAGAGGGAAACTGAGGCCCAGAGTGTATGGTGGCTTGCTCTGGGTACAAAAGGAGTTAAGAGCATGTGCCTGGGATCTTTCTGTTTTTCATGTTTAAATTAACAAGAGAGAGAGATGAGCATGAAGAGACATCAGTTTACCCCTAGCCCATTATGCCCTGCTTCCCCAGAGGGGGAAAGAAGCAAGAAAGGAAAGCTAGTTTATTGAATACCTCCTTTATTCCAGAATACCTGAGTTCTAGTCCTCCATCTGAGCCCACATGTGCTCCCCTCTAGAGAGGTCTTAATACCTTAAATGCAGATTAAGAAGAGTAGACTGGATAGTCTCTACCTCAGCAGTTTTTATGCTTAATGTGCACCAGAATTCACTGGAAGACTTAGGAAAATACAGATTGCTGAGCCCTCGCTCAGTTTGAGGGGTTTGGTTTGGACTCAGTGCGTGTTGAGGGCCTGAGAATTTGCATTTCAGACAAGCTCTCAAGTGGTGTTGTTGCTGCTGCTGTACTGTGGAACACATTTAAAGGTATAGTGCTCTGAGATGCAGTTTCCATCTACTCTGAAGTTAAATGGCATGAGTCCATGAAACACACACACACACACACACACACACACACACTTACTTTTTAAAATAGTAGAAAGAACCTCAAATTATTAAATCAATCCCATGGATCCAAACCTATAGGTTTTCTTAAAGTCTTAAAAACAATTCAAACATGAACACAAAACTCATGCTTTTGTCCTGTGGCTCAAGTTCTCTCCTGGGAAAAGAATCAAGTGCCACCTCACACTTTGGGAGCCAAAGAGGCTGAGTAAGAGAAGTTCATTAACACAGGCTTACTTATGCAGAGCCTAATGCACACCCTAGGGAAGCAGTCTGAGTGGCTTGAGCTCCTGTTACATCCAGACATTTGTCCTGTCCCCTTTAAGGAGTGTAGTCAGCAAAGGTACCAGTGCCATAAAGGTAAGCCAGAGATACTCACCATCATTCTTGGGGGGCTATCCAGAGGTCCATACACTTAGGTCCCCATCCAGAGCACTGCCAAGCTCCTAGGACACCTGCCATGCAGACTGTTTCCAGGAAAGTTCATATGTATGTGTGAGACATCTATCTATCTAGATAGATATCTCAGCCCAAAGACAGGGAAAACATACACATATTGAAAATCCCAGAACAATACTCAGGTGCCCACAGGAGAGTGCTTGACTTACAAACTATATTCACAAGCCAAACATCCAAGATCAAAGCTACTTTGGAAGGGTCCTGTGGATCTCTTAGGAAAATACAAAGGGGGTCAGGAAGGAGACCCAGGGAAGGGAAGCTAGTGCGATTCCACAGGCTTTGCCTCTTGGGGAAGATGTGCGAGACACAAGTCCAGAGATGGCTGACTTTGGTGTCCTGTTTTGCCCTGCTCCTACAGGCAGGTCCCCTATCATTGAGAACTGAGTGAACGATGTGACCAGGTTACAGCACATATGGTTAACAGGGGGAGTCAAAACAGAGATTCCTTTCTCAAGTCCCACGAGGCACCCAAGGAGGTTGATCCAGGGCTAGAACCAAGGTCCCTTGCCCAGAATGTCACCTCTTACTTGTCTGAGGCTTCAGCCCTTCCTCTCTGCTTTTGTGATACATATGGAAGTATTTTCAGTAAAAAGTAGCTCTATAATTGTTATAAACGCAATCACAAAACAGAAAGCAAATGTCATAGATAAGCTATCTGGTAGAATAGACATAATGTAAAAAAAATTAATTTAATAATAAAAACTTCATAAAAAGTAACTGTTATCAACACACACTGCAGAATGGGAAGGGGGTCAGGTGCAGGGTAAAGGGTAGCGGGGAGAACAGAAGTACAATTGGGAAAATCTCTTCATCAAAGGATGCTTCACATTGTGAGTAAGTTAGACACAAGGTCAGAGTTTTTTACTTAATGTAACCACTAATAAAACTCTAGTGGGATTATATTCTATAAAAACTACAAGAATGGAAATCAGAAAATATAGGTCATAGAGAAAGCTACAAAACAACAACATCACCCACAAAACGGAAGCATAAATAAAACAAATAAGAGACCCAAATTAAGAGGAAGCATGCATTCATAATAGACAAACCAAACCAAAACAAAACAAAAATATTAGACAGAATTTTAAATGTATTTAATACTTCTGATTGTATACTTAAAATTAAGATAGTAAATTTTATGTCATGAATTTTACTGTAATAAAAATAAATTAAAGAAATAGAATGGAGTACTGATTCATGCTGGACTCTGGGTGAACACCCAACATTAGGCCACGTGGAAAAACTAAGACACCAAAATGAACACTGGATGATACTGTTCACACCAAACATACACCATAAGTGAATCCATAGGGACAATGGATACATGACTTCCAGCCAGGAGGGAAGAGGAATGGGGAAAGGGCTGAAGGTGTTTATCTCTGGAGAGATGGGAATGGTTTATAATTAGCTAGAGATGATACTTGTACAATATTGTCAATGTACTAATTACCACTGAATTGTCCACCTTCAAATAGTCAATTTTATATTATGTGAATTTCATCTCAATAATTTTTTAAAAACACTCCTCCCTCAAAACCATTGCTCTTTCAGTGGTGGCCTCGGAGGCTTTATACCATCTCTCTCTCGTTTTGTTACAAGACCTCCTCCATGTCTCCTACGTTCCCAGTCAGGCACCCTTGGGCTTCCTCCCCACTCTCAGCCATCTTCTTATGGATGAACCCAGGATACCTTGGCCTCTTGGTATCTTTTTAAAAAAATTAATTTATTTATTCATTTTAATTAGGTATATGAGACAGCAGAATGCATGTTGATTCACTGTACACAATGGCAGCACAACTTTTCATTTCTCTGGTTGTACACTATGTAGTGTCACACCATATGTGCAGTCATATCTGTACCTAGGGTAATGATGTCTATCTAATTCCACCATCTTTCCTGCCATCTTTCATGCTCCTTCCTCAGCCCTCCCTCCCCTTTGCCCAGTCAAAGTTCCCCCATTTTTCCCATGCCTGCCCCCTCCCCATTATGGATCAGCATCCACTTATTGGAGAGAATGTTCAACCCTTGGTTTTGAGAATATCTTGGTGTGTTCAAGTCAGCTTCACTTTCATTGTCTTCTCTCTACTCTAGCCATCCATGACCACCCACAGCCATTGTCCCCCATTGGACCCTGGAGATTATGTATTTAAAAAGGTGATTATGTCTTTAAAAAAGGGGTCATTAGAGTGAACCCTAATTCAATAAAATTTTTATCAGTATAAGAAGAAACCTGGACATAGACAAACACAGAGAAGGCCACGTGAGGGCTCAGTGAGGAGACAGACTTATAAGCCAAGTCCCAGAAAAAAACAACCTTGCTAACACTTGGATGCCGACTGTCAGCAACAGAGCTGTAAAAATATACATATTTTCTTTTTAACCACCCAGTCTGTGGTGTCTTGTTGTGACAGTCCTAGCAAACTAATAGTGTTGATCTTTAATATTCAAATTTAAATAAATATTAGTATCACCCCCACCATCATAAAAACACCTCTTTTCTTCCCTATGGGCAACACTTTTATGAAAATTCCAAAACATCTCAGGGACATTTACTGTGCACAAATAACACTGGTTACTACTATTGTAAAAAGAAGAAAGCTAGCAACTCTGCTCAGTCCACCAGAGGGCCAAGTGTACTGCAGCTGTTATTCTTGAACCACATACACAGTACCTCCTTTGAAAGGACATGATCCAGCTTTATATCCATGGCCCAGACACCAGCCCAGGTGATCCAGTGGTCCTGGGACCCTGTCCAAACACTGGGTTGCTTGAGGCATGCACCAGCAGGCTGGTCCCACACAAGTTCTCAACCTCTGAGCTCCAAGTGCCACTAGTGGTTGGCACAGCCCTTTTTTATATGCTTGGCCATCTTCCCTGAGGCACCATCATGTGCCAAAGGGGCTTGTCACCTTGCTCCACAATCTCAGCTTCTCGGCTCTCAGAAGAAAATGTCCTTCCCTAGCTCAGCCTAAAGCTTGCCTATGACAATCTAGTATCCATCTCATTATTTCAGCACAGAATCTGATCTTGCTACCCAAATAAAACAACAACAAACTCAATCACGCAAAGGACAAGATAGAACTCCATAACTATGTGGGGATTACTCTAGGAATGGAAAGAGTTCGATATTGGGAAAACTTAGAGCCTCGTATCATAAAGCTAAAGGAGACTCTGTAATTACTCTGTAATAAGGTAAAATTAAAAATAAATAAATAAATAAAAGAATCTTTAATCAAGAGATATAAGAAATTGCAATTATTGCTATTTGAGAATGACTATCCAGATGAGAAAATCAACGGATAAATCATTAGACATGACTTTTTAAAAAAATAAATAATTATTTAGTAATTAACTTGTTTCTATGTCAATATCAGCCAGTCAGAAAAATGTAATGGTAAAATAAATGTCGAATTCCATTTACATAATGTACTAGAGAATATAGAGAATTTGCACATAAAATCAAAGACAAATAAATACTTTTAAAAGGCTTAGTTGCCCCACAGTTTAGAGAAGAATCTAAAATGCTCTGTGCAGTAAACACTGATTTGAAGCAGGGACATTTCACTCATGACCATGCTGATCTTACTACTCATCAGACTAACAGTTTTTAATGACTGCCATCCCGATGTCCAGCCTAGGTGACCATCATCTGAAAGCAACATATAACTTGAAATAAGAGAGTATTAAACTGATTGCTGCTTGATGTTGAAGAAACACTATGGATGAAGGAAATGGATCTGCTTATTTCCTCCTAAGACCAAAATCTTCCCTCAAAACACTTCTGACTGACCCTCCATGCAGCTGCATTGCATCATCTCTCCCTCCTTGGGGACGGCATCAGGAGCATGGCCTTGGTATGCTGCCATAGCCTATGCTGAGGATGTGGTGAGGAGTGACACTATATTTGCTGCAGACTTCGGCACCGAGTGCTGTGGAGCACACGATTCATCTGATCCCACTGTTCCTTTTTCACTTGCATCCATGCAAAATCTCTGAACCAAAAACCAGAACTCATTTGGTTCTTCTGAGTAATTATTCTGCAGTGCAATTCATGCAATTGATTCTCTTTCCTTCACTATCAGCTGCTAGAAAACCTAAAGCCAAATATGGAATACATTTCTGTCAGATATGGTAGAACTTACAGCATATAAATTGAGTAAAGACCTTGTTCCTGGTTCCACCTGTGTTTCTCATCCTGATGCTCTTTGCATTTACTCTTTATTTACTATCCAAGCACCACAGGTGAGGCAGGATCTATCCAGTAGATTGTATACTGGCTTCATGTTTTGTCGTTTTCCCTATCCCTCTAACTTGATATGGAGGTCTCATTCTTCCTCTTCTCCCAGATGATATTTCTCAATGTCTCACTCTTTTAGAGACAAAATCACACTCTGTCTTTCTGCACTTCTGCTTGGTCATCTGAGCAGATAATTCCACCTTTCATTATGAGCATTTGAAAATGCAACACTTTGAACTTTCAATTTTGACAAATAATTCAGATATTGAAGGATATTACAACCTATGATTCATCATGTCTACACTCAGGTGCAGTAAGGATGTGAGAATATTCCTTATCCAATCAGCCTTTGAATGCTCATGTAATATCATTTAATATAGGAGGAAGTTTAGGGATTCTTTGAATCTTTCAATGTGTAGCTTTAATATACTGAGAAGGTAGGGAGA
Organism: Marmota marmota marmota; assembly: GCF_001458135.2. Taxonomy (NCBI): domain Eukaryota; kingdom Metazoa; phylum Chordata; class Mammalia; order Rodentia; family Sciuridae; genus Marmota; species Marmota marmota. The sequence goes on along the minus strand of NW_025999977.1, from coordinate 43,591,954 downwards.
CATGGATCCATGGCAGAAGTCTGCTTCCTTCCTTCTGTGTTAGAACAAACCCAAGAGAGACTCTGGATCCAGGGTCTTTGCCATTTGTATTATCTGTCATCCTGATCTGATGGGACTTCCTCACCTTCCAGAAGAAAGAACCCCTTTGATCCTTTAGACAAGATCCCCATGGAAGTACAGAGGGACAATTTCAAAGCCCATAACTCAGGAGGCCTTTGTAGTGTCCCTCCACTCCAGGCATGAGATCAGAAATCCTCGAGAGCTATTTCTTCTGGGCAATGGCCCATGGGAAAATTGGCTATGGGAACTAAGGAAGACGTGGGGATCCAGGCTAACAGGGGAGGTGTACCACATCCTAAAGCAGAAAGCAACGGGGAAGTGGCAGATTTGGAAGATGAGAAGTTGACCTTGAGACCTTTTCATTTTGACGTGGACCGACCAAATGAGGATGTATTAGTAGGCATTCAGATCTGGAATTCAGGGAGGGTATTTTGCCTATTGATGCAGATATTAACAACTGCAAGCCTCAAATCCAGAGGCATTTGCTATTTTCCTCTGGTAAATCATTTAGGTTTTCATTTTCAAGAGCACTCGGAGGCCACATTTCAGATGACATGCAGCCCTAAACCCTCTCACAATGCAGATGACCAGAAATTCCTGAGTGGTATTCATCTCCATCACTGAACAACAAATTATCACAAACTTAGAGACTTTAAAAATACACATCTATTACCTGGCAATTTCAGTGGGTCAGGAATCTGCACACAGCCTAACTGAGTCCTCTGGAAAGGGTCTCAGAGGCTGCCGTGAGGTGTCAGTTGAGCCATCCTCTTCTCGGGATCTGCTTCCAGGTTCATTCAGGTTACTGGCAGAATCATTTTCTTGTGGTCACAAACTGAGGTCCCAAATTCTTGTTGGCTAATAGTTTGAGTCTACACTTGATAACTAGAGGCTCCTCCATTCACAGACGCTCCTATAGGTTTTTCCATCATGCCATCAAGGAAAGTCTCATAGAGTGCTGTGTAGTTGCAGGAGTGACATCCCATCCCTTTTCCATTTTCTATTGGCAAGAAGTAAGTCAGAGGACTCTCTCACCTTCAAGGAATGTGAACACAAGATAGGGATCCTGATGGGTCATCTTGGAGTCTGCCAGCCACAGGGTTCATGAAAGGAAGAGACACGAAACATAACTGAAAATACATCTTCAAGGAACAAGCACATGCACCACATATTCTGCCCTGGTAAGCCAGACAAAAGATGCAGAAGACCAGGAGTTTTGCCATCAGGGTGGGGAAAATAAGTCTGTCAAGTGCACATTTTGATTACTTCACTACTGCTGTTTCTTGTTCAGAAAAAAAAAATCATGGGTGTGACTGTTATGAGTCCTTGTCAACTATTTTAAAAGGGTTAGGGTGAGAGAGGGAAAGAGACTAAAGCCAGTCTGATAGTAATCTTCAGGAGGCATTGTCTGGGGTGTTCCTAGGCAATGTTATTGGCATAAGGATCTGAACATTGAATGGGCACAGTGATCAGCCAAAAGTATCAATTTCCCCACTTTCCTACCAGAAAGAATGGTTGATGGATTCTGGAAAGAGAAGAGATCTGAAACCTTTCATAATTGAATAATCAAAAACCCACATGAAACATCAAATACATGCTAGGTGTTAAGCACCAGATTACAGATATCCATTTCATCAACAGCCTCTACAGAAAGATGTCTGAGCACTGAGCAAATGAAGCTGTGTCCTCAGCTGTCCCTCCTGTGTCCTAACTAACCTCCCACCCAGCATCCCCAGGAAGAGCTGGCAGAGACTCTAGAGCTGTCAGTGCAAGGGCTATGCACTTGAGTCTCATTCTTTTCTTCCCGGAAGCATGCCCATGACACAGCCACCTGCTCAGTAATATAATACTGCATCCTAGACACCAGGGATGCTGATTGGGATGTGAAATTGGGTCCAGTGCCATTTCTTTCTGCCATCTCAGGATTCATCTCCCCTCTAACACAAGAAGGAAAGAAAGTCCTGTTTATCAGGGGCCCAGCCAGCATGGCTGCAAATATTTGTTCTCGGTAAATCTGAGACTTCAAGTATGTCTGGTAGTAACTGAAGCCATCTGCTTGAGCAACTGCTTCTGCAAAGCCAGATTTCTGAGGTGGTTGACGGTGAGAAGGGCCTCTTGCCTCATCACAAACCAGCAGAGGACATGATGGTCTCTTTTGTCCACAAAAGCAAGCATGTAGGCGATACAGCTCTCTCAAAAGGGCAGATTCCCACTCACAGCCAAAGGAGACAGAAGATGTAGGAAAAAAATATCAGTCAGGGTAGGAGAGGTGATACATGGAGGATAGATGGATAGACATTTTGTTTCAGGCTTTGAAGATGGACACTTTAGATGTCACTGTCTCTTTGCTTTGTTTGTTTGTTTTCTGTATGTAGTGGGGATTGAGAGGCATGGTGTCATTTTGCAAAAAAAAAAAAGTAGCAAGGTTTTTAAAAAGATAATAGCAGGTGTAATGCGAGATTCTCCTTTTATTCACTGCCCAACTTTCAAACACCGCTCTATTCCCTTTAAGTCTGTTTCTTCATCAGCTTAGATGGGATGGACTAAAAGGTACTTAACCTCACAGCGAACCTGCCATGGAAGTCTGTTGGAAACCAGCATAGCCCAGTTTTATTATATAATTGTGGAGCTAAAGTTAGCCATGGTCCATTGCCTATGTTAGCATTCTACCTGGAAACTAACACCTGCACAAGGAGAGGAACTTGACTCAGTTCTCTCTGCCAAAAAGATGCCATGTGTAGTGCTTCCTCCTGTAGACACCTGCCAGGTATCGGAGATAAGAGCTAAACGTACAGATTCCATAGCTTTGCTTGTAGCTGAGGAGCCTCATGGTGCAGAATGGGGCTGGAAAGGGAGAGGATGGGGCCCAGAAGAGGCACGTGACTGGTTGGGTCATCCCTCTGACTCCAGCCACTCTTATTAAGAAAGAGAGATGGGAGCAGAGCTGGGAAAGAGGAAGTTCAGCAACCCTAGGCAGATCGCAGGTCTGTGACTACACACTGGTGCACCCCCATCTCTGTGCAACAAGATGCTCCATGGACATATTTGTTTATTCCCTATGCCGATACGCAGCTTGCATAATAATGAATCTGGAAAGGACACTGCATCCGTTGACAGGAGTTTTCCCAGCTGGAAAAAAAAGGAAGGAAAGAAAGAAACCAGCTTTACATTTTGGAATAAAATAAAGACACCAACACCATGTGCCAGGCTGTTGCTGGGTGGTGAAGGCCATGTCTGCGGTCAGGACATGCTCCCAGATTCAGAGTATTGTTGGATGGATTTCTCGTAAACACTGTTGGCAGCTCCAGGGATGGCTCTTTTGGTAAAAAAGGATGTGCTGGAATGAAACACGGGCCTCCAGCCAAGACACATTTCTTCCTATAAAACAGAAAACACACACGTGTTCAGGATGCAAGGAGCCAAGCCTCTCTAGGAGTGGAGGCGTCCCTAGAGGATGGGGGAGGGGACGAGAATGAGCTGGGCTGTGACCTGAGATGCCCACTAGGGAGCTGACAGTGTGTCCCAGTCCTTTTGTCCCTGGCCTGACTTTTTAATCAGGTACCTTTGCCAGCTTGCTCAGAATTGCATAGTGGTTAAACACTTAGCTCAAACACAGGTACAGCAAGGTCCCTCAAATTTGTCAAAGCAATGACACAAAAGCACAAACCAGAGTAAGTGGAAGAAAGCCCACCAGGGCTGTTTTTCCAGGCCCCAGATGGCCCTTCTCCTAGATAATCACTAAGAGAGAAAGTCACACCAATGCCAGCCCCCTCTCCCAACAGACGCCTTCAGTCCCTGCCATAGCCTCTGGGAGCAGTGCTGATACTGCTTGTCCCAACATCACTGCACATGGCTTGACCCCCAGAACTCTTCCTACACAGAAGACAGTCCTCAAAGTAAGTGTTGGCATCACCTGAGAATTGGTTAGAAATACAGAAACTCAGGCCCCACCCCAAACCTGCAGACCCAGAATCTGCCTGTTTACCAGCTGCCCAGGTGGTAGGTGTGCACATTAAAGTTTGAGAGGCCCCGCCTCAGGGGCTGCTGGGAGCATTCTTTGAATTGGACACACAGGCCTCCTTCAGAGTCCTGTACCAGTAGAAAGTGACAGGTAATAATGTATGAAATGATAAAGTCCCTTCCTCATCAACACCCTCAGGCCACAAATCCTGAGTGAGTCAAAGGCACTTTGGACCCGGCCGCCCTAGGACTTGTTATCCCAGCCACCGGCTTGTATAGTGGAAAAGCATCTCTGCACACTTCACCCCACCCTAAAGCTGTCCCAGAAGAAGAAAAACTCTAGAGTGCTAATCCAGGGTGACTTATCACCATGCCTCAAAGTTCAAATGAGAATTAAAAAAAAAAAAAAGAATCAGGTCTGGGGTTCTTCCTTGTGAATTTCTCTACCTTAGCCCCAGTTTGGCTTCGGCTACTCTAAGAAAGGACCCGTGAATCAGGGAGAAATTGGAAATTGTAGACAGCTGCAGGTGGGGCATCCGTTGCACTGGCCACATCCAGGAGCACTGGACCAGAGTCAGAAGCCACCCTGTCCCATCACTTGGTTCTTTCAAGGCTGTTGCTCTCATCTGTTAGCTGGAATCTGGAGAATTTATGAGATCATTTCTGGGCAGATCACCAAGCTCTGCAGATGACTCAGTGACAAACCCCCATCAGAAGCATAAGAGCCCGGCACACCCGCAAGGCTCTCAAACCTGAAGCCTCCTGTATCGCCTAATGTCATGAAACAGTGCCCGCCCACCAAAGACCATTAAATGACAGATGTGTGCCACGGTGCCATTCTGGGAGAAACAGGGTGGTACCATTTCCTCTTGGCTTTGGCCCCCAGACCCTGAACCATAAACAGTGTAACCACGTCACTCTGTATAGGGCCGGGAAATGTCTCTGCTGCTCCCTCAGCAGGTGCTCATGTGCTTATACCAGGTGAGAACAATTGGAAGGGAATTGTGTTTACCAGAGATACACTATTTTTAAGTGCTTTAAACAGTTTGTATCTTACACATGGATTGTAGAATTGCCTTTCTGGCCCACCACAGGCATTACTCATCCATCATGCTGGAAGTTAAAGCCAAGAATGAGAAGAGGACTTGGATAAATATTCAGAAGAGGTCTTGCTGGATCATATAGTAATTCTATTTTTAACTTTTTGAGGAACCTCCATACTGCTTTCCTTAGTATCTGCAGCAGCAACTTGTATTCCCACCAATGATGCACCAGGTTCCTCTTTTCTCCACATTCTTGCCAGCACTTAGCTTTTTTTTTTTTTTGTCTATTTTTACATTCTCACTGTGATTTTGACTTGCATGTCCCTGATGATTAGTAATGTGGAGCACCTTTACATATACCTGTGTGACATTTGTGTATCTTTGAAGCAATGTCTGTTTGTGTCCTTTGCTGACTTTTTAATCAGGCTGTTTGTTTGGTCTCTGTGCTGTGCTTGTTTGAGTTGCATTAGTTCCTTGTATTTTTTTAAGATACTAACCCCTTTTCAGACACGTAGTTTGAAAACACGTTCTCACACTCATAAACTTTCCTTTCATTTTGTTGATTTTTCGCTTTGATGAACAGAAGATTTCTAGCCAGATGCAATCCCACTGTTATTTGTTTGCTTTTATTTTGTTTTTCATTTTGTTGACTATGCTTTTGGTGTCATATCCAAAAATCCACTGCCAAGACAAAGGTCAAGGAGATTGTTTGTTTCTCCATGTTTTCTTGGAAAAATTTTACAGTTTCAGTTAATTAAAAGTTTTTAATTTAATTCATTTTCAGTTTTTTTCTACATATGCTATAAAGATCCAATTTCATTCTTTTGCACATGGATATCCAGTTTTCTCCATACCACTTATTGAAGATATTGCTCATTGCCTATTCTGTATCCTTAGCACCTGGCAATAGATTACTCAACTTTACATATGTAAATTTCTAGACTCTAGTCTGTCCCATTGTTCTATTTTCATGCCAAGATCATGTATTTTAAGCTATAGTTTTTTTATATATAATTTGGTATCAAGAAATGTGAGTCCTTCTGTTTTGTTCTTAGTACTTATCCTAAGGAATTTAAACCAGGATCTCAAAGAGACGACTATACTCATGGGCTTACTGAAGCATTATTCACAATAGCCAAGATATGGGCACAATATACATGTCCATTATTGAATGAATAGATAAGGAAATTGTGGCATACAGCAGACTATTTTTCAGTCTTACAGAAGGAGGAAATCCTGCCTTTTGTAACAACATGGATGGAACTGGAGGACATGTTGAAAGTAAAACAAGCCAACACAGAAAGACAAATGCTGTATTATCTCACTTCTATGTAGAATCTAAAACAGTCAAACTCTAGAAGCAGAGAGTAGAATGGTGATTCCCAAGGACTTGAAGGAGAGGAAATTGGTAGGTGAGGGTCAAAGGGTCCAAGGTCAGCTATGCAAACTAAATCAGTTCTAAAGATCTACTCTACTATTTAATGCCTAAAGTTAGCAATACTGTGATGTGTTCTTAATATTTGATAAGAGGGTAGATATTATGTTAGGTATTTCTTATTATATAAAAATAATGAGAATAATAATAAAGGAAGCAGTGAAACTTTGGAAGGTGATGATGTGTTTATGACCTTGATGGTGGTGAGGGTTTCATCATGAGGAGGAGGATATAGACTCATCTCAAATTCACTGCATTGTACACATTAAATATGCACAGCTTTTCACATGTCAATGGTACCTTAATAGTGATTAAAAAAGAAGAAGGAGAAGAGAACTTGGCCAACATCACTATCCAGGTTTTGTTTTATTTTAGGGGCCAAGGTGGTCATGGAATTACAGCTGTTTCCAGTTTTAATTTTTTTCTTTTTCAGGCAAAAGTTACTAGAGCAGATTTCAGTGCATGAAACTGTGTGGCATCAACTGTGTGATTGCTATTTTTTCCATTTATGAAGATAGATCCAAAATGACTTTCTGAGGGGAATCTCAGCCCCACCCACAGGTACATCCTGGCTTATCTCCAAAAGGAGGCAGAAGAGCTCTCTACTCAGGCAGGAGCTCTTGTAAGGTGACACAGTTTTGACAAGAATATGTTAATCTTGCTCCCACCTTAGGTGCCTATTAAAACAGGAGGCTACACCTACCCACTTCCATGCAATAGAGAATATTTGCACTCCTGGTAGTTGTCAGGGGATGTAACCTTGAACTTGTGCTGCTCAAACCCTTCAGTTCCTCTTGTTTTAGAGGAATGGTGCTCAGGGAGTATTTCCCAAGGGGGAATGGCATTAATTAGGATAATGCTAGCACCTCTAACTAAATCAATCAATCCTGGATTTGGGGTGATCTGAACAAAAGAAGTTGGTTTCTTGTACATGTCACAGTCCAGTGAAGGTTTTTGTGGCTGGTGTCTCCTTCCTCCTAACCTCCAGGTACCGAGGCTTCTTCCTTCCTGGACCTCCACCCTCCTCTGGGTTTTCATAGCCTCCTCCTTTCAGTCATCAGATGGGGGGAAGGGATCAAAACAAGAACAAATTTACTTCTCAACAACTTTGGCCACAGCCAGCAGCAATAGATGCTTGGAAAAGTATTTATGCTAAGTGCCCAGGAGGGAGGGAAAGGGGTTTTGGTGAACTCATGTGGCCCCTGCACTGGAAATGCCTTGTTTTAAGTCCTTTAAATTGTCCCCAGATTAATCCGAGCACCAAGTATCTAGAGAGCATTGGCTGCAGAGAAGCTAGAGAAAAGCCCACAAAACATGGAGGAGACGTGCCTTCAGTTTAAAAAGAGCAAAAGAGAAAACACTGGTGGGAGAGAGGATGCCAGTATTACACCAATATTCTTCAACATGATGCTGAGGGTAGCACTTAGAACAATGAAGCTTATCTTCTAGAAGTCGTGTCATGTCTCTGAAGCAGAAGTGCCAATGTTCCTCCTCAGCTCCTGCTTTATTTTAACTTGCTTGTCCCCTAACTCCCTCTTCACCTAGGCTGCCAGGAGGCTTAGACACTGCCCTATACAGCCCATTCTAGCCCATTTCTAGCAAATATGTGGACGCTAAGGGACGATTTTTAAAACTAACCTAACACCTGATTCCATTCATTTTTTTTTTCTCTTTTTTTTTTTCCAAATACTGTTATAGTTGTCAAGGGACTTTGTTTTGTTTATTTATATGCGGTGCTGAGAATTGAATCAGTGCCTCACTTTGCTAGGCAAGCTCTCTACCACTGAGCCACAACCCCAGCCACCCCCCCCCCATCTTTCTTCTTTTTACTTCCTCTCTGCCTCTGCTTTGGGAGCTGCTTTATGCCATCTTGCTCTATCTTTGTAAACCGCACCTGGTCCATCTAAACAAGAAAAGGGAATACGAGTAAATAACAACAGGACAATCAACAAAACAAAAGGGGAGCAATGATACAGAAGCCACCAGAGGAAGTCAGAGACATATCTGTGTTTTTCCTTCTCTTCTTGCCATGGCCTTGCTTTTATGGCTGTGGTTGATTCAAGGTCCTGTTTCTTAATGAGCCAGGCCTTTGGGCCCTGAGTATCAGCTGTACACACAGGATAGGGAAGCCTTCAGGAAGACAGGTTCCCAGCTCTCAGAACAACCACAAGCCTCAGAAGGAGCCATCTCCAGTTTCTCAAGGAGATTGTAATCTTCAGGTTGCTCCTGTTTGCATGGGGGTCCTAATGTCCTTGATGTGTCTCCTACTGCATTTCTCCCTGGGTCTGTGTGTCAGAATCAGGGCTTTGTAGCTGCTCCTACAGATCCACCTTCAAGTTCTTTGTGTTCCATAAGCAGATTAGCCAAGGGGTCCACAACCCACTTACTCTTGCAAAACCTAGGGAAGCACCATAGAGTGTGGAAGTTGCTCACCCCACATGGCATTAGGAACTGGAAACAAGATCCATCTGAAGTGACATGTTCCAAAAACACACAAAATTTTGAGGACTTACAATTAAAGAATATAAAATATCACGTTAAGAATTTTAAATATTGATTGTATTTCAAAATGATAATATAGGTTCAAATGCCCATAGGTAGCATTAATTTTCCTGTTTTTTTTAAAGTTATTTCTAGGTGTCTACTAAAATATTTTAAATTACATACAGGGATCACTATTTGTGCCTCACATTTTATTTGTTTTGGACAATGCTCTTCTAAAGCCAGACAGATTAGATTGGAATCTTGCTTCTACTATTTGATGGCTGTGTGACTCTGGCCATGTTCTCTCTGTGTCTCTGTTTCCTCATATCTCATTTTTAACTTAGGGATTATAAGAGTTGTAAGGATTCTGTTATGAATATATGTAAAGAAACTAGAACAATGACTGGTGCATATTAGTCCTATAGAACAAGGGCTTGAGAAATTGCAATCCAGACTCTTTTTCCAAGATCCTGAGGCACCTGCACAATAGCATCTTTCCTCATTTTTCCTTCCAGTTATCCCTTGGAGATCACCAGACATGATATAAGTCATCCACATCTCTGGGATTATATTCCTTTTGTTCAGGGATGGGAATAGTAATTCAGGCTGCATTACAGTTTTGTAAGAAAGTGCTAATAAAACAACATAATATGCAAAAAAAATGCTTTTATGAAGGGCTTCAACATTGTTGAGGTTCAAAGGAAAAACCCATGTGTGTCCCTTACATTTAGAAGCTTTGTGTGATTAGCATTTGAGAAAACCCACCTGACCTACTTTTCACTTTACCTGGTAATGAATGGCAATATTCGCTTCTAATTGGGCTTCTTTAGCTGCCAATCAGGCCACAATTCTCAAGTTCACCTTGGTGGTCCGTGGCAATATCTTTTTATTTTTTAATTTTCAAGACCGTTTTCTGTTTTTCCCCCACATTTTTATTGGTGCATGATAGTTGTATATACTGATGGGATTTGTTGTTACCTATCTGTGCAAGCACACAATACTCAGTGTAACAATATAATTTGGCCATTATCACTCCCCAGCACTTCCTCCTGCCTCCCCACCTCCTGCCTCTGGTCCCTCTCCTGGACTGATCCCTTTGATTTTCATGATTTTCATCCCCATCTTATTTTCCTTTTCATTTCTAGCTTCTGCATATGAGAGAAAACATACAACCCTTGATTTCCTGAGTTATTTTGCTTGACATAATGGTTTCTAGTTCCATCTATTTTCCTGCAAATGCTTTAATTTCATTTTTATTTATGGCTGACTAAAACTCCATTGTATATATACACCACATTGTCCTTACCCATTCATCCTTTGATGGACACCTAGGCCAGTTCCAAAGGTTGGGCTATTGTGCTATCAATGTGGGTATGCACAGATCACTATAGTAAGATGACTTTAATTCCTCAGGATAAATACTGAGAAGGGTACAGCTAGGTCATGTGGTGGTTCCACACCTCATCCTTCAAAGAACCTCTATTATACCATACTTTCTAGACCCCTTCTCTCACAGTAGCCCAGACACTTATCCTACTGCCCACATTTCACTCTGCTCCCCGACAGCAGGACCTGTATTTGACTTGCTGGCATTCACCTTCTTCTTGCCCACAGTACCTAGCCCAGTGCTGTGAATAGAATGCACCAACAAATAGTTCCTGAAGAATGGGGCAACAGAGCCCACAAAGAGAAAACAAGCTCTTCTGCATCTTCAGCTATAGCCAAGGAAAGTACAAGCTCAAGGCTTATGTGTGCATTTTGCACACACACACACACACACACACACACACACACACCCCTGATGGGGAAGGATAGGGTCTGTGGGATCTGGATGACCTGAATGTCCAGTGAGCACTTGGTCACAAGGGTTTGGCCTGGTGTCCTGAAAGGGTCTGAGCTCCATGTTACAAGAGAAGAATGGACAACCCCCCTGCCTCTGTCTGTAAGGTTTAACTCGGGGCTAATGCACCCAATTCTGTGTCTTTGCTGGAGAATCAAGATTTTAGGGAACCATTCATCTGCATTGTGCAGGATTCTGTTTTCAAGGACAAAAAATATTAACTTAAGAGGAAAACGTTGTTTGGGAATTTTTCTTTAGTGAAATTAAATCTTACCTGGAGCAACCTCTCTTTCTCAAGCAGAGAAGTTCAATCACCCACCCCCGGCCCTCTGAATAGCAACTAAGAAAGATAAAAATGTTTTCCTGCTCAGAGATTATTAGTTATCAAAGGCACTAAATAGGTGGCAAATGAACAACTGGCTTAGAAACGTTTGTTCCTGGAGCCTATGTCTGCTGCCTGGGGGACTCTGGGAGGGGCCATGTGGGAGGCACACCACCAGGGCTGGAAGTGTTCTAAGCACTAGCGATAATGCTGGTGCCTGCCTCACTGAGAACACAAGGAAGGACGAGAACTCAAGCCATTTGCATGGGTGCAGTGAGTCCATGCAACACCGAAATGGAGCCTCTTCCTGAGGAGCCATGGGGAGCCCCCATCCTGCCCCTGCACCCAAAGAGTCCCAGGTTCAGGTCTGAGCTCAGCTCCACCCACCTCTCTTTAACTACCAACATGTCCTCTCTCCCCCATGCCCAGCCTGGCTCCAAGTCACCTCCCTCTTGCCATCAGCCTTTCCAGTGTGGGAATTGTGGGCAGTGGGTGCCCATGCACCCCTCCTCAGTCCCCATCTGGTTCCTCACCCTACTTCCTCACAGAACCACCAACCACCTAGAAATTCTTATCTTGCATGGAGAATACTGTTTTTTTTTTTGCTCCATCCTCCCCCAGTTCCTTAATTACAAAATCCTCAGTGACTCTGAGAAATCAAGGGACACGCAAAGACAACTAAAAACTAGAGGAAGATTTAGGAGGATTCAGTAGAAACACAATGGTTCAGTTACATTCATGAGAAATTCATTCATTCATCAGCAGAGCTTCACCCCAAGGTCTATGGACAGAATCCAGAGGTTCTGTGCAGTTAGATGGGAAAGATCAACCTTTATTTTCATTAACTTCTAGCTTAGCTATAGCATTTCCTGCGATGATGAATATGGGCAATAAACCACTATGGTTTTAGCAATACTTATAATTTGTCAATAGTAGAAATTAGCTATTATAATATGTTGCAATTATTATGGACTTCTCAAAGTATCATTTGTTTCAAGCTTATGACAGTAATAACTATATGGAGATCTTGCATTTTAATGAGTTAAAAACATATATAACTTATGTGTTTTATTTATATTGTGATAACTGTATTTTAATATAATTCACATCCTTTGTAACACTATGTTTTATTTTATGCATTTAATAATATTATTCTGAAAACGAATCTGTAGGTCTCACCAACTACCAAAGAAGTAGGTGGATAAAAGAAGAAATGGACTTGGAACTCACCCATGCCCACTCCCGGTGACCTCTGAGCATGCCCTACTATGAAGATTCCCGTGGCAATACCAGCCCCAGATGTGCTATTGTTTGAATGTGTCCCCCTAAAAGTTCATGCCTTGGAAACTTAACTCCCAAATCCATAGGTTAGTGGTATTTTGAGGTAAAGCCTTTGGGAAAAGTTAAAATTTGATGCAGTCATGAGGGTGATGGCTTGGGCCTCGTGGTCCTATTAAACAGAGAAGAGACACCAAAGCTAGAACACTTGCTCTGTGTCCCCATGTGATGCCCTGCATTACATTATGATGCAGCAACATGCCAAGCAGATGCCAGCATCTGCTCTTGAACTTCCCAGCTCCCAGGACTGTGAGCCCCATAAGCTTCTTTCTTTATAATTTATCCACTCTCCAGTATTTTGTTGTAGCAATAGCAAACAGACTAAGACAGGGTCTGGAACTGTAGCTCTTAGAGGACTTTACAGATTGAGTTCTCCTAGTACCTGGAGAGATGATAAATATCCACACTCACATCAAAAGCAAGAAATTTTAAAAGTTTATATGTAGCATGGAGTGGGAAGAAGGGAATGGGAAAGACTCAGAAGCCAGAAGATTTGCTCTCTGGAGCCCCTCAAGAGTCCTTTTCTCAGGAGCAGGGCTGGGCAGACTCTGTCCTAAGAGAAAGCATACCTACACAATGGCAATGGGTAGAGAGTAGAAGGGGATCCATCCAAGAGGCCCCCTCTCCAGAGGCTGAAGCCCCCTGGAAGTATGCCTCCAACCATGAGGTCTTTGCTGATTGCAGATTGATGAGGTAACTCTCTCTTCCCTCTCAGGAAAGGAAGAGGAAATTCTTTTGTGAACATAATTTTAAACTGGGTGAGCGATATTGTTAGCTACTCAATTCCCTACCCCTCACACTAATTAAACAAGCACTTTGGGTTAATTAATTTGTAGGAAAGGACCATATTGCTGAGTGTACATTTTTGTTCTGGGTTTCAGCTGTTCTACTTCTCAAGTTGAAATTACTTTACTGCAACTTTTCTTTCTTTCTCTCACCTTTAACTCCAAGTCTGTTTGCATGTTTTCCTTTTGCAGTGGGGAAAAAAATTTGAAAGGGGAAAACAAAGAAAGGTTATTTGATCCTTTAAAGAGAGAAATCCTGTGCATGGATTTTCTGCATTTAATTCATTAGAGAGGAAAGAGTGATTGAGGGAACAGAGTAGGAAAGGGAGGACCAAGAAGGCCAGGTGGAGGGAGGGTAGCTGCCTCCAGGATCCCAGGGCAGCTGGGACCCTAAGCCCTGGACCCAGTCCATCGCCAGGCCTCCCCTGCCTGAGCAGAACACACTGGGCCCCAGGTTCTTACAGTCCTACAGAGGAGAGCCCTGGGCTCAGCCAGAAATGTGTGCCCTCCCAGTGCCACTGCCTCAGGCACTTTGATCAGAGGAATAAAAGCTGAGAACGAAGAAATCATTCTGAGCTTGAGTTGAGAGGGGGAGAGCTGATAAACCAGGGAAATACTCTTTGTAACATGAGCTTGTATTTCTTCCTTCATCTCCAGGTCTAGAGAGGGGAGGCAGAATACATGGTCATCAATACCAAGTGATAAATGCTCAGCACCTCTGGGTCAGCTCAAGGGCTCACTCTAGCCTGAGAAAGAGAGAATGCCAAACACCTAATTCCCAGCCAGCGTGCACAGATCTGTGCACAGAGCCTCCCACGGCTATTCCCCACCGCGGAGCCCTCTGGAAACAGATTTCTGTCTGTGGGGAGGGCCAAGATAGCAATGGGCAGTGAGTCCCACAAGTCAGTAATTGGCACTTACTTCGGTTCAGTCAGTTGGAGAAACAGAAACTTTAGCACTTAATACGTGGTATCTGGGACCCAAAGATCTATAGAAGACAGGGTGTCCACAGACCTGTGAGCTCATGATAACTGACTGATCTGTGCTATAAAAACTTCACTCGCAAGGTCGAGAATGGCAAGGAAGAGTGGGCATGATCAATTAACTGGGACAAGTAATGCCCAGGAAGACTTTGTTCAGAGGTGTAAGCTGAGCGGTGGTGAATGAGTAGAAGTTCTTCAGGAAAGCACAGCAGAGATGATCTTCTATACTGGGGAAAGAACACATGCAAAGGTACACAAACATCGGGGTGTGTCCGGCGGTCAGGCCTGGTTGGAGTGTGATGACATGAAAGGTGGGGAGTCAAGATACATGAGTCTGAGTTCAGGTCACCAAAGGTCTGTGCCACCCCAAGCCTGGTTTTATGGGGACTTTAAGATGGTGGAGTGGTTTTAAGTAACAGAGCAATAAGATCAGGAGTGTGTGGATGTGTTGCATACATGCATTCTGGCAGCAGGGTGGATCACAGAGGTACAAAATATCCTTGTAAACATACTGGGTTCCTTTTTTGGTTGGAGGGGTGGACTGGGCATTGAACCCCAGGGCATTGTACTACAGAGTTACATCTCCAAATCTTTTTTCAAATTTTGAGTCAGGGTCTTGCTAAGTTGCTTAGGAACTTGCTAAGTTGCTGAGGCTGGCCTTGAACTTGCCATCTTCCTTCCTCAACTTCCTAAATAGCTGGGATGACAGGCAAGGGCCACAGCCCTGCACCCGCAGCTGGACAGGCTAATTTTAAATCAACCCCAGGAAGATATGCAAGGGGCTGTGGAACATGTGGTTTGGTAGCTCAGGAGGAAAATCTGAGCCAGGGATGCAGATGTGGGGACTGCCAGGCTAGCTGTGGTTGTCGAAGTCATAATGAGGAAGAAACAGCCGTGGCAGCATCTTCTGCACTCACTACCTGGGGGCTCACTGCTTTAAAAATTCCCAGAACCTCGGGCCTGAAGGCTTACTGATTACTCATCTGGTAGATGCAGGAGCTGGGTTGATGGCAGCTACAGCTCTTGTTTTCTGATCACCAGACTCCCACTTCAGTCTCAGCCCTCACCTGCTACCCAGGAGTGGGAGGAGAAGAGAGAGACATAGACGGACAAGGTGGCAAAGGCTGGTTTTGAGGGAGGCAACCCACATCCAACACAGTCAGGTAGAGGCAGGGACGTAGGCCAGAACCAGGGCAGGCAGGAGAAAGGGGGGGAAGCTGCTGTCCCTGACTGTGTTGCCTCAGTCCCTCTCCTCTCAGACCTCCGCCACCTCAGCAGTCACCTCTTCCATGATGCCTGGCCATCAAGATGGGACTGTAGCTGGGCCTCATGGGGCATGCCAATAATCCCAGTGACTCAGGAGGCTGAGGCAGTAGGATCGTGAGTTCAAACCCAGCCTCCAGCCTCAGTAACTTAGCAAGGCCCTAAGCCACTGGGTGAGACCCTATCTCTAATAAAATACAAAAAAGAGCTGGGATGTAGTTCAGTGGCTAAGTGCCCCTGGATTCAATCCCTGGTACCAAAAACAAAAACAAAAAGGAAAAAGGGATTCCAGAGATCCCTCCCTTCCTTAACCCATATTGGTGCTCTCTGCATGGTGCTTCCTAGGTGAAGCCATGAGTGCAAATTACCACCACGGCACATCTCACATTGCTCTTGGCTGCAGGCAGGGTCTGAAGGGACTCCAGAACCAAGCA
The DNA here is from genome assembly GCF_001458135.2 of Marmota marmota marmota. Taxonomy (NCBI): domain Eukaryota; kingdom Metazoa; phylum Chordata; class Mammalia; order Rodentia; family Sciuridae; genus Marmota; species Marmota marmota. Next base: position 43,576,007 of record NW_025999977.1, on the reverse strand, counting down.
CAAGCTTGACACAGAGCAGGGCCTCAGCAGACATAACCAGCAGAGACAAGGCCCCCTGGGAGAATACAAGAGCACAAGGCCTGCAGACCAGACCCCTGGATGAACAAGTGAGCATACCAGTCAGGAGTCTGGGACTGCCATTCCCTGGAGACCTTGCCCAGGCCCCCTGTTTGAGTCACAAGCTGAAGAAAGTCCCAGTGATCTGATACTGATCATACCCACCCTGGCAGAGGCAGGACAGGATGATCTAATAGATATCTTCCAGCCTTCATGTCTGTTGTCCCCAAACAAAATGACATGTGCTTCCAAGCAGCTCCTCTCTGGTTTGGGAACTATAATTAAGCACAAAGTACACACCCACCTCAGTCTGCACAGAGAGGGTGGGGAGGCCAACGACAGCACAGCAACGCTGCCTAGGTGAATCAGTGCCAAGTACCAACCTCTAAATGCTGGCACTCAACACATCTGCTGCTTACTGGCTTCGGTGAGTTCCGAGTTGAGCTCCATTCAAGACCCCAGGGAATCAGGGAAGGGACCCTGGGCTGGGAGGAGGGGTGCTGGGACTCTAGCCTCTGTTCTGCCATTAAGTGATGGTCCCTTTCCATCTTTGAGCCTGTAATTAATTATCTGGGTACCCACCTGGATCCTCTCCACTAGTCATGAGACCGGCCACCCACTGGTGCTGCCCAGGCCATAGTGTTAAGCATTGGATTCCCAAACCCTGTTCAGGTATGTCTGGAGGTCTGTTGGGGGACTGCAGCTGTGCATCTGATAGGGCCTAGGGTCACAGCAGGTTCCCCCTTCAGACCCAATCCTTACAAGATTCAAGGGACACTGACTACTGAGGTTGGGACTCATCCACCCAGAAGACCCAAGGTTCTCTATCAGGCTGCAACAAGCCAAAGGACCCCGATCACATCTTCCAAGAGGCCCCTGGTTCCCACTCTCTCAAAGCTGCACCTGCTGATTTGCAGAGATTCAGATGTGCCCCAGGATTCCTCTACAGGGGGTAACCAGACTCCTGGTGAACTGATGATCTCCCAAGTAGAAATAGCAGCATATGCCTCAAATTCAGAGAGAAAAACAGGACAAGTCGCACAGGCAGGCTCTCTGCCCCACAGGAAGACAGGATGAATATGCAGGCTGTAGCCTCTTCCCAACCAGAGTCCTTCAAGGCTCCGGGCCTGCTCAACTTCCAGGAACAGGTCATGCACATCTCCTCAGCCCTGGGCTGACCCCAGCTGCTTCTGCTGGCTGTCCCCCATAGTCTGATTCTGGCTGGCCAAGTCCAAGGCCGACTCAGGGAAGGAGACTGCAGGAGGAGAGGCTGGGTGGGGTACAGCAGCAGTAGCACAAGATTCAACATCTGGAGCATGTCCCCAGGGAATCAGGCCTCCTCTCCCCTTCCTGGAAAGTTCTCAGACATTTGAAGTAGTGAAAGAGGAGGCTGCTGACCCTTCCAAAATCCCAGAAAAACACTGTGAGACCCAGAGGGACAGAGGTCAAGCATCAAGTCCTGTAATCCTTCTTCCCTCTCTGACATCATCCCTTCTCCACCCCATAGTCACAGCCTGTGACAGGCCTGAGGATTGCAGACGCATCTCACTCGAGCACCATCTTGTAGCCGCCAGAGTGACCTTTGTGAAGTGGCCTCTTCACAGTGTCATCCCTCAGCTATAAACCATAAGAGCTCTGCATGCCTGGGAGATAAAACCCACTTGCACTCTGCTTCACAGCCCCCGACGGCTGCTCCTAAATGACAGCCCACCTATGTCCATCACCTCTTCCCCGCCCATATTCTGCTCCCAGCCAGGCAGTGAAGAAGACCACTTCTACCCTCATTTGCCCTCCCTTAATGCCACTCCCTCAATGCCCAGCCAAGCCCCACCCCCCAGGGAAGCTTGCCTTGACCTCGCCAGCTCAACCCTCTGCCGAGGACTCTCCCTGGTCCCTAGAGGACACTGTCTCTTGACTACTTCTTCAACGATCATGTGAATTGCAGGCTCCAGCTCTGAGCTCTACTTCCTGCGACTTAACAGGCTAGAGAGGCTTAAAAGGGCTCTGGCCAAGGGACAGGATCTTGAACCTTGTCATTATCCTTCAAGGGCTCTGGATGGTCTCTAACCTGAGGTCCGCTGTCACCAAGGGGACACTGTACCGAACTGTCTTTGCTCATTGTGCCCTCGGACAGTATCCATTTGCTTGGTGTATGTTTGGTTTATGTCTTCCAGTCCCCCTTCCCCAAGAAAAGCTGCTCGAGAGGAAAAATTTTTGCTTGCACCCTGTGTCCAGGACCATTCCTGAGCCATGATGGGCATTAACAACTGCATGCATGAATAATGAGTGACTGCTATCATCAACGGCACCCGGGTGGGGAGATTCTTCACGCTGAAGCCCTGGGAGAGGCCTAAGCTGACATAGGAGGATCTCTGGACCAGTGTCAGGTGCCCTGAGATCTGGGATGAGCCACTTTTCCCGTCTGTGGCCTCAGCTGCCCCACTTAGACGATCACAGCTGTGAGGCACACAGCTGGCGAGCCTGTCAGGAGCTGCTCCTCTGGTCAGCAGCCGACCCTTTTCTGCTTGCTGCTATCCCAGAGGCCTCCCCATAGACTGCCCGCAGGCCCTGGGCTGAGCTCCCATTAGTAACTCATCTTATCGTTTTCATAACTTCATCTCTCTGGCCAGGACCACTGTGATTATAGACTCTCAGCCATTCCATTTCTCACATCACAGCACACACAGAGCAGGATACATCTGGAAGGAGGTGGCAGCGGGTGTTGAAGCCCAGGAGCACGGGATGCCTGGCTGCCTGGCGCCAGAGGACTGGGGAGGGGTGTCGCACATGACAGTGCCAGGTGGATGCTTCACTCTGGGATCCAGGGCAGTTCCCTGGCTTCCGGTCCCCGCGCCTCACGGGTACCACCCTCATCTCTACAACCACAGCTGCTTCTGCTGGAGTCACTGTCCTTTCCCTCCTGTGCCCTGTAGAAAGGAATTCAAGCAGGGCCCAGGCTCTAGGGGTGGGCTTTACCTCCTGGAGGTGCAGGGAAGAGTCGGGAAAAGGCTACAGCCTGCACATGCATCCTGTCTTCCTGCGGGGCAGAGAGCCTGCCTGTGCGACTTGTCCTGTTTTTCTCTCTGAATTTGAGGCGTATGCTGCTATTTCTACTTGGGAGATCGTCAGTTCACCAGATCAGAGTGAACTCTTTCCCAAAGAGCACTGCTTTGGGGGTACTCAACCCAAAGCCTCTGAGAGAGGGTTGGAGGAGAGCTGAGGGGTGGGCAGCAGGAGGCAGGCATTGAATTGCATGAGGAGACAGGCTGGAGGGAAGCACAGTGGAGTCAGAGGTCAGAAGGAGGATACAGAAGCAGGCTATAGGGAATCCCTTTCTGAATTGGAAGGTTCTGACACAGGCTGCAGCAGCCTCTAGGGAGGTCCTGGACACGTTTAGACTAGAGCAGACAGAACTACCCATGGCCCCTGTCCACCCATTAGGCAGCAGAAAGGGATGTGGTGCCAAGAGCAAGAGGCAGATTAGGGTGAAGATTAGTATGGGAAGAATTTAGGAACACCAGCCCTAAACTAGAGCACTTGGGTTCAGAGCTGGCTGCAGTCAGGTGACTAGGCAATTTTCTTAACTTCTCCCCATCTGAAAATGGGAGTAACTAAAGCACCCACCTCACAGGCTTGCTGTGGCAATCAAATGATTAAATGTGTGTAAGGCTTAGGCCAGTGTTTAGAATGGAATAAGCTCTCAATAAATGTTAATAATATATTATTATTTCCTCCCAATCACTATTGCCCCACCACCAAAGACACCACATTATCATATACAGAGAGCCTCTAGAGACCTAGCCTCTGGCATCCCCAGGAAGAAACCAGTCAGCACCCCAGAGGAGGGCGCCCCTTGGAGGACACCCTTGGAAAGTTCTGGGCTGAGCTGTGGAGGAAGACCGGGATCTGACTCCCCAGTGGGGGATGCAAAGCCCAGGGCTCCCCAGGGGCTGCTATGAGACTCCATTTTGCCCCAGCCTCCCACTTTGTCATCTCCTCTCTCTCTCTGGAGAAGCTGAGGTTAGAGCATGACACCCAAGAGCTCCAGACCAATCAAGAATCTGTGCTTCAAGGGAAAATTCGCTACCCATCCATCTCCAACCTCTAGTTTCAGACAATGATTTGAACTGCCAGGAAAAAAAAACAATTCATGCAAATCAGGGCCAAATTGAAAATCTGTTCATCACTTCTTCTGGTGCCTGGGGTCCCTTGTTGGGGAATTTTTAAATGGCTCAGCTCATTTGAAGCCAAAGATGAGAGAGAAGACAGATGGAGTCATGCATTTTTACAGAGATTCTTAAGAATTGCCCTTGTGGAAACCCCCTCTGCCCATCCATGCTGTGGTGAGGAAGTCTCATTCCATGACCTGCTCTTACTAAAGATATTTCTTCCTGTACCTGACAGTTGAGGCATACTTCTGAAGGGACTGGCTTGCAGGGTGGCTTTCCAGAATGTTGCTTCTCACCCAACTGGCTCAGAAAAATCCAAGACTTGCTTACTCAAAAGCAGTATTTTCACTGCTTAAGAGAATACGAGAGCTTTGGTTTTAACCAGAAACTGTGTGCCATTAAAGGGACTTCCTGTAACGAAAAATGATTCCACTCAAGACATGAAAAAACTGAGGTGAGCCAGGCTCTGCCCAACACTGGCCACAGGTCTGCAAAGGAGGTCTTACTTGAAGAGCCAGAGGAGTCCCTTTGCATTAATTAGCTCTTCTGGGAAGAGAGTCATGTGGGCATTGAACCAGACTGCAGAATTTGATTCAATGTGTGGTCTACGAACACCTGCAAAGGTACAAGGACTTTTCAGAGGGCTCTCAGAGCTGCCTTGGGGGATCAGGATCACTCAGGAAAGCCCTTCCTTCACTCAGTGGAGAAGGCAGCCCAAAGTCTGTAGGGCCAGATGGCAAGCTGATCGCTTAGGTAAGAGTTGATGCTGTAGCCTTGATTCTGAACTCCACAGTGTGATAGACTGGAAACTCAGGCAGGCCCCCAGGATGTGGTCTTGAGGAAACTCCCTCTTCTTCTTCCAGAAAACTCTGTCTTTGCTCTTTAGGACACTAACAGATTGACCCACCCACATGATGGAGGGCAATCTGCTGTACTCAGAGTCTAGGATTTAAATGCACACTAAATACCTTCACAGCCATATCTAGACTGGTGTTTGAACAAAAACTGGACATCACAGCCTAGCCAGGATGATGCAAAAATTGACTGTTAGACCTGATAGGCTCCGTCCACTCGTTAGCCAGTCTGCAGCACCTGCGCCCTGCAGTCCCTGACTCCCTTTCCTTTGGCACCCATGCTCACTTTACCACTGTACTTTATCAGGCTATAAAGCACCCCAACTTCTTCCCTTGCCTATTCAAATCCTACCTGTATCCTGCAATACCCAACTCCAGCTCCATTCCTCAATGGGGTCTCCCCTGGCTGCTTTGGTTCATGTGTTTCTCCTTCCAGGACTCGTGACTCCCCAAATGTCCACAGTACAGAGCAGATCTTGATCACACACCTCTGGAACACCTCCTTTTTCTAGCCTCATTCCTGAATTAAGAGATGTGCATGCACACCTGGGAGGGCTGGGAAGACAGAAATGGATTCAAACACCTGGGGATCCTCTCGGCAAGGAAAGTGCGATGATGGGAAATGGCAAACACTGGATCAACAAAGGAAAATTAAGACAGAAACCAGGACAGCAATGCAAATCTGGAGCTTACTCTGACTGAACTGTGCTAAAAACAAAAGTCGAAGGGGCTCAGTTGAAGAAGGTGACCTCACTGTAGGTAAATACATTAAATGGCTCCCGCCTAAACTAATCTGTGCAAATTCCAGTCCTTGTGGCCCTGCCGCAGAGCAGAGCTGCTTCAGAACTGCAGCTGGGATTTCCGCAGCCATCACGACAATATTAAGGGAGGACTGAGTGACTCACTCCACCGAGACCTCTCCAAACAGATGAGTTCAAAGTTCTGCTTTTAATCGATTCGGTGTGTGATATCAGCGGGCAGCATTTCCTCGGAAGATAAGGACAGCATTGACTACCAGATAGAGAGTGCAGTTGGCCCCGGGAACTGGCAACCAGAGCCAGGGCCACAACCAGCTCTGAGAGAGCTGCTGCTCTGCTGGGATGATCGCGGTGCAAGCCCCCACCCTGGAAGGCGGGAAGGCCCAGAGCCCCCCACTCAATAGCAAGTGTGTCAAATCTAAGCGTTTTCTGCTTTCTGCGAATTATCAACGTTGTTGAACATGCAGAAGTGTCCATTTCCTGTGCGGATTGCTATGGAAATCGCCGGCAGTCCTGGACCCTACCTGTAGGGGGCGCACACTCTAATAGAGAAGAAAGATGCTGGGCAAGCATCCACACAATTGCCAAGAGAAATCCGGCTCAATCATAAGCAGTTTTTAAACTGGGAGTACAAAGTGGATGCTATGTCATGGTGCGGGTGGAAGAAATTGCAGGAATGACCATTCATCTGTAACAGAGGGCTTCAGCACTGCCTTTGCTCTCTATCCCAGAGGAGTTCCAGAGCCTCCTTCCAGTCTGGGGAGGGACCTTTGACTGGACTAGACGCCCCTCCCACGTGCTCCCATAGACCATCCTGTACCCTGTTTGAATTGTCAGTTTCATCGCTAGCCTTGTCCATTAAACATTAAGCTCCTTGCAGGCAGGGGCTTGTCAGTTTCCTCCAGTTTTACCCCCAGAGCCTACAGAGGGCACAAGACATTGTAAGCAGAAGCTTTGAGGGCTGGCTGCCTAATGCATGCATAAAGAAACTTTGCTAATAACTATAGCTACCATTGTTTGAACAGGTATTATGTGTCACATGCAGCTAAGCACTTAGCAAACATTAGCTCATTGAGTGCTCCAAATAATCTTTGGAGTTTGGCATTATTAATTCCATTATGCAAATAAAGGGATAACCTGAAGTTCAGAGAAGCTAAGTAATCTGCTGTAGGTCACACAGCTCAGGACTAGATTCCAACTCAGAATGGTCCCTGATCTCCACGAGTGCTAGCCTCGGGTATTCCTGAGTGAGGACAAAGTCTCTATAGATGCAAAAGCAGAGTATTTTCTGCCTTCTTGCCAGTTGTGGAAAAGATCCAAGAAGCTTTGAGTGCTCAACAGACACATCCATGAGGAAAACAGAAGGATGTGCAGTTGTCAGGATAGAGAGCTCCCAGAGATGGGCTCCTGAGCCCCAGGAGCCTCCATGAGGAAACACAGGTAGGTGCCAGACTCCAGCTATCTTATCCAAGAAGAAGAGAAAAGCCTAAGCCAGGACACAGGGAGGAGGACAGAGGTAGGAGGCAGAAGTGACAATCCAGTGTCACCCTAGGTCCCTAGCTTCTCCCTGAAACTCAGGACTCATCTAGACCCAATTGGGTCTGAGGCAGGAAGCAGAGAGAAAAGAGAGCATGTCACAAGTGAGGGTCAGAGTAAAACATGGCACAGTCAGGAAGCATGGGCACAAAGTGCTATGTGACCTGCTGTCTGTCACATGGCAAGCCTTAAGTGGCATGTGCCAGAACAGTCTGGACTGCTGTGGCTGTGGAGCTGTACATCTCCCCAAAGAGCCACTTCCATCCACTGCTATTCCCTATGGAAACCAAGAGAGGAGTTTGTCATCACTGAAAGAAAGAAAAAGTGGCCTGCTCATTTCATCAGAGAAACCCCAGCAAGCCTATGGCAAATGGTCTCAATTCTTCCTTCCTCCTGATTTATACCAAAGCCATTGTTCACCCTGATGGTGCTCAATATATCACCAGAATGAACACTGCATCTGGGTATTTCACCCTCCAAAGCCTTATAGAAAAATGGATGCTAATGAAGAGACCTTCCATGTTTTCCTAAGCAGGCTATCACCTCTGATAATACAAAGTGCTTCTGCAGATCAATAAGGCAATAAATCAATGCAATTTATTAAATACAACAACCACTTTCCTACACAAGCACTCAGGAAGAGTCCAGAATACCACGTTACCAGCACTCAGCAGAGAAAAGGAGCCAGTGGCTACCTCCTTCTACAAAAGGTCCAACTAACAGCTGTAGAAGAGATTTACAGCCAGGAATGGTGACATTCATAAGCACCTGCCTCCAATCCTTCATGGGGTCCTCCTGGGGGAGATGCTTCTAGTTGTTTGCAGGGTGAACAGATTGGTAGCTTCGGTGAGGTCATGTGCAGGCTTACAGACACCCAGGACCTGGTCTAAGAGCAGGGGCCTCCCCAGGCAGGGAGTCCTAGTGAAAATATGGACCCTTCAACCATTTGTCCACTCATACAGCCCTACCTGCATCCATCCATCCATGAATATGTATCTACCTTCCATCCCTCCCTTTATTCATCAAGTTACCAAGCCACCCACCATCCCACCCATCCATCCCCTCATCCACACATCCATCCACTCGGTTACCCACCCCTCACTCCTTCCATTCATCTATCTACCAATCTATTCATCCTGAAAACACCCATTGAGGGACCCTCACATAAAAGCCTCAGTGGGGAGGCAGAGGGCCTCTCAAGGATCCACAGTGTCAAATGAGGGATAAAAGCCGCTGACCAGTGATGTAATGGAACCACCTGAGTTCTGCAAGAAGATACACCTGGGTCCTCATGGCAGCTCTGTGTCCTTTGCCAAGTCACTAAATCTCCTAATGCCTCCAGTGCTAAATCCAGAAAACATAGGTAACGATGGCCCCAATAGGTTATTTTTTGTTGGTGGGGAGATGGGGATTGAACTCAGGGGCACTTGACCACCAAGTCACATCCCCAGCCCTACTTTGTATTTTATTTAGAGACAGGGTCTCACTGACAAAGCTTAGAGCCTCACGTTGGCTGAAGCTGGCTTTGAACTTGTGATCCCCCTGCATCAGCCTCCCAAGCTGCTGGGATTACAGGTGTGCGCCACTGCACTGGGCCCCAATAGGTTCTTTGTGAGAATTAAATGAGATCAAGGAGTGTTTCCCAAAAGACTATAGAGAATACCATCAGTGATACAAGATAATTATAGTTGGGACAGGGGCAAGCATTTGTTTAAAACAGATACTTATTTTAGAAAAAAAAACTAAACATCAAGTTTATAAATCCACAAATATTACTACTGAAGATAAATTTAAAGTTTAAACTTCACTTACTCAGGGTGAAAAAGTTATTTGCAGCACATGTTAACAAAAGGCTTATATTCAGAATATTCAGAAAAATTCACACATCAGCAAAAAGATTTTTTAAAATATAAAAATACATAACAGATTTGAACAGGCACTCGCAAATGGACTATCCGAATAGTTAATATGGAAATCTACTTAATTTAATTAGCAATCAAGAAAATGGAAATTAAGAGCACAAAACATTATCATTACATGATCCCAGGATGGCTAAATGATAATACTAGGTGTTGTTTCCTTGACTGAAATTTGCATATGACAGAACTGTAAGTTGCTATGAAAGCCAGAAAACCTATTTGGCACTATCTACTAAAATCAGATATCTCCAAGTTTTCTAACATAGCAATACACTCTAAATACGTTATCAGGATAAATGTATTTCAATAAATATGTACAAAAATGCTCATACTACTACTATTCCTAATAACCCCTAACTGGACAACCAAAGTGTCCAGAGACAGTAGAATAAATAAGGTGCTATAAATATATGCAATGGAATACTGCACCAATGAAAGTGAATAAATTACAGCTATACATAAAAACAGAGGTCTTTCTAATATCATACTGAATTATAGAAGCCAGGCTATCTCAGTCTGTTTAGAACATTCTTAGTACACCTAAGACTGTATTTAGTTGCTGCTATAACAAAATACCTGAGACTGGATCTTTTACAAGGCCAGAAATTTATTACTTACAGTTCTGAAAGCTGAGAAGACTAAGATTCAAGTGCCAACTGATTGGGTGTCTGGCAAAGGCTGTTCTGTGCCTCCAAGATGATGGAGTCTTATTGCTGCCTCCTCAAATGGAACATTGCGTCTCACAGTGGAAGGGCAAAAGGCCTAGCTCTTTCCCTTTTGTAAGACACTAATCCCAATCATCAGGGCGGACTCCTTATGGCCCACTCACCTGCTAAAGCCCTACCTCCTGCTGCTGCTGCATTGGGGATTACATTTCAACATGGATTTTTGGAAGGACACAAATATTCAAAACACAGCACAGACCCAAACACACACTGCATTATCCCACATGGATAATGAGCAAACACAGGCCAACTAAATAATAGTTTGAAGGCTAGCAGAAGGCAGTCACCAGAAGTGTCTCAAAGGTCCCGACCCTCTCCATGTTTCTTGACCTGAGTGCTCCTTTTGTGATAACTTCTTTATTTCTATGTTTGTGTTCTGTGTACTTCTTTTTACTGTACACACACACACACACACACACATTTTAGTTTTAGATGGACACAATATCGTTATTTTATTTATTTATGTGATGCTGAAGATTGAACCCAGTGCCTCACTCATGCTAGGCAAGTGCTCTACCACTGAGCCCCAGCCCAGCCCCTTACTGTGTACTGTTTAATTAAAACAAAAAAGTGTTACAAAGACTTTAAATATTAATACATATGGTCATGACTATAGCAGCACTGTGAGGGTGAAAGTGATTACACAGATGAAAGAACTAATTAAGTTTCCTAAGACACAGATGCCATTCTGTATTCTCCCCATAAACTGCCTCCCTGAATTGTCATGGCAGACTTATGGGGGACATAGACAATTAGCCCCATTTACAGATGGGAAAACCAAGGCAAGGGAGATGTTGAGTCACCTGCCTGAGGAAACCCAGGGGGTCAGCAGCAAAGCCATGGCTCAGAGCCAGGCAATGGGGTCCCGAGGTCTGTGCTCTGGACCATCACACTTTGCGGCCCTCTGTGAAGGACTTGCACAGTGACCGGCACCCATGTCACATTCAGTGTAGACTCTCACTCTTACCCATAATCATCTTTCCTCCTGATTTACTACACTGCGCTCAGGGAATCTGCCTTTCACCCATCATTCCTCTCCCTGTTTATTTTTTGCTTCGGTTTAATATTCCTTCCCCCCAACACCCACCTCCAGATTTTGTGACCCTGTTTCAAAATGTCTAATGCAGCACTGAATACTGGGGTCCAGGGGATATCAAAGGCACCAGGGCACAGGCTTTTACAAAAGAAGCCACTCAGTCACAGGCTCACAAGGTGGGACTTGGTGTCACCAAGATGGCCGGGTCTGGTGGAGCACCAGGCTTCCTGCTCAGGGGTGAGGTGCTAACCCGCATTCAGCTTCCTCCAGATCTTCAGGAGCCAGGCACTGAGGGTGATGTGATCCCAGGGAAAGACCACTTCAAACACTGGACATCTTCCCTTCCTAGAGGAAGCCGGAAGTGGATGAAGCTAGTGCATCTGAAACAAAGCAGAAACACACGGTTCACAAATGGTAAGAAAAGCATGCGCCCAAGCTCCCAGGCCTCCAAGACGCTGCCTGAAATGAACTCCATCAAGCCGCATCCACTCCTGGGAAATGACGCCCTTTAGACTGTGTGGTCATCTGCCAAGGAGACTGACCCCTCCCCTAAGCTCCTCCAGAGCCTGCTGGAAAGTCTGATTTGTTGTCTGAAGCCTGCTATTATGGCTCTGAATATCTGCACAGTCCTTTGGTGCTAAATTTATTTGTAATCATTGCAGCGGCCTGTTTAATTATAACTAATGGGCACACTCATGCTAAGTGGCATGCTGTTGGAAATCCCCTTCCCCCACCTGAGAAAACCCAGGAAAATGCAAGAGATGCTCGCCCAGGAAGCAACTGTACTTGAGGAGACCTGCTTCCTAAACTTGAGGCCCGCCTTAGGTGGAAAAATTTCACCAAAGAAATTTCCCCATAGGACACCCACATGGACAGCTCTGGCACCTTCAGGCTGTGGGGACGGGTGTCCTATTTGTGAGCTGCCATTTCTGAAAGCTTGATGACAGGGGCAGAGCCCCCCTCTGCAGGCCTCCTACAGAGGATGTGATTTACCATGCACATTATTAATGAGCTTCATCCTAAAGTTATTCTGGCTGCATGTGGAGCTTAGAGAACTTGGGAACACAACTTGGCAGGCAAGATAGGCTTTAAAATGCAGCCCTTCCCTAGTCTGTTTAAAAAAAATCATAATATCAAAGGGGAAATCGGAGAGTGTGTGTAGGGAGGGGGACAGTAGCAAACAAGGGCTGGAAGAGTAAGTGAGAAGTGAACATTAAAAGAAATGTTTTCTAAAGAAATGTTTTTTAATATGCTGCCTCATTTCTGAGCTGCTCTGTTCCTGCTGGCCTGGGGGTCTCTCCCAACAAGGTTTTCTCGTTCTTCTGGGTCCGGTCAATAACTGCAGGTCCTTTGGGGCTACCACGTCACCTCCAAAAGCTCTCCCATGACTTTGCCAAGTCTCACGGCATTCTCTCCTGGACGTTCCTTCCTAGTAGCCATTCAACACTTCTCTCATTTAATTATTCATCAAAACAGATATGGATGTCTTGCTGTGCAGATGCTAATCCCAGGTCTCAGATAAGTCAGCTTTCCCTCTGGGTACCTTGTGTTTTTCAAGGAGCTGAGTTTCCAAGAGTAGGAAGCTTGGGGCTTCATGCCGTGTTGCTCAAGGGCTGGCACTAGTCTTGGCACACATTGGTGCCTCGCTCTGGCCTTCCATATGACCAGAGAACTCTGCAGAGTGGACAGTGGCCCTTCTTGCCCTTCCCCACTGACCCCAACAGGATGGTGTCAAAAGCACCCTTGCCTAGAGGGCCTGAAGCAGCAGAGGACTTGTTCCCCAACAGGAAGATTCTGGAGATTAGTCCATGTGTTTCTGTGTGAGGGTCAAACCTGGGAAGAGCTAGAGCAGAAGCCCCCAACATCCTTCCCTTCCCTTGGGCCTCCTGTTCAAGGACTCTGCATCCACAGACCCAGGCCAGAGGTGGACAGAGGCAAAGGAGGAGAGCCACTGACAGCCGGAGACAGGCTGGTTGCTCTGAGAGAGGAACAGATATATCTTTCAGTGAACAAGTAAGGACCGCAAAATTAATGGGGAGGTTTGTGGGCTGATGGGGAGAGGCAGAGATAGAAACCGGGGCCGAGCCCCAGCCTCTAATGGAAAAGACACAAAAGGCAAAACACTGGAAGAACAGCCAACTCCACATCTGTGGGGACATGACAGAGCTATCCATACCCCAGTCCAGGAAGATCTGCGAGAGGAGACACTACCTGATTCACAACCGCTCACAGAGAGCCCTGCCGCACCTCATCCACGAACCAGCACAGCTCCGGCCAGGTAAAGAAGCACTTTCTAACCAAGCCCCGCCCGAGGTGAGGCATTATTTTACCCTCTATCAGGCCCTCAATGTGCTTCTTCTACATGGGCACAACGGGTTTCCATCCATTGAGAGGCACACGAAATGTAAGCGAAGCTACAAGGTGGGATTTAGCTGTTATAAACACACACACACACACACACACACACACACATACACACACCACACGGGTTGGGGCTGTGACTCAGAGGTAGAGCACTTGCGTACCATGTGTGAGGCACTGGGTTCTATACCCATAACCATGTACAAATATGTGTCCACCTATAACTAAAAATAAATATAAAAAAATAAAATAAAAGTAAACACACACACCAAAAAAACCTAAATCTTGTCATGATTATAATGCTTTACTATCTAAAAATTCACATTAGTATCGTGTGTGTTTATTGTACATTAAAGTCCATTTGCTCTGGTCAGAACATTCTCCAGAAGTTTCCATGATACATTAATTACTCTTTAAGCTGCCGTGAGAAGTGAAATGAGCCAGCCACATGGGGCCTGGACTTCAGGAATGTTGCATTACTCAGCTTTCTGTCACTGTGACAAAAATGCCTTAGAAAATAAACTGAAAGGAGGAAAGGTTTATTTGGACTCATTGTTCCAGAGCTATCAGCCCATGGTTACTTGGCCTCACTGCTTCTGGGCCTGTAGTGAGGCAGAACATCATGGTGGGGAGCAAGTGGTAGAGCAACGCTCACCTCGTCATGACCAGGCGCAGAGAAAGTGAGGAAGGGGCCAGGACAAAACATACTTTTCAAAGCTATGCCCCCAGTGACCTATTTTTCCAAGGAGGCCCTGTCTCCTAACTTTCCATCTCCCCACAATAGCGCCACCAGCTGGGGGCCAACCCTTCAATGCACGAGCTGTGGGGAACATTTTAAGATCCAAACCATAACAGATGTTGGGCTGGGCTCCCTGGGGGCTCTCAAATCAGAGGTGTCAGGTCTCTGCTGCTTGCTCCCGAGCTGGTGCAAACTACTGCCAACTTCTCCACAAAGGAATGAAGCAAGATGTTCAGATGTAGCCCACAGTTCTCTATCCACCAGCCCAGGGAGGTCTGCAAGACTCTGGATGATGAAAACTATTCTTTCCTGCAAGCTCTTTGCAGTGCCCAGATTTCTATAGTCTTCACTTCAGGAGGGAGGGAGGGAGCTCGCCAGACAGGTTATTCCTATTGCAAGAAGTAACAAAACGGCAGTTTCCTGGCCAAGGTAGCAATAACCGGGAGGCCTTGGACCTCATTCCTCCTAGATCTCTTCAGAGAGCTGTGGGGGAAGTTTTCTTCCATTGGCAGACGGCCTCCTCTGAATCCCAAGAGAAGTTGCTTTCTCCAAGAGAAAGGTTTCGCAAACACATGGCCACATGAGTGAGTGTGTCGAAATGAGAGATGACCCAGACTACATCTGGTTTGCAAGAATCTCCTAGTTACATTTGACAAACATCAACAACTCTAAACTTTTATCTGCATGGCACGAAAGTCCAGATTCCTAAGCCCAGCAAGAACTGCTCATCTCCTTTTACTTTTATGAAAATTGCATTGTGTCCCCAGCACTGTGCTGGGCAACAGAGAGGCTTACCATCTCCTCCCCTTGGTGACCCTGAACGGGGAGATACCACAGTGGCTCATCCTAGAGCATGTACAGATCTATCAACTCATCCCTCTTTCTTGGAAAGGTTACTGTCAGGGTTAAATAACAAGTGATTACAAAGTGCCTTTCTCATTGAAATGAGAATTAATATTAATGCAATTATATGCTGATGGCTTCAGTGCTCTGCTGAAATGGATCAACATTTAAACTCTATCATTTAACAAAAATAAAACCATCTTGCAATGACTTCAAGAGCATGTCAAAAGGCAGAAATGCACAAAGGACTCCACTGGGGACACTTTTTTTCCTAGACTATTCTAAGAATTAGAGTAGAGGAAGAAAAAACACTGAAACTCTCTCAGTTGAAAATGTTTATTCCCATAAAAGGTAAAAGTTGGTTTATTTTTATGAAATACCACAAATAAGCTCTTAGAGTCACTGAATTCCTCAGCTACCTTACCCCAAATCATTGTTTTATGGAGCTTTTAAGGCCTTAAAAATACAGCACTGTAGCGAAAATAGCACTGTATTCCCGAAGCAAAAGGGTTTTAAACAGAATGTAAAAGGAAGGAAGGACTCTTCCAGAACGGTGCAAAGTGCTGTCCATTTCCTGCAGCCCAGATGGTGTGGCCTGAGGGCAACTGCCAGCACAAGATGCCCCACTCACTGAACCCCACATGTAGAAATGTCCCTCTGAACCTCTCTGTTCACTGCGGAAACAAATGGGCTATTGAACCCTGGAACTCTGGGGCTAGAAGGGACCTCGGCGTTCCTCCCAGTCAGCCTGCTTTTGCCTCAGCTTTGAATATTCCAGGCCAAAGGCTCAGCCAGAGTCAGGTGACCAGTCATTGATAGAATCCAGACCCATTTCAAGGCCTGTGGATGCCAAGCCTGGTACCTCGTCTATTACTCAGTGCCACAGGTGGAATGGAATTGTGCCTCCCTACCCACCGCACCAGGAAAAAAAAAAAGTGTTGGCATGCTAGCCCCAAGTACTTCTGCACATGAGCTTCTTTGGAGATTGGGTCTTTGTAGAGGTAATCAGATGAAAATTGCGTGATGGGGGTGGCCCTAATCCAGTCCTTAGGAAAGAGGGAAATGTGGACACAAGCAGACACATAGGAGATGATGTGAGGAGACAAGGACACAAAAGCCATCGACAAGCCAAGGAGAAATACATCTCTGTTGTCTAAACCTCCTGGTTTGTTCTTCTTTGCTACAGCAGCTCTAGCAACCCCATGCTCCATACATCAACTGTCCACAGGGCAGCATGTGTCTGTGGCAATGTCTGTGTAGATGTCTACTTGATTTGACAGTTCAAATATCCAAAAATCTTGACTTCTTTAGAAATGAAAAAAAAGTCCCTAAAAATCTCTCTTGTCCATATGAGCCTTTAAAAGTCAACTGTGGTTTAAACCCAAGGGTAAGTCAACAACCCTCTGACTTAGATATTAGCATTAACTCCATTTTAGTGATGCAGGCATTGAGACAGGGAAACTGCAAAATCTGCAGAAGGACAACCAATCAGTAAGTGGCAGAGCCGATTTCAAACCTAGCTCTGTTTGGTTCCAGAATCAAAGTTCCTAAGTCATATATTCTACAAAAGGTAGTAAGCTGCCCCTTACTAGCAACATGCAAGCCCCAGTGGGCCATCAGTGAGGGATGATTTCTAAGGAATTCATCTGCTTGCAGAAGAGGGTAAGTGAAGTGTCCTCTGAGGCCCTATCAGCCTTGAGCTTTCCGGAGTCCACAGTCCTAAACTTACTGGATTGGAAAAACACAGGGAAATTTTCAGAGAGGAAACAAGACGAGAGTGAGAGACAGAGTTAGTCTAGACAGAAAGGAAATTAATGATGGGGCTGGGAAATGTCAGCCGGCCAAAGAAATAGCAAGGAATGGGTTAATAATCTCTAGACACAGGCTTTCCTAGTTAACAGATGCCCAAATCTTAAGCTGAGCGTGGGAGCACCTGAGCTTCTCAGGGGAGCCCCCATCCTTGGTGTGGCCTGATTAGATTGTAAAGAACCCCTTCAACTTGTGGAAGTCAATGTGCTGTTAAGGATGGGTGCAGGGCCGATACTCTGAGCTCTTAATTTAGCATCATCCCCAACGCTAACTTAAACACATACATGAGTATAATGCTTCAAGCACGCTCTGAGCTCCCTTCCTCTAGTGTCTGAGGGCCCAGATCACTTGCATTATTCTCAATGTGAGCTTCTAGCACATGCAGTGGAAAGAGAGTGGGTTTCAGAGCCCTCAGCTCCCAGAGCAGCTTCCAAATGTATGCAGACGGTTTCCTATCTCTACCACAGCTCAGGCAGCAGACGTGGGTTTCTGACGAGGCAGCTGCAGAATGTGAAACTTGCTCATTTTCAAGCTGAGTTTTTATTTTCTCTGGTTTCAACAGGTTGCTGTGTGGAATATCTATTCGGTACATGATTTCTCAGCTTGCTTTGGAATAGGAAAGTTAGGCTCCCAAGGCACCCCAAAGGGTTTCTAAATCAGTGAGAGAAGAGAGTTAGTAACTCAGAAGCCTGGCACTGGGTCCCCAGAGAGGCTCTGAGAGGTGACTGTGTAGGGCCACAAGAGGATTGAGATCTGCAGCTTGGCATCCACTGGGGACCAGAGAGGCTGGAGTCCCACCTACAGGGAAGGGCAGGTGCTCTCACGGGGCGGGGCAGGGAGGCTCAGGCTTCTGAACATTCTCCACTTTCTCAAATGTGCCCTAAGCAAACCTTCAACTCATCATCCTCCATCCGTTTCTGAGACACATCTGTTCATTTCTGCCAAAGAAAATGGGAACCTCTAGAAGGGAAAACAAGCGGAAGCTGCATGCAGAATAGCTAGCATCTCTTCAGAAGAGCTGCTGCTGATGGCTGCGTTCTAGCGCTCTCTGAGCCGCTCACTCTGCTGGTCTTGTCCCATAGCACAAGGCTCCTGAGCAGAGGATGGGAGCCTGCCTTTTCCCCCGGCAGCCGGGAAGCCCTCAGTGCTTCCTTGAAAAAGGCATTTTTATCCGGGTTTCTAGTATATTTTTACCCACTCCACACAGCAACGACTGAACGACTTTTGCTTCTTACTAATTGCCTTTGTAAGGATTATACCTAGACTACATCTCGGGCTCAAATGGTCTTCAGAAATAAATAATAGGCACCATCAAAATTGTTTAAGATGACACGGGGAGGGACTTGGACTAGGGAGATGAGCCCTTCAGTGACCATATAGCCAGAAGACAACATCCCGTTTGATGAGACACTTTTCAGTTGGAAAAATGGATGTCCAGAAAGCGAGAGAGAGGAGCCCAAGGTCTCTCACCCAGCAGTGGACATGTGGCTAAACACAGAAGTTTCCTGGACCCCACACCATACTCTTGTTCCCACAGGCCACTGTGTCAAGAGAGTCCTGCTTCTACCACCCTTGCAGATTCTGCACGCCCACACCCGCTGTAGCCAGAAAAATTGAGTAGCAGCTGACTTCTTGCTTCATTCTTCTGGCTGCTCCTGAAGCCCTTGCTCAGGTCACGGTTGAGTTTTTTTTTTTTTTGAAAATGAATACTTAGGGAAGGGGAAGGGTACCATCAGACATTGCTGGAGATGCACCTGTCACCAACAAGCTGTGACCTCAGCATTATTCATGAAAACACGCAGGTGTAATTAAGTATCAACAGGACACCCCAATGCCCTGCCACAGTGTGCAAAACACAGTCTGTGCCCAAAGCCCCAAATATCTTGTGTCAAGTTTTGTTTTTTTCTTTCCACTCTTCCAACAACACTTGGGAAAAGCAGATTCCTCTTGAGAATTTGTTGTTCTGCTTGTTCTCAACTTGAAGTGACAATTCCTGGAGTGAAGAGCCCGAGGCAGCCGTGAAAACAGGATAGAGAGAGAGTATGTCCCTGGTGACAAGGAGCATGGCTGGTTTACTCTCAGTGAACCGTGGTGTGTCCCTGTCTGGCACATTTCCCCACACACACACAAGATCAAGTTCAAACACCTTTCCTGGTCCACAAGGTTTTCCCTGACTTGCCCTCACCTACTCCTCCAGGTTCGGCACCCCGGCCCTTCCAGAAACTTCCAGAAGCTTAAAGCTTCCCAAAGACAGAGCCTACTCCATGCCTCTGCTCATGTGACTTCTTCTGCCTGTCTTCCACCTTCCAACTTCTCCCTTCTTCCCATGCAGGAGCCTGGTATGATCACTTCCTGCTGCCCATGTGGCTTGGCTTTTTGAGTATAATATTCCAGCTGCTAGAAAGATCCATTTCATTCCAGAACTCTTCAATTTTCCTTCAAAGTTCAAGGTCCAATAAAATATCCAAAGGGTTCTTCCCGGTAAGTCCTGAACTCCAGGGTAGCCTCATGAGACTCTGGTGTTCAGCACCAGGTCCTCTGTGATCTAAGGTGTGCTCCCAGGTAGGACTTAAAGTCCCACTTCAGCATCAGAGGCTTCAGCACCTGGTTCTCATTTCCTACAACCTCAAAGGCCAGAAAATCTGCTTTATTTCTGTTTCTGGGAAAATACTTCATGACCATCAGTATATACTTCTCTCTTCTCCACCCCAGGAAATTTGGAGGCTCCTAAATCCTTGAGGGTCATTTGGTTATGACAATATCAGGGTGTGGCTAAGAGGAGGAACTCAGGAGAGCAGGGGTTTCTCTGAACATTGCAGATGAGTAAACCTGAGTGGGCAGGGTACCATCCAGACATTTCCATAGTCTGAGTCAAAATCCAAGAGTTTCACTTTGTTGATAGGATCTTAAACTGAATCATGGGAGAAGCATTTACTTAAAAAATTCTTTGGCACATCTTGTTATGCAATTATAGAAGCTGCTTGGGTTTGTGTGAGATCTTTGATCCACCCACCTTTTCCAGATTGAGGAACTCAGGCCAAAAGAAGCAAATTAACAAAATCAAGTTTTCTCACTTGGGCCAGATCTGTTCCCCATTCCCACCCACTGCCTCCTCATCCAGGGATCTGGCCTCATTCACACACCTCTAAATTACACACAGGGAAGGAATCCTGCTCTTGCTGAGGGGCCCAGGAACAGCTGCATGTCTCCCAGCCAGGAGGGTTTTGGCAACAAGTCAGAGAGGCTACTGGCTACAGCAAGAGCAGACGTCTCCACTGCCCCAAATTGACCAGTGGCTGCATACGGTGTCCTGTTGTCTGAAGACTATTGTCCTCATGCCATCTTCATCCTCTGACTCATCTCCTTGACTATGAAAAAAAAAATGAGATGGTTCTCCACCTAATAGCACCTTCCTTATAACCAAAATCTTTGGAAAGATTAAAAGTCCATTAATACAGTAATCAGAGGCTTTCAGCACGAACACCATATGGACTTCCCTAGGATGGAGCAATCTCCCGGTCTGAGGTTCATGAGTCTCCGTGTGTCATCCCAGAGACCCAGAACTTCTGATTCGTTAATTTGGAGACAAGGGAGACATGTCAGACCTCTGGGACAAACCAGAGCTTCAAGGCTCAGATTCATTGTTCCCAAAGAGATGGATCTGAATGAAATGGAACCCCAGAGAAGACTCTGACATAGAGCGTTTGATAAGTGACTCTGTCCTTACAAAGAAAAAGGCAATTTATTCTTAGAAGGCAACATCATTGAGTCTTTAAGAGTCCCCAGGTATGTACAGAAAAGGGCAGTCTCTGTGTTCAAGGTATCAGGGCATTCACAGGTGATTTGTCAAATTTTGGCCAGACTACAGTTTCAGTCTTTGTTGGTAGGAGCAGCAGCAATGTCTAACATTTTTGAGTACTTGTACTTTGTGTGGGATATCTCATTTTATCTTTAAAATAATGATATGAGATGGTATGATCCTGGCATGCAGAGCAATGACCTCCCAAAGATGTTCACAGAACTTGTGAATGTCACCTTACACAGCAAAAGGGGACTCTGCAGATATGACTAAGTTAAATGCCTTGAGTTGGGTGGTTAATGAGGATTAGTTGGGTGGGCCAAATCTAATCCAAGGAGTGTGGGCAGCCCCTAGAAGCTGGAAAAGGCAGAGAAACAAATTCTTTACTAGAGCCTCCAAAGAGTGTGTAACACTGCCACACTAGATTTTAGCTCAGTGAGACCCACTTTGGACTTTTGGCCTCTAAAACTTCAAGTAATAGATCTGTGCTATTTTAAACCACCAAGCCTGTGATGATTTATCACAGAGTGATGGGAAACTAACACAATCATCATCATCCCCATTTTACAGATGAAAAACCTAAGGCACAGAAAGGGCAATAGCTTCATAAATCATATACCTAACAATGGCAGATCTAGGACTGGAATCCAGAGCCAAGATTATTAACTATTAAACTATATTGATAACTGCTAATTGAATCTATAAATTAGTAAATGAACAAATAATGAGTAAGATAATGGTTTAGAGCTTGTGAAGTTTAGTGTTGAGCTAATATATCACACACAAACAACGAAAGAGATCCCTCAATGCACCTGACATGGGAAAAATACAGTCATTTTCTTTGCAAAAGAGTTAACTAGAAAATAAAACGACTAAAGATTGGTGATGGAATGCAAAATGGCCCAACCACTGTAGAAAACACTTTGTTCATTAATGAAAAGTCAAACAAAGACTTACCATGTGACCCAGAAGTCCCACTTCTACTTACATACTCACCAGAATTGGGAGGGGAGGAGCCAAGAAAGAAAAAAAAAAGACATTCTGACACAAGTACTTGTACATAACCATTCACAATAGAACAATTCCAGTAGCCAAAATGTGGAAATATTTCAGTGTTTCTTAACAAATGAATGGACAAATTGCAATATATGCACACAAAGGAATATTATTCAGCTGTGAAAAGGAATGAAGTATTGATACACAAGCCAACACAACCTGGATGGACCTCAAAGACTTCAGGCACTAAGAGTCACATATATTTATGTGAAATATCCAGACTATGTAAACCTATAGATATAGCCACAGAATTTTTGTTGCCAGGGTCTGGAGGAAGGCGAGAATGGGGAGTAACTACTCAGTGCTTCTTTTGAGGGGGTGATAAACATATTTTTGAACTAGATAGAGGCGGTGGTTACATAACATTGTGAATTCCCTACATTTTCACAAAAATTTTCACTTTAAGATGGTTAATTTTACATGAAGCAATATTTGACTTAATTGAAAAATATAAAAAGGAATATTGCAAGAAAACAAGATTCCAAACAAGAGGTTAACAGAAGCGGGAATAGCAGGTAGAAAGTAGAGCATCATTTCCCCTTCGCCCCTCACGACCGGCCTCCTGGCTTGCCTGTGTCCTGCATGGTCGGCCGCAGGCAGGCTCACCTCATTTCACCTCCCTGCAGAACTCCACCCGGCACTTAGTAACCGCAGGAATTAGCAAGGGCACTCCACACTTTTGCAGAAGGTTTTATATAGATTGTGTGAAAAGGAATACTTACTGAAGAGCAATGTGCTAATATCAGAAAAACTGGGGCAAGTGCCAAATGACTCAGAAAGCCACACAGCACCCCAAATTAGCCTAGGACTTGCAGTCAGATCTGGGGGCCTGTGCAAGGTGGTCCCCAGGGGTCTGTCTTGCTGCTTGCCTCAGGCTCAAGGCTCAAGTGAGGGTCCCAGGCAAAGTTGCACCAGGGACCCCTGGTCCCTGGGGAGGGCTGTCCCACAAGAGAATATAAAGACACTCACCAGCCACTTAGCCTCAGAGCAAAGGAATCCACAGTGGCCTCTTTGAAGGCAGAGAGATGGGCTCGGTCCTGAGCAGACGAAGGGAAGGCATCCAGGGTGAGGGAGGCCCTTGATCTGCCTGCCCCTCTCAGGAAGGGTCAGGGAGCTGCTCCCAGGAACTCTAAGAGTTGCCCTCGCCCTGACTCCGTTTTCTGACTCTGAACTCCCCCAGGTCACTTCTGTGGGAACCTCTCTAAGCCACCTTCAGCCATACCAGGTCCTCCGGCTCCCTCCCATTGCCCCAGCTATCAGTCACAGCAGGCTGCAAGGCTGAGTGGGGAGGACAGATGAGGTATGCTCCGTTCTGTTTGCAAATTGCTTTCAGCCCTGTGAGGGGAGGCACTGCTAAATGTGAGGAAGGGTGTGCATGACTGACAGCTGTGCTCAAAGTCCGCCAAGGTCGAGGACAAATCCTTGGCCCCTGCCCAGATCCCCGATTCCTTGTGCAGGAATGAGGATGCTGGGACATTACCCATCTCCTCTCCAGGGAAGTGCATTACCCATCCACCCCCAGAGATCTCTCCTGGGGATAACTTCCACCCTCCCCATTTGCCTACTGGGCAAGGAGGGTAGGACACAGAGGACTTTTTTTCTTGGTGGGGCAGGTGGCGGGGATTAAACTCAGGGGCACTCGACCACTAAGCCACATCCCCAGCCCGATTTTGTATTTTTTTTTAGGTCTCACTGAGTTGCTTAGCACCTGGCTCTTACTGAGGCTGGCTACCTCAGCCTCCCAAGCTTCCAGGATTACAGGTGTGCATTACCACAGCCTGTGACACAGAGAACCTTCTTGCTTTTCCCAGGTATGTTTTTCATCCGTCACCAGCCTGTTGGCTCACCCAAGGGGAAGAGCTTGTCTGGCTAATCCTGGAATGTCTCATTGAACCTGTTCTGGTGCTGGCACTTACAGGTTGCTGCACTAAATGTCATACCATTGTGTTCCCGCTCCTCAAGATTTATGTAGATACACATTCAAACTGTTAACATTCATCACATGCCTGCTGTATGCTAATCATAGCACTAGATGCTTTATGTATACTTTCTCCAAACCTTATAAACACCATGCAAAATGTGTGTCCCATCTGCAGGGGACAGTTAAGGGCCATGCCATTTCTACATCCTCAGCTCATTGTTTCTCCACGCCATGCTGATTAGTGTCCTCTTCCACTCTCCCACCACCCAATTACATTGCCTTGACTGCTGTTTGCTCCGCCTTCATCTGACCCCACTGACCACCTCCTCCATCTTGGCACAATCTTCTCTTAGCTTTCTTAATGTCAAACTCCTGGTTTTCCTGCGACCTCCTGATTCCTCTGTCTATTCTCTTCCCGACCCCACAAAGGTCAAGGGAAAAAACTATGGAGCCACTTTGCTAAGTTCATACCCTGAGCTCCTTCACCTATTAACTGTGACAAGGCAAAACCTTTAACTCTCAAGACTTAGTTTACTTTGTGTGGTTGTTGTTAAAATAAAGGAATAAATACATGCAGGATAATTTGAACAATGCACATGGTAAGTCCTCAATAAATGCTGGCTGTTTGTATCACCACTAACGCTGCAATAATCCATTCTTATTACACCATCTCTCAATTGGGAAGTTCTATGGAGCTGTCTGGGTCCTTTTCTCATCTCACTCTCGCCTACGGCAGCTCCATTCATCTCCCTGACTGTGTCATCTCTACCTTGCCTTCTCCAAATTCATATCTCCGACCTGGATCTCGCGTAAGCTCCAGACTCGTTTATCCAATCGCCTCCTTGACACATCCCTTTGGATGCCTCGCAGGCATCTCAATTGACTTGTCTAAAGCCGAACCCTGCTCTTCCACCGCCCCTCCTTGGTCTTCTTTATCTCAGACAATGGCAGCATCATCTGCTGGGACTTAGGCAAGAAGCCCCGGAAACATCCTTGACACTTCTCTTTCTCCCACCTCCCACATGGAATTCAGGGCCACACGCTTCCAACTCCACCATACATCTAACTAACTCCATCTCCTTCTCCACCTTGCAGTTGTCATCACCCCAGTCTAAGTTGCAGGTGTCCCTGCTTCATTTCTGCCCAGCCCGACATTCCCTTTCTCACAAGTAACCATGACGAGGTTGGTGCTGTTTTAAGGTTTTAAGCTAAATCATGAGTTAGTCTCTGTTTTAAACCCTACAGTTGCTTCCCCTGGGTCACAAGAGAGAACCCCACTTCTCACAGTGGCCCTCGGGCTCCTCACGGTCTGGCCTCTCGACCTCCCCAGTCCCACCTTGCCACTCTCTCGTGGCTGACTCTAACCTTGCCCCGCTGGGCTGCCATCCTTCCCTCTCTGGAATCAGGGCTTCCAGGCTGCTCTTTCTCCAGCCTGCTATCTTCACATTTTTGGTGCCCTGGGCAATTTTTGTACCCTGGAATCCTGTTCAGAATGTTTTTAATGTATAAAATAATATGCAAAGGGACACAAAGGAAACCAATTATATCACCATCTACATTTGTGATGTGCTGCTCTGGTGCAGGATTAAGAATGGGGAGGTTATGTATTATACAGAGGGTGGGAGGTGGATGAAAAATCCCCATACCTTCTGCTCAATTCTTCTGTGCACCTAAAACTCTCCAAAATATAAAGTTCATTACAAATACATTGTGATGTAGTAACAATATATGTGCTTCTTTATGAACACATTTACTAACAGAATCCAATGAAGGTCTAGTAACTACCATAATTCTATTGAATTGAAATAAAATTGGTGGTAAAGTCACAAACACTGCTAATATTACTGTCCAATAAAAGTTGAATCTCCCTACTATAAAGAGTTTTGTTTGACCCCCCAATCTTCCACTGAGTAACTCCCTACTCATCCTTCATTTCAAGAATAGTTTTCTTCACATCTCCAGACCACATGAGGACCTTCTTCTCCTTCACTGTATCTAACTTTGCTCAAAAAAAAAAAAAAAAACTCATTTAAGTTCCTCAAGGGCTGGAATGATGCCTACCCTGTTCAGTGCCTGAGATACAGCAGAGAATGAGTAAAAGAATTTGTGAATAAAGGAATGAGTTTGTCCATCACAGGCTAGCAATAAAGCTTGACTATGATAAAGCCACCTAAGTCCAAAGGTTTCATTTTTTCCCTGTCTCACCTTAAAATAAACATGCTAAGATGTGATTTATGCTTCACATTGTTCCTTCCTGTACCATCTTCCACTGACTGGCCTTCAGAAAGGCTGCTTTTGCCACTGTATTTCCAACAGCAGCTTTTGCTGAAAATTTTAGTGAAGTATTGGGCTCATATTGGGCTCATAACTTCATTTTAAATGATTTACATCTATTCAAGGTATTAGAAACAAAAAAATGATGATGATGATGATGATGATGATGATCATCATCATCATCATCATCATCATCATCATCATCATCATTTATTGAGTGTTCTTTGTCTGTGTCCCTACTTCACAGCTTACAAAGGCATGGCATAGAGAGAGGATGAACTCAAGTGAAAAAGTACACCTGTTCCCCCTCCACCACCACACATAATTATTTTAAAACTTTCTCCCCTGTCCCAAGAACCTGAAATTTGATGGCAATTTGATAGCTAAGAGTTGTTTTTAATACACATAGATTCTCAAAGGGACAACATCTTAATATATTTACATCAATATATATATTACCCAAGATCAGTCAAATCAGCTCATCTTTAACCTTAGAAACCAAAGCAATGATATTGTTCACAGTTGAAGACTTAATCCTATATTACGGAGCCCAGAGAAACAGCAGAGTAGGGGAAGGATGAAGGATGGAGAAGAGCCAGGTCTTAAAACGTGTTTCCAGGTGGGCCAGGTTTAAAGCTAGGTCAAAACTACAGTTTAAATTGACATTGGCAAGGTCAAGGTGAGGTAGGAATAGTCTATAGGTTAGGATAAGAAATCTAATTTTTAGAATAGTTTGGTATCTAAGTTATAGTCAGGGGCCAGTTTTCCAGATAGTTCTCAAGGTTGGATTAGATATGAGAAGCTGTTGAGATCCATTTGCAGTTAGCATCTGGAGTTCAGAGTTGTCAGAGTTCAGGTCAGCATCAGGGAAATAGCTTGGAAGTCCAATCAAAAGGAGTATTTCATTCTGAATTCAGACCTTAGAGAGTGATAAACTGTAGGGTTACTGACAAAGTCCAGGTTAAGGATGTGGTTCAGTCCATGGTTTGGGTGGCAATATGAGACAGGTTTCTGTGTGTTGGCAAGGTGTAGATCAGTGTCTAGGGGTGCATCTGGTGTAGACAATTCTACACACCCAGAAGGTGTCTGTAGACACAGCCATGGCCCAGGGCAGTTTTAATCCCGAGTTCTGGGGTTGCTTGTGTCTGGGAATAGGAATATGCCAGGGGTGTCTTCACCACCCTCCACCACCTTGGAGCGATTGCAGCCCATCCCTTCCACCCTGCCTAGCCCACGCTTCCTACGCTCATGTCAGAGCCCCATATCCCTCAGAGAAAGGAGGGGATACCCTGTCCCCTACACATACTCGCCTATCTGGCCTTTGGTAAACAGAGAGAAGCTTACTTATTCCATTAGAAAGGCAAGAAATTGCCCTGAAGCCTTCAAAGGTATTGCAGGGAGCAGGATCGGGCACAGATGGAACCTGTTGTGAGCTCTGCCCTCTTGGCCTCTAGGGCGGCTCCCCTCTGCCTCAGCCTTAGCCCCAAACAGCCCTGACCATCCTTCATTCCCCAAGGCTCTTGACTTGGTCAGCAGATCAGAAGCTGAATAACTCGATTTCTGGGGAATTTTCAGGGCAATAAATGGTGAAAACTGAGTCCCAGTGCAAACAGAGAAAAGAGCAAATGAGATTAATAGAAAATGTGCAGGACAGTTCTGGCCCCAGCCCAGGTACCACCATCCCCTCTATGCCCAGGGTTGTGGGGGTGGACATTGTCCAGAGCCAAGCTAATGGAACCTAGTGAACAAAAGTCACAGCAAAGTGAGGATGACAGGGAGACCTCAGGTTTGCAGAGGACCTTTTCCACCCCCTTCTGAGACAGCAGGATCTGATTTGCAAAAGTGCCCACATAATTTCATGAAACTCTTCTGAGGACCATGAAAAACAAGACAGAAAAGGAATCGTCCCTTTCCCCTGGAAAACCATAATTGGGGACATGCTTCTCACTAAAGCCAGTTCCAAATGAGAGAAAAGGCACAGGGGAGAGGTTCTAACCTAGAAAATACCACTGACTGTGCCACAGTTAAAATCCTGCTCCTTTAGGATCTGCATTGGCATCTATACAATGGGAACACCAGGGCTGACTGCACCTTAAGGGCAAGTGCCGGAGGGAACAAGCACGGCCAAAGACAAAGAGCTCAAGGGTGCACACACATGTCCCCTTCAGAGGTCTCACTGTGAGGTCCTTAAAGAGGAGAGGTGGCCTGGGGAGACGGCGGTGTGCAAAGGCATCTTCAGTTCAGCCCTGGCCCTGCAAGTGCGGCTCGGGGAGGTGGGCCTCCTCCAGAGGGGGCTCCTCTGTCTAATTGACCTCACAGTCACAAAGTGGTCTCCCCATGCAGCCTGCATTTGTCCTTTCCTAATTTGGGGCCATTTCTCCTTGTTGTTCCTACACTGATGACTAAAATTAATCCCTGGCATTTCCCAACAGCTAAATCATCATAATCAAACTCCGCAGCTGCCAGATCTGCTGACTCAAACCCCCTATGTATTCATATGATATTTGCTGGGTAATTACAGAATAGAGGTAATTATATTCATGACTCCATTACTTTCATAATTCCAGAGACCCAGAAATCACTAAAAAAAAAAAAAAACCTCACAGAGCCCAGAGAAGAAATTCCTTCACTAACTCCCCTCACCCACTTCCTCTCTGCATCACTTTTTCTCAAAACCGTCTCATTCAATAGAAGCAGTTTCTGAATTGCTAGTGAAGAGGAGAAAGGAGAGAGATAAAACCCTGACTAAGACTGGGTGGCCCACATTTGGTTAGGGCCCCAAACACTTTGGGGTACCGAATCCAATGTGCATCCACTCCAGTTACTATAACAGTTAAGCCCTAATTTCGCCTGGGATCCCAGGGCCTTCACCCAATGAAGGTTAAGGTTTCTCTCCTACTCATGTCAAGGTCCAATGCAGGCACTTCTCATCACGCTCCTGTCATGCCCATTCAGGGACCCAGGCTCCTTCTGCTCATGGCTCTGCCCACTCCAAGCCCTCCATGGTTTTTCCAATCAGATAAGAGATGGGGAAAGACTTTTTAAGTCTCTTGGCCCAGACATGATGCTCATTAAGTCCACTAATATATCTAAGATGTACAAATCCTCATGGGGCCCCTGTGAAATGCCAGGGTGCTGGCGAACGTAACCCCTGCTGCACAGACACTTCCTGCAGCAGTGCAGTGTGATGGTAGGGAAGGCATATCTTTGATGGTTAGCTGCTCACTTCTGTCAGCAGTGTGATGCTCCTGGGGCACAAGTGAGCAGCCCAGGTGTTTGGGAGATGATGGGCTATGAAATGCTATATACCAGGTGATATGAATTGGACGGGTAAAATAAATATCCTAAAGAGATGACAGAAAATTCCCTGCCCCTCAGTTTGTTAATTGAACATGCAAAAGGACTCTATCACAATGTCATAAAAATGAAATCCTTGAGTCATAACCAGGCAGAGCATTCAGTCTACCTTCCTATCTCTCACTACCCCCCCCCCACCTTTCCTCATACTGCCAGGTAGCTTGACAGTGTTGTCCCTCAAACTTCTCCCCATTAGAAGTCCCCCTAGCGATCTGCCAACTCCCCAGTGCCTACACTTTCTGCCTCAGCCATCCCTCTCTGCAGCTCAAACTGCTGGGACACTCAAGAGGGAATGGCTCATGTGTCCTGCATTGGTGAGAAACACTAGTAAAGACTCTGGTCATTGGGCAAAGGGTGGAGGAGGTCAACTGCTGAGCCTTTTGAAACTAGAGAGAGGGGCAAACCTCAGGAGTTAGGATACAGGCAAGTATCACACCTCAGGGTGGCCCCTGGGGATCATTGTCCCAACATTAGTGGCAGCAAAGGAGACCTAGTGCAGAGACACTGAGCGCATGGCTAGTGACCAAGTCCCTGGATCCTGGGTGCTAGAAGGGCCCTAGGAATGGCTCTGTAGCTGCTGTGGACTTGCAAGGGTTAACCAGGACTGAGTTTAAAGTCAAAAGGCAACACCACTGAGTCCAGGAGGAGTCGGGGCAGGGCGGGGAGAGCTGCTGAGAGGAAGTTAGGACTGACTGGCAACAAGGTCAAACACAGGTAGCTCACACTGGGCCAACAGAGCCCGTGAGACCTGTGTCCACCCAGTGCTGATGGACAGAGGGGCGGGCCCTCCGACCCACTCATGCAGAGTACTCAAAGGCATTCTTTCCAATGTTTAAAACTCCAGCCTAATAGCTGTCCTATATTTCCCATTCTAAATTTTCCACTTCAGCAGTTTTCTTTTTGTTTGTTCCAGAAAAGGGAGAGAATTAAGTTTTATTGTGCTTTTTACACTTGAAAACCTTTACAACAAAATGCAGCTTTTTTCCAGAACTGCTTTTGTGGCCAGAGAAATCCATGACTAAGGAATTGAGAGACAGCCTTCTAGCAGGACAATCAGGGCCCAGAGCAAGAGCCCCTCCAGAGGACGAGTCCCTTCCATGGGAAGGCAAGGAAGACAGGTTGGGAATTCTAGGATAAGATGAGGATTTTTCCAAGCCATTCTTCTCCAAGGCAAATTTTGACCTGGCCAAGTTTCTCATCTGGGAAACCCTTGGGATTTCCAAACACTGGCAGAAAATCATCTTTATGTTATATTAGAAATTGTTGTTCAAAATGCATTTTAGAAGTAATAAAAAGTAATTTAGAAGTAATAAAAAGCAGGTCTAGTATCTTTTAAAATTTCCTCTCCAAGAAGAAAGGAGAGGACTCTCTGCTACCTTCTATTTTCTTCTGGAGTCTCATTCTTTGTGTCCTGCCTGTTTCTTCAGTTAAATTAGGTTCTATCTATCCAGAACCTAAGTTCCTCTGTCTTCAACCATTCGGAACCTTCTGGAGAAAGGAAAGGGCCTAAAAAGGCATTCAACACCCTGTCCATTAAGAGACATGGTACTCATGAGAAGAATCCCAGCCCTCTTTCTGAACCCACACTAAGTCACAGGAGAGTTCACTTCTTAGCTTATCATGGGGAAGGGGAGAGGGATTACCACAGCAGGTAGGGGCAGCCTGGGCTGGCTCCAAGAGCCCAGCCTCCAGCCCAGCAATCTCCCCTGCTCTGGGCTGCCTCTCTCTCCAACAGGAAAGGTAAGAAGCCAGGATACATAAACCAGGTAACAGAAGTTCTAAAAGCACCACAAGTTGGGTGGTTAATGCCTGAATAAGCAAACTGACTTTGCAGGAGCCTGGAGGGTCTTGGAGGAGGGGTCTGACTCCCAAGGGACAGAGGAGAACAGCCCAGTCTGGCAAAAATACAGAATGAGTTAATATTTATGCTCAAAGAAAAGGCAAAGGAGAGCAAAGAGGGAAGGCCACTGTGCAGCCAGCCAAACTGGTCCTGGGCGGTTTGAACAGGATACAGTCTATTAAGATACTGGGTGTGGACTATGAGCACAGAGGTCCCTGCAGTGATGGGGAGCTTGTGAAGATGGAGGCGTGATAGGCCACAGCAAATGAGGGACACCTGGGTTCTGAGCAGGGCCATCATCAAGGTGAGACACCTCGTGATCTGGCATCCCACCGACTCAGAATGGCAGAGAAAGAAGGGACCTGAGAAATCAAAATCCTGGTTTTCAAGCAATGACCCTGAGACCCAGAATGGGATGGGTGGCTGCATTAGCAACAGATTCATGCTGTGATAATAAGCCAGGGGGGCAGCCTGGGCTGGCTCCAAGAGCCCAGCCTCCAGCCCAGCAATCTCCCCTGCTCTGGGCTGCCTCTCCCTCCCAACCCCTCCTGGGAGGTTTCCAGCAACTGTCCTTGCCCTGGAGGGGGGTCAGCAGGATTTCCCATTACCCTAAGCTCACCCAGGGAGCTGGCCTCAACCATTTAGCCTCAACTGAAGCAGGCGGTGGGCGCCTGCCCGGCTGGGGAGTTGGGAAGCTTCGTTAATCATGCTTTCAGAGCACTTTGCGATGCAGACATGAAAGACGGCTGAGCAGAGCAAAGTACAGCTATTACAATCTCCATCTTCCTAATTGAGGAAAATGAGGTTATTTCCAAATCCTCGGTGATGCAATGGGAAATGTACTTGATAGGGCCGCACTTACGGCTTCTCCTCCCGAGCTCCTCAGGGCTGAGGCAGCAGGCACACTGCAAGTGGGCAGAGCACCCCGGTTACAGCCCCACCGCTTGGACCTGCCCCAGCTGCCCCAGAGTCTCTCCTGATGCCTCAACCCCCAAAGAGGAGCACCACCACAAGACATCAAAGTTGGGCACCTTCGTGCAGCACCGAAGTCCTCCTCTGCACGGAGTAATTGGAACAAAACGACCCAGGTAGTCTTGCTGTAACATCAAAGCTGCGTATAATGACCTCACAGATGAATTCAAGAGTGAATACATTCACAGCCACTGCTCAAGTTTGAAGTATGCCGCAATTTTTTTCAGCTTCAGAACCAAGCAAGACGAAAAAGAAAAATCACCAGCCATAGCTCTCTTTATTAACCAGCTGCCTCCTCTCTCGAGCTACCGTGAAGGTGTAGGTTTACGGCCTTTGAGTAAGAAGTCATTCTGGGAACAGTGATACAAATGGGAATGACCAAGAATAGGATTGAGGGTCAGTGGAGAAATCCCAAAGGTACATAAATGTTCACAAATAAGATAAATGTTCACTGGTGCACGGAAAGACCATGAGGCACAGAGAACAATGACCAAAATGTCTGTGATAGTTCCACCATCAGAGGGGCTGGCCATCCATGTCACCTCCAGGGAACAGCTCCCTTTATTAAGGGCAGAAGACTAAAGGTAAATATATATGTGTCCATTAGAGAACTACCAAAGAGAAGAATCCAGAATTGGTTAGCAGGACTAATAGAGACAGCCCTTCACCTCTGGGAAGCTTAAGTCCCTGGCCTTGCAGAAGGCGTTCTACATGGGACCTCAGAAGTCACAGTCAAGGTGACCCAAGGACAGGACAGAGACAGGAACCATCCTCTGGAGACACCAAAGGCAAAGCCTACAACATCTCCTTTGCCCTGCCTGAACCTGGCTGTTCTGGCCCATCTCCCTTCTCCTCATCTGAATTTCCTTGGGTCTTCTATTCCTCATTAGCCTTGACCCCCAGGCCCCTGACCCAGACATGTCCTGTGGTCAACAGACACAAGCTACCCTTTTCTTGTACAAGCCACACTATAGAATCACATGTCCAGTCAATGCATTATTTATTCAACCCATTTCACAGCTGAGAAAACAAAGGGGCCAGGAATAGAACTGCTCTCTTCTATGAATATGTAGGTGATGGAGTTAGAGCCATAACAACCGGTGTGTGCATCCTCTTCAAAAATCAAAGGGTCTTTGGATACTTCACCACCCTCACACCAGCTCTGTGAAGCAGCCTCTAGAAACCCTGAAGCCCTGAAAACCATGCTGCAGGGCTACAACCCCTCTGCTCTAAAACTTGCATTCTTCCCTGTGTACTTATGACCCAGTACACCCTTGCCCTCTGTTGTGAGGCAAAATGCATTGAAGTATCAACCCTTAGTACCTGTGAACATGACCTAATTTGGAATAGGGTCTTTTCAATTGAGCAAGTTAAGATGAGATCACTAAAGTGGTCCCAAATCCAATATGGCTGGTGTCCTCATTAAAGGGAAAATTTGGACACAGGCACAGCCAAGCACACAGGGAAAAGGCCAATTGAAGATGGAGTCAGAGATGGGGCAAGGGCTGCATCCACAAGCCAAGAACACCAAAACCTGTTAGCAGTCACCAGAAGCTGGTGGGGAGGCATGGAGCAGATTCTCCCTCACAGCCCTCAGAGGAAGCCCAACCCGGCCATGGACACGTTGTTCAGCTACTCAGGTTGTAGTATATTGTTAGGGACCTCACAAAGTAAAACCCCTCTTACATTTTTGTCCTTGTTGCTTATACTGATGTGACAGACCTTCAGCCCAGGGCAGCATTATGAAAAGCAAGAGCCCCCTCCAACTTGCCTCCGTGGACTGAAAGGGAGGGAGGGAAGATGGCTCTTGGGGAGGCTCACCTATGCCCTTGCATTCCAGGTCACACACACACAACCCAGTCATGCCCCAGACATCGTGGAATCAGAGGTCTCACGCCCACCTTAGCACACTGGATGGTGAGAGGTGTGCCAAGTGGGTGTGAGACCTTTTTGTTACTTGAAGCTCCTTGCCAATGTCTGCACCTTCCCTCTGTCTCCAGGGTCAGCAGCCTCCAGAGCAGACCTAGTCTGGAACGGCTCCCATGCCTGCATCCCAAACCCCACATGTCAGTTCAAGCACCCTTTCTTGTCACATGTCTAAGTTATCCAGGTGGTAAGTTGCACTAGGCCTCCAGGTTGACCCTAACCCCAGGGACAAGGAGCCTCTGTTGTGGGTGCTAGATGTGAGGTGTTCCCAGTGGGCACAGGACTCCTTGTCCCTCTGTTCCTCAGAGGGCCTCCCAGTGTTTTTTGAAGACTCCCCCCCCCCCCGGAAATTCACAACTTCACATCCCACTGTTCATTTCAATCACCCTTTGAGCTGTGTGTCCACCCAAATGTGGAGACCACACATGAGTGCCAGCTCTTCCTCTGTCACCCTCTTTTCTAGTTTGGGCATCTTCACCAAGCAAAACAGACACCCTGTGATGCCCCATGGCATAGCCCTCAATTAATTAGAGGAAGACACAGTCAAGATGGGGCTGGGACAGTGTGCACAGGCACAAGCTTGTCACTCACCAGTCCTTATCCAATTATTTCTTCCCTGTATCATGGGCTCAGCCCCTTCCCACCCGAGGTCCCTGTATCACCCCCTGCCTGGACACAAAGTTATCAGGGAACAATCAGGCTGAGTAACTTTTATAAAAACTCCTGGCACATCATGATTTTGACCTAGACGTTCAATTTTAGAGTTTTCCTCTTCGTTTAATTTTTCTGCTTTATTGTGATTAGCATAGCCTTGTTGGATGTAATTTTGTGCCTCTGCTATTTTTCCTATAAAGGGTGATTTCTTAAAAGCTTATCAGTTAAGTACGATTCCATCCTATATAAGCCACAGCTCCTTTTTTCCTCACTGTATTCTGACTTGATAATGTGCTTAACAGAAATTCCTGCCGAGCTCACTTGTCTTCCATGAAGTTGGATTTAGTTTCCGTCGGTACCTGGCCCCTGCACCCAGGGCGTCACCACTCAGACACCCAGGAATTAAATGAATTAAGTGCAAGGGTGGATGATGAAAAAGCTCCTCCAATAAGAAAAGTATTTGGAGATTTATCAACATCTCTAGGGCACTCTGAGCCTCTCCAGGTTACCTCCAAAATGCACAGGATTTAGGAGGGATTAAGAGAAAACTTGAAAATCTCTAAGAATGCAAGACAACAATTAATGACTTGGAAACTAAGACTCCTTAAAATAGGTTAGGAATGTGGTCACATAAAAACAGACTGTGGAAAAGACAGGAATACTGGAAGAAAGCTTTGAGTCTAGAATGAAATCACTCACATCTCGTCTGGGTTCCCACCCTTCATTTACTCAAATGAGGCAGTCTCTCTTGCCCATCATCCTCCTTCCCCTTGATTTCTGCACAATGGCGCCATCCTAGAAGCCTGTGTTGACTTGGTGTTCATCAACTCAGAGATTCATTTTTGGTAGCTTCTCTGTTTTAACTATCATAACACTGTAGAGATGGTGGCTGGGGGACTTCAGCAGCACATGACTAGGTTATCAAGTAATAGCCACCTGTCCACGCACCACTCACCCACCTCTTGCTCCCGTATAGCATCTCCTCCATCTTCCCCCTGGGATCGGGCTCTGTATCACAAATTTGTTTCCACTCCCCATAACACATACCAAGCCTCTCCCTCAGGTGATCGCCTCCACCAGAACTCTTTCCCTTCCTCAGGCCAAATGAAATCTTCAATTTGTAAGACTTAGAGCAAGGCTCCAACTCTGCATGAGTCCTGCTTCTTTCCAGTTCTCCCAGAATAATCCCTCCTCTAGCACCTGCACCCAGGCAGGGATGTAGCAGGCTGCTCCCAAAGCACATAGACTCTTGTGGAAGTTTATATTTTCATGTGGATATACTCTATCCTCACAACTCAAGTGCAGGTTTCCTGGAAGTCCATATGCTGAACAATAATATTCAATAAATATTGACCTATGAGAAAGACTGTGGCCAGTCAGTCCCTGTTGAGTTTGAAAGTAGAGGAAGGGAATTGGAGGTATCTGAGTGCAACATAAGAAATGTAAGAAAGAACAATTCTATGCTTTAACTATTTTTGCTCCATCATACCTGTCCAGAATTTTGGCAGATACTCTAAGTAATAGCTGCCTGTCCACCCACCACTCACCCACCTCTTGCTCCCATGTAGCATCTCCCATCTACACCATGTAGTTCTGGTGGAGGTGATCACATCTGCTGAGGATTAAGCCCTTTCCCAGGTCCTAGGGCATGCCAGCCCTCCGACCACACTCCCACCAAGTATCTCAGCTCATTTTCACCTGGTATACTTGGAGACACAGGTTTATCAGACCCCCGTCACATGTTTTCTCAGAATTCTCCTAGGTCTTGAGCCTTTCCTACCTGGAGCTCCAGGACAACCATCCATCTCTGTACCATAGGTTCTCAGTCCTGGCAGTGTGGGCCCCACCCCCAGAGAATGACAGAACTGGTCCAAGTTGGACCCACATATTATAGGTGTTATAAAGCCCCCACTGGTTTCAAAAGGGCATCCAGAGAGGGGAATGACTGTCCAATACCACATGCCTCCCCGGTACACTCAGGGCAGGGGAGGGCGAGGGGGCCACTTACCTTCTTTCTATGGCTTCCCACCTTGTTCTAAAGCATTGACAACATGAACAGACTGAAAGGTTGGTGGGAGCTGAGAAACCATGTAAGGGTGATAAAATTTAAGTGAGA
Organism: Marmota marmota marmota; assembly: GCF_001458135.2. Classification (NCBI taxonomy): domain Eukaryota; kingdom Metazoa; phylum Chordata; class Mammalia; order Rodentia; family Sciuridae; genus Marmota; species Marmota marmota. The sequence continues at coordinate 43,539,286 of NW_025999977.1, read as the reverse complement.
TATAACATGATTGGACAAAAATCCAAAAGAACTAATAAGCTCTTCCCAGGAGATACTCCCATGAGCATGCCCCAGTTTCTACTGCTGTTTTCCATCACTGACGTTGGTCAACCCCTTCTGAAAGAGAATCCTTCTTCCTTCCTTCAGTGCTCACCTCTCCACACACTACCCACTAGAGATTGGTCTCAGCATTTCATGGAACCCTACAGCCTACAAGGACCATCTCGGAGGCTCTGCTGGTATATGATCTGCACCCTGCAACACCCCCACTGATGGCCAGTCCAGAGTGTGTGTCTCCATGATCACTTCATTACAGTCCATCAGGTTTTAGGAAAAGCTGCGGCCAAATCAACACACATTTTCCCCTGACCACCATAAAAAGCCCCTGTACATCCTTACCCAGATCAGCTACAGATCTCTCCTTCATCCCCACCACACCCAGGGGTTTACCAATGCACCAGAAATGACTCGTCAAATAAAGCCTTGGGGCCTACTTTCATGCACCCAGAGACCCTGAGAACAGTGACTTTTCAACCTTGACCACATATTAGAATCACTGGGGATCTTTGAACAGTGATCATGCATGGACCTTAACCCAGATCAATTAGATGAGAAGCTCTGGAGATGGAGACCAGGCAGGGTTGAGAATCCCATGTGCAGAATCCTTGAAAATACAAAGTAGCCTATCTTGCAACAGAAACTCCTACAAAAGGCACCTTACCTCCTGCTCACTAGAAACAGAATGAGTGTATATATGGGGTTTATTGCCCCCCATATTGAGCAAACTTCTGGGAGAAGGGAAGAAGCAGATGTATTTATACTCCCAGTGCAAATAAAGATTAGGATGCAGCTCTGTTCTGAGCTGAATTATGTCCCACAAAAATTCACACTCAGAACCTCTGGATGTGACTATACTTGGAGGTATTCTTTAAAGAGGTAATTAAGGTTAAATGAGGTCATTAGAGTGTGCCCTAATCCTAATGTGGGTTGGTGTGCTCATAAGAAGAGGAAATTAGGACACCAGCACGCACCAAGGAGAGACACGGTGACCAGACAGCCATCTACAAGCCAAGGAGAGAGGGCTCAGAGGAAAGAGGCCCTGCCAACATCAACAGCAGCGCTCTGGCCTCCAGAGCTGTGAGAACCTCAGTGTCTGCTGTTTAAGTCACCCAGTCTGGGGAACTTAGTTAAGGAAGCCTTAGCAACGTATCTCAGGTCCCTGTCTTCAGGGAGCTGGTGGCCAGAGCGGGAGACACAAGGCAGAGTGACAAGCCTCAAATCTGGATCCCGACTCTGGAGGCTGTGGAGTCTGCCAGAGAGCTGGGAGCACTGGGAGCACACAGGGATCTCTTTTCTGTCAGGAACACTTTTACTGGAGTCTTCACTAGAAGGAAAAAAAAAAAACCTGTTTCTGAGAGCCCCCAGGTCACTTATATCCCCAGGGGCCTAAGAACACTAACTCCATCCCCAAAGGGGCCTCCTGTTTCCTCGGAGGCCCGGGCTGTCCCTAGACCTAGATGTGAGGGAGAACCGCGGTCCCTGCCGGCCAGAGCCGCCCCCCAGCTCTCAGAGTCAGTTTCCCATTCACACTGATTCAGAAGCTCCCCGTGTGGGGTGGGACATGCATGAATGCTCTCAAAGGAGCTTCTTTATCCCAGAGCCTGCATCTCTGACAAAGAGGACATCTTCACCTGTGAATTAGCTTGATTTTTCCAGCTGCTGCTGCTGACTTCACTGGAAGGCCCGGCCTCTATACACACAGCAGCTCTGAAAGCTAATAGCAGCCTTAAAAAAAAAAAGAAAAGAAAAAAAATTGCCCTGAAACATCCTCTTTCAGCAGGCAACTTGAAAAACACCCTACAGAAGAACTGAGTTGTCAGTATAAATGTATAAATGGACCTTTATTAGAACTATAAAAAAAGGCTACTTACCATGTAATTGGACCATTCTTCATGCTTAAATACACTATTAAAATCGTGTCAATAGCTAAGTTAGAACCCCATGGTAAAAGGCAAACATTTTATCTTTGGGCTCCATTTTATAGCCTGGTAAGATGAGATCACATCAATCTCAGAATTTCAAAAGATGACAGAAAGAAATTTGCCCAGGTACTTTCACATCATTCCATTTCTCCTCTCAGATTGACTGAAATTAACTAATGGAAAAGTCACTCTACCAGGATCACCCAAATGCTTGCTCCAAGCAGGATGGACAGGATCTCAGGTCCCCCTCACCGATACGATTCCATTTCCATTTCCTTCCCTAATCCTAATGTTCATAGTACTGTTTATTATCAACCAGTTTATAGATCTCTAGTTAATATTTGCTCAGGGCTTATGTTGATTTCTCAATACATGCAATTTTCTGGTTTCATCTTTATCTTCAAGGATTAGATTGGATCGAGCTGCCTTGTAGTAATTTAGTTTTTATCTTATGCCTTACAGTTTTATGTTCTTGTAATAGCACTTGCTTTTCCTTTTTTATTTAATTAAATATATCTTATTTCACAACTACAGCATTTTTGTTTCGAGTTTATTTATTTAACAGCTGGCAGGGTGCTGGTGTTTTGTAGAGGGAACCACGCTGGGTATTTTTAGACATTCAGAAGTTGGGGAATGCACCAGCTGAGAAGAGGGAAGAAAAATCTGAACTTGGGAGATGAATGCTTAGAGATTAAACTTGGATTGCTTTGGTTGCATGATGGAGTTCCATACATTAAGTCCTTAAAATAAAACAGACACGAAAACAAACAACACAGAAGAGTAGGTCCAAGAAAGAGGCTCTAAGATTCAGTCTTTGCCCTTCTATGGAACAGCTGCCTCTGTCCATTAGCTTAGCCACTACAGAAATACCAGCTATTGTTAATGCCTTGGGAAAGGGGGTTCATGTGATCCACCAAAAGATCTACAGATTTGTAAGGCTCTCCCGCCATGTGCCTGGTACCATTCAGCATTCCTGTGGGCACCAAATTTGTATCGGTGTAAGAGGTACACAGGAGTACAGTAACCTCTGGCAAAAGAGTGACGGTATCTGACTTTGTTCCAATTATGACTGAAATGCCAACGATGGGATTCGATTATAGCTGGGATCCACAGCCCTCCATTCACTGATCCCAACAGGTTCCTTCCGGGTGTGAAGCAATAGCAACAGTATCACAATAGCTGGAAACTGGGGGAGCCATGGGAGACTGGGGTGCAAAATTTAACAAGATACTCAGACACTGAGTCAGGCAAAGTGTGCACAGATTTTAAGAACCAGACACTTCACTTCATTCATCCTAGTCAAGGTATCTCTGTACTCATCTCCTGGAAATATTCCTCCTGTAGCGACCACCATACTCAGAGGGAACATCTAAGAAGCAGCTGCCAGCCCTCAAATTTTCAGTTACATCCACACCAGGGAACATTTGGAAGTGTCAGCCAAATAGCTTTCTTCCATTCTGGCCAGGAAGTCTCTGCTCCAGGTTCTTACCCATGAGATTCACCATCATCTTTCAGAACCCCAGGGAGAAAATATCCTGGAAGGTTCTCCAATATTTCCCACTTGTCCACTTTATTGTCAAATCTTGCTGACTATTCTTCTGTATGTCTCCAGTTCTTTCTAGAGCCACGGCTACTTTAAATCAGGCTGGCATCATTATACAGGTAGGTTATTATGCCAATTTCCTAAACATCTTCACATTTCCAAGCGGACCAGCCTCCAGGATATTCACAACATAAGTGTTTTTCAAGGCTTAGTCCCTCAATGAGCAGCATCAACAGTCTCTGAACACTTGAGAGTGATACAAATTCTCAGACCTCATCCCATAACCTCATGAATCCAACACTCTAGAGGAGGCATTCAACAATTGTGTTTTATTATCTTCCAGGTAATCCTGATGCTCAATAAAGTTCAAGAACCCCTGTTCATGGCACATAAATCAAGCTAAAATCCATGCTAATTTCTAGCTTAAAAATCATTTGTTGCCACCTTAAGGTGAAGGCCTAATGCACCAGCCTGGTTCTTCAGGTACTTTGAAATATATTCACATTGCATACCTCAAACTGGTCAAGATGCCCTCCAGAGTGACCCTAAGAATGAGAAGTCATCCTTTTAGCTACCTTCTGTTCTACAGGAATAACATCCATACATTCAGTAGCCGTATTATTCTGCTGAAAGCATGCCCACTGCAGTGTTTGGAATCCTGGATGAATTAACCATGCAGCAGCAGTAGACAAGACTGAGAGTGGGAAGGGAATTTGGGGAATTACAGGTGCTGCGTGCCCACCGCTGGCCAGCCCTGCTGTTGATTAATTTCCCTATAATGTTTCATTGAACACTCACCAAAAAACTTCTCTGAAGTCTTGATGGAAGTAAGGAGACAAGTGTGCCCAGGTGCAAAAGCAAATGTCCTGACTTAGAAAGCAGATTCAGCGTTAAAAGAGAATAAAATCAGGACATTTGCAGGTAATTGGATGGAGTTAGAGACTATAATGCTAAGTGAAGTTAACCAATCCCAAAAAACCAAATGCCAAATGTTTTCTAGGATATAAGGATGCTAATTCATAATGGGGTTGTTGAGGGGAGCATGAGCGGATTAGACGAACCCTAGAGAGAGCAAAGGGGAGGGAGCGGCAGGGAGGGTGCATGGGGGTAGGAAAGACAACATGTATGAAGACACAAATGGTGTGGCTCTACTTTGTATACAACTAGAGATAGGAAAATTGTGCTCTATATGTGTAATATGAATTGTAATGCATTCTGCTGTCAGATATAACAAATTAGAATAAAAATAAAAGATTTTTTTTTAAAAAAAGACCAAAAGTGGGATAAAAGGATACATGCTTGCCCATGTTAAGCCCATCTCAGAGCCTGGTGCCTTTTTTATAGCCCCTCTAGGATTCTAAAGCCCAACAACCATACCAGGCCCAACCTTTGAATGCCTCAATGCATTTTCTGTCTTTGCTGATGTTGTTGAAGGAATAAAGTCAAAAGGGCCCTTGTCTTAAGCCCTGGCCAAAGACCCAGTGCATGATTTGACTGGATCAGGATGAACAGAATTAGCCACAGAAAGGAACAGGGAGCCTCAGGGCCCAGAATTGAGCACAGTTAGACCCTGCAATCCCAAATCTCTGAAACACGCTTGACTCAGGCAATGTCCAGCCCAGCTCACTGCCAGACCCGAGTCTGGACTTCAATGAGATCACTAAATAAGCCTCTCTCAGGACCTATCTGATATAAGTGTCTGAGCACAGCATACTGGCCAGACAAATGCCCCTGTCCCTGGGCATAATGAAATGGTCACCTGAGGTTTAGTAGCTGCAGAGAAGCTGCCACTAAACCATCTTCATGTCCCAAATCTTACCTTACAAAGTACCACCGTCCTTCTCTCCGGAGCCCAGCATCAACTCTCCATCTTGGGGCAGTATGGTGGGGGGGGGGGCTGATTTTGAATTTTTTCTGTTAGAATCTGAGGTTTTCAAGGGTGTTCTGCCTTTCAGATTTATTTCAGCAAGTTGCTGTTAATTGTGTTTTCAATTAGTTATGTTTAAAACATCTTGAGATTTGGGCAACTGAAATTGCAGTGCATTAATAATTATTAAACAGAGGTTCTAATCCATTATTTATTGAATAAATTTTTAATACTAATGCAGAATCCATTGTCACTGCCACCATGAGTTTGGCCATTAAGGAAAAAGCTGACGAAAGGAAACTGAAGCCCCAGGATTCTTAAATGAAGGCCTGTGGAGCAGAGCTTCCTGGAGGAAAGATTGGCAGCTGCTTCTCTTTCATGTCTGTTTAATCAAGGCTTTGCTGCCTAGAGAGAGAGGGGGAGAGAGGGAGTTCCCACATAGTAGGTACTCAGTAAATGTTTGCACAAGGAGTAAATGCGTGCATGCGTAAATAAATGAATAAATGAACCTAAGAGGACTTAAACCTGGAGAGATTTTTTTTTTTAAGATCTAAGCTCCTTACTACTTTAACCATTAACAAACACTTACAGAGCTATCCAGTTCGGTGCCAAAGTGTTCGTGATGGATAAGACAGTAATTCCTTCCCTTTCAGCCTAATACTTCGTCACGATGCACATTTAAATTCGAAGCTAGGTCTGGGGTTGTGGCTCAGTGGTAGGACACTTGCCTCACACCTATGAGGTACTGAATTCTATCTTCAGCACCACATAAAAATAAGTAAGTAAATAAAAATAAAGGGATTGTGTCCATTGACAACTAAAAATATTTAAAAATAAATAAATAGATAAATGTCATGATAACCAAATGTGGTGATTCAAGCTGGCACCAAAGGCCACATGAGGGAGTGACCCAGGCTTTGGCTATAGGTGTCTTCAGTAGGCATATGACATTAGGTCACACAGGCTCATGTTTCCAGACATAGAAAAGAGGAAAGGACAAAAGAGCAAGCTGGTTTGCAGGCACTTGCAAAGACAGGTGGGTGTGTTCAGGATCATATGGCTTGCTGGGGAGGGAGGGAAGGAGGCTGGAGAGGAGAATAGGAGTGAGAAAGTGAAGAAAGACATCAGAAGTCACAGTGAGATGTTGGTTTTCATCCTATGGACAAATCCACAGGTGGCTGTTAGACATGGTACCAATCAGTCTGATTTTTATTCTGGACAAATATTCCAACTCACACTCTATGAAATAATCTAAGCAATGACCTGATGAATCTTGGCTAAAGTGGCAGCAAGAGGAAGAATAGGAAGACTGAGTGACTTAACAGCTAGCAGGTGAAAGAGTCACCAATTCTAAACAGAGGACAAGAAAGGCAGAGTGAAGTCAGATGCGCCCATGTGTTGTCCATAGTGGTTTTAAGAAAGGAGGGCTGGTTCCCCAGGTACACTATTAACCCTGAGGGCCTCCAGCCCCTCTTTCCTACTCTATCTCCAGTGTGGTTCAACTTGGCCAAGCACAGAGATGAGAAACATTAGGTGCCCAAAGAGATGCAGGTGTAATAGACCATTGGATCCATGTCCTCCCAAATCCTGGGTCAAATTCAGGACAGTCCTGGATTCGGAAAGTTCTTAACAATCCTGCAGTACCAGGACTCCGAGCTCTGGTTATGCAGTCTTGCCAGCTGGAAAGAAAAGAGAGAGAGAAAGGGGAAGGGGAGATGGTTACAAAGTTCAGTAACCCTCTGCCTTCTTCCCAGAGACATTCCTGAAAAAGCTTTGGAATCCCTCAGGACAGACACCCAAAGGTCATAAGACACAATCTCTGTGCTACAGAAAGTTCAGATGAGACAGATGGCATGAAAAGACAGGAGGTGGCCCCAGCACCCCCTCCCTCCTGTTGAGAGGCGTCTGTTCCAGTGGACTGTGAAGTGAGGTCAAATGCAATGGGCAGAGGAGGAGCACAAAGAGGTGTCCATCCAGGATATAGGACAGTAAGAAGTGAGCTGAGCCAGGAAGCAGCCTTCCTGGATTTCCATCACTCCCTTGGCCTTCCCCAAGTTTTATTCCTCTTCTGCTTTTCCTACCTGCTTCTAAATTTAAGCTCCTTGTGGGTAGGAACCTGAGCTTTTGGTCTTTATACTTTCAAAAGGATTAGCACATAGTAGATACTCAACAAACTGTTGAATAAGAAACAAATGAACTCTTTTTGAAAGAAACTACCATGGAATAGTTGAGTATTTCATAAATGAGTTTCAATTACTTCTAATCCCCACCATCAAGTTGGCAAGAAAATATAAAACAATACAGCATCACATTCAAATAAACACCAGTATGTGACTTTCTAAAGATATTCTCCATGCTCAAGGACAACAGAAAGATCCAAGGGGACAAGCAGGTCCAAACTTGAAGGCCTTTATGTGACTCTATGGCTTTAAAATTGTGTCTGTTATTTGGGTCAGTGACTTCAGGAGGGACTGAGAATCCATTAATAACCCTTGGATTTGTTGGAGGGGGGGATTCTTCATAAAGGAAAATGTTGTACTTTGTGAACATTCTGTGTCCTTAGGGAAAAGAAAGTCAGGAAAAGAAAAACCTGCAGCCAGCCCACTCAAGAAGAACTGGCTGGGGGCCAGGAAATCAAAACGAGGATGAATCTAGCATTAGTATTGTTATAACCAATTATCAGGAGATCTTTATACATTTTTTTTATGGGAAGGAGAAAGGAAGGATTGGTCCTTCATTTAAACTACACCAGCTAATGAACAGCAGGACTGAAATATTCCTTTTTACTTGGCTATTAGATGTGGTGATGTCATGCCACCGAGAGACTCAGACCACTGTTCTCTTGGATGTATAAATCTATGATTTTTTTGAAACAATAATGACAACAACAAAATAATAAAACATGTAAGGATTGTAAAGATGACATCATCTAATTTGACACCCACAACAGAGTTGCAGGTTCCCCTACTACTGTCCTTTTCTACAGGTGAGAAATCAAGGGTCGGAAAGTTAACCAGCACTAGATCAGGGATTTCAACATGTGAGTTCCAACCTCCATCTCTTTTCTGTTGGCTTAGAGAGCTTTATAATGGGACGTTCCCTGCAGGCCTGGGAAATGGTGACAGTTTTTCCCTAGGTGAGAGCTCAGCTGATTGAAGCACCCTCTCACACAGAAAGCCAGAGCACAGAGGCACGAGGGTCTCTGCTATCCAGTGGGGGCTTCATCCCATCATTAACAGCCTGATACACCCACATTTTCCAGGCATGGATTCATCACAGAACTGGCCTCAATTAGAAGCCAAAGAGGGGTTCAGCCTAGAGCAGGATGCCTGCAGGTCCCACCAGAGCCTTGTTCATAGTTGGAAATCAAGAATCAGAGGGTGGAATCATTTTTTAAGCCAACATCAGTGGCGTGTCCTTGGACTGCATCTCAACTCTGTGACCCCTGCTCTCTGGCCTGCTGGCTCCCCAGTATGCTCACTGTAAAGCAAAAACATAAACAGCACCACTGGCCTGTTGAGAGCATGTGCTGGGGGAAAGGAGCCTGAACAAGCTCTGCTTAATACAGCCTCCGCCCCTCCTGGGAAGACTGTCACTCCTGCCCCTTCCCTCCCTACAGCTGACCTTGGCCCTGGAAGGCAGAAGGGAAGGCAGACTTCCATGCAAGACCTAAGATTCTGTCCAGCTGCAAAAGTAACACTCCAAGCTGTTTCTGTCCAGCCTGTGTACAGGCTCCTGAAGCAGGAAAATACACTGGCCTGTTTGTGCTGATTGCTTCTGTGTGGTTCCACTCCCAATTAGGCCCATCCTGCCCTTTTACAGGCAATGAAAGCACATCTCAAACGAGAGCCCATCCCTTTTCCCTTGGTGATGTTAAACCTCCTCCTTTCTCCTCTTCTCCTCTATAGTTAGTAACTCCAGTCTGCTTGGAGCTAAATGACCCAGTTAATACAGCCTGATGGCGACCACCCTGCACTCACTTAGGAGCAGCCCTCACAACAGAGGGGCTGTTTCACACAGCATTGCTATCCATTCAGTTTGTCATATACGCATATAAGTTAGAAACTCAGGGCTAGTGGGTCTGAATCTCTAAGGGGAGCTGAGTCCCTTGAAGTATGATCTCACGGGTCAAATAGTCTGTGTCTCCATCAGCTTGGACATATGAGCAAAAGTTTCATCTTGTTTGTTAGAAGAACAATACTTTGTCTTCTACAAGAAACATGCTGAAATATTTATAGAGGAAACAATGTGATTTATGGGATTTGCTTCAAAAAAGAATATGGGAGGAGGTGAGAGGGCATGGATGTGGGGGGATGGACTTGGCCTGGTTAAATCACCACCAGGACTAGGCAGTGAAGAGTGCAAGCATGTTCAGTGAAAGAGTCCATCTACTTTTACTTATGCTCAGAATTCTCCACAATCAAAGAATGTCATTTCTCAAACCTGAAAGGTTGCAATAAATAATCATTAAAAAAGCACATTTTTAAAGACTCTAAGATATGCTTGGTGTGTCTTTCACTAATTCAGACTTGTTTTTTCATTCATTAATTTGGTTCTTACTTCCATTCTTAATAAGAGGACTTCCTTCCAATTTATCCAAAATTTTTATTTCAAAAACAATCCTTCCAGGAAAGCTCCCAGATTGCAAGTCAGGTTGACATCCAAAGCCTTTTTCGCAGCTCGTCCATAGCCTTTGTGTACCTTAGCCACAAGCAGATTGTTTTTCTCAGAGGCCAATTGAGATCATCAGTGACCCCACCATTTTCTCTAGTTCATTTCCACCAGGTTGTCCCGTACCTCTGTGCTCACGCAACACAGAAAACAGAAAGGCAACAATCACAGCCATGTCTGTGACTTTAATCTCTTCTGGAAAAAATGTTCTAATTGACTGGAAAAATAAGAAGCTTTTTCTCCATTGACCCACACCCATATATAAACTTCTGTTTGGACCCTGGGACCATATATGTAGTACCACTGTTTACCAGCCCACAATACATCCCAAATTATAGGCTTGCACCTTAGAGGAAGAAGCCTCCTCACAAGTCTGGTGCAGAAATGCCAATTCTATTAAATCAGAAAAGGTTTAGCCACCTCACTCAGCGTTTTCCTCCGACCTCAGCTAACTGCTCAAAACCATCAGATCTCTACCCACATCTACAGTCCTGATATCTTCCTGTTCTTGCTCTAAAACTTTTCAGCCATTAGAGTGTCACTTTTCATATATGCATGTCTTTCCAACAAAGACAACCTTTCTAAAATCAATTTTTATATAAATTAATTGGAATTTTAGCCAGAGAAATACTACATGCATATGCACACAAACTCATTGCCTTGGAAGACCCTGACTAGTTTCTATCCACTGACAACTGTCAGCCCAGTCACTGGACACTCAGTGCCCTGATGCCTCCTTGAGCACTGTGGGCTGGCACCACTCAGGAACAGCTACTGTGGAAAGAAAGACCTTATCCCTTCACCCTCGTTCTCTTTGTCTCTGAGGATAAGAAATAACTTGTGGAAAAAGTGTTAAAGGGGGGAAAATAAGCAGACTAGTTCCCCTTTGCTCCAAATCCAGGGTGGAATGAGGGTGGAAAGAGTTTATCTGGAACAGAGAAAGCAAGACATGGAGGGCTGCATCTCCCCAGGAATGAATTGCTCTCTGGTAGATCTTGTCTCCTTCCCTCTCAGGTGTTGCCCACTACCAGGTTCCTTCATCCAAATGTCAATTGGAGAAACTAGAACAGAAGCTGGAGCTGGAATTAGATATGAGATAATTATTGGAAACGAAGGTGGATACCTCCAGCTGTTATTACATCTTATCCAGAAAAGACAGAGCTTCTGTCCACAGCAGCACCCAAGAGGACCATATTCAGAAATGCCACATGGAAGGACATTCACACACATGATCTTCTGAACAGGAAACGGCTTTCAGATATCCTTCTAAATGTTTTTTTGTATGACATTCTATATCCTCCTGGTACAATGAGAGGCTCAGATAAACAAGAAGAAACACGGCGGATCACGGCTCCTTGGGGTCTCTCCCCTCAGCCCCCAAGATTCAGCCCACATTAACTCAGCAACAGTCTTCATCTTGAATCCCACTAACTGCCAAGTCTTTAGGACACAGGCCAGGATTGTTAGGGAGCAGGAGATAATTAGACTTCTAGTAACTCTACGTTTCTACCCAAGAAGTGATTATGTGCTGTCGAGGATGCTACAATGTGCTCTAGCAGCTTCTCAGCCAAGGATCCCTTCTTCCTCACCATGGGAGTTAGGTCACTTTTTCTAGGCTAAGCTTGAGCAACCAAGGTGAAATGTCCTCGGAGCTTTCTCACTTTTTTATTAAGCCAAGATCATTTGTAATACTCACTCGCATCCAATGATAACCCCTTCAGCCTGCTGATCTGTGGGGACGGGGACACATGAGCAATAAACTGGGTAAGACTTCTCAGAGAAGCAACATCACTCCAAGAAAAAGCCAACTAATATACCTGAGATGTAACTCAAGAGACCAACCCTCTACTCCTAAGACAGCTTGACTAGCCAAGGAGGTTGCTCACTTCCCTCTAATTTTTTAAAGATGTGGCAACTGAGATTCAAAAAAGTAGATCATTTTTTTTCATGAATAAATCTTTTCAAGGCATACCTTTTTAAAAAATTGCTTTATTTTTTAAATACATGACAACAGAATGCATCACAATTCTTATTACACATATAGAATACAGTTTTTCATATCTCTGTATATAAAGTATGTTGACACCAATTCATGTCTTCATATATGTACTTTGGATGATGATGTCCATGACATTCCACCATCCTTGCAAATCCCCTTCCCCCACCCTTTCCCTCCCACCTCTCTGCCCTATCTAGAGTTCGTCTATTTCTCCCATGCTCATCCTCCCTACCCCACTATGGGTATTGACACATAGTAAGAATTCATTATTAGTAGGCATTAACTATTTAATTCTAGTTAATTAACAAATGAAAATAAGATGTTAGAAAAGATACATCGCATCTCACCCTTTTCTTTCCATCTTCTCATCTTTGAGTCCCAACTCTACATAGTCACTGTACAATTCATTTTTTCTTAGTGATTTCATTTGATCCCAAGAAAAATACTAATGATATGTGTTCAGATTATATCCCAGAAGAGGATCCTCCATTCTGAGCCCTGCTGGCTGCAGTCTATTCCCATGGAGAACCTTGAACAAGACCATCCTAACTTCCTGGTGGGGATGGGTCCTTGGATGTGCATTTTCTTCCCGCTAAGGCAAATTTCAACTGCAAAGGTAAGCTTGCCACAATGTCCCCCACCTAATAAAAATGGGCTTAATAGAGAACAGACTACAGCAGTCCACCATCTGTATTGTACTCAGATGAAAGGAGAGGCAGTGTCTCAGAGGTTTATTTCCAAACTGAATATTAAGACAGGATCCCAAATTACTGAAATTATTATTAAATCAGAAATGGATTGCAATTTAACACTGGCACCTCCAAGACCCTCCACTGTAGGAGTGGGTGGTAGCTGAAAAGAGAGGGAAGTTTGGGTATTTCTAATCTTCAGAACTGTCACTCCTCACTTCGGGTGTGATTAGCAAGAGAGCTGGAATGTCACCCCAAATGCTGCATGGTGTCTTTGAATTTGTCAAGGAATACCCCATTGTGCCATCAGACCCTTGATATACTGGATGGTGAGAAGGATGTGTATGTGGCATCCTGTATCCTTCCACATGGCTCAGCAGGTCTCCTGCGATCAGACATGAGTCATCATCCATAGAGGTTCCAAATCCATCTGTTGCCTCTGCCTCTTCCTGCTGTCAACCTTGTCATTCACTGCCACTGATTCACTCCTCTGGACCTTCTGTAAAATCTGCTTCTGCCTCTTTCTCCATTTTCCTCTTTTCATTGTCTTCAAGTGTCAGCCCTTCCCTGTAGCATGTCACCTGAGCTGTGTGGGGAGAGTGTCACATAATATATTCACAGATTAATTTGGGGTGAAGTATCTCAATAATGAGTGCCCACTGATATAAATGTTTTTTTTCCATTTAAAAAATGCTTTCTTATATGTCCTTTGATAGATTGTTTATTCCCTTTGTGTCTTAGGCACTCTTCAATTTCATTACTTCCAATAAGGATGAACATTACCTATGTTATATCTATATTGTTGCTGGAAATAACAATGGACTCTCTTATTGCTTCTAGTAGTTTGTTTGCATTCTTTTGTTTTTGTTTTTTGTTTTGCTTTGTTTTGTTTAGAAGAACAGTCTTTACTGGACTCAGACCAGGGGTTCATGGATCTTGAGAACCTTTGTGCATTTGCCAAATATCTTCTCCACATTCTTTCTGGACAAGTTCCATAGCCTCATTAGCTGATTTTTAGTCCAGTAATGAACATTGGCCTACTCCAGTCCAGCAGTCATTGCCTGGCACTTCTGGCCAACCTCAGGAACCGAGTTAGGCCAGGTAGGCAGACTTTCTCAAAGGTTTTAGATGCACGATCTCGGGAGCAGCAGGAACTACCATCCACCTTTTTCTGCTAGGGTGGCAGGGTCCCATCAAGCACCTCGTGGCAATCCAGAGTGGCCTGGCCTCTCCTGGTCTTGTGAAGAAGAATGCATGTGGGCAGAGGGATGTCAGGCCTGATCAGTAGGACTCATGAGGATTCCTACCTCATGATAGTATCAGTGAAATCGTCTCATGATCAGGAAGCTTGAACATGAGTGGGAGACATTCTCATAACCAGACATCAAATTTTGTTGATCCTTATAGTTTGTTTTTGTTTTTGTAGTGCTTGGGATTGAACCCAGGGCCTTCTGATGCAAGGAAAGCACTGTACCAACTGAGCTATGTCCCCAGTCCCAATCCAGACATATAGGTTTTATAAGAAAACTGTAACAGTTTTGCATCTTCCCTTTTACAATTGTGTGTGTAAGTATGTGTATGCACATGTATGTGTATCTTTGTATGTATGTATTACTTCATCAGCAAGGACCTTCCCAACTATATGTACTATAATGTCAATAGTATCTTTGTTTGCTTTCCAACTTTCTAAAAAATGATTTTATTAGTGTGTTATGGTTATGTATAGTAGTGACATTCATTCTGACATATCTATACATGTCTAGAATATCATTTGCTCCACTCCAATTCCCAATACTTCCACTTTCCCTACCTTCTTCCTTCCCCCTGTTCCCCTTCCTCTATTATACTGGTCTTCCTTTTATGTATTTATTTATTGGTGTTTTTTAATTGGTGCTTTATAGTGTACATAGAGGTAGAATTCACTGTGGTATATTCACACATGTACATTCTTTTTTTTTAGTTGTTAATAGACCTTTATTTATTTATTTTTATGTGGTGCTGAGAATCAAATCCAGTGCCTCACACACGCCAGGCAAGTGGTCTACCACTGAGTCACAACCCCAGCCCCCGTGTACACTCTTTCCATGGCATAATTTGGTCGATTTCATCCCACAGTTTCTCCATTTTGCCAGTCCTTCTCATCCCCTTCCTCCAGACCCCTGATCTCCCTTCTATTTTCATGGAATTACCTCCTGCTTTTTACCCTTACTTTGCTCTTAATTTCAAGTAGGAGAGAAAAATCTCAACCTTTGACTATCTGACTTATTTCACTTATCATGATATTCTCCAGTTCCATACATTTACCAAAAAATGTCATGATTTTATTATTCTTTATGGCTGAGTAAAGCCCCAGTATATGTGTGTGTGTGTGTGTGTGTTTTAACACCACATTTTCTTTATCCATTCATGTGTTCCTGGCTTGACTATTGTGAATTGCACTGATATAAACATTAATATGTCAATAACAATTTAGTATGTTGATTTTAGTTCTTTTGGATAAATACCAAGCAATGGGATAGCTGGGCTATATGGTGGTTCTGTGCAAGTCTTTTGTGGAATCTCAATACTACTGTCCAAAGTGATTGTACTAATTTGCAGTTCCACCAACAATGTGTGAGAATACCTTTCCCCCCATATCCTTGCCAGCATTTATTATTATTTGTATTCTGGATGATTGTCATTCTACTGGAGTGAGATGCAACCTCAGTGTAGTTTTGATTTGCTAGAAATGTTGAGCATTTTAAAAATAAATATTTAGGTCATTTGTATTTCTTCTTTTGAGAAATGTCTGTTTATTCTTTTGCCCATTTATCGACTGGGGTTTTTACTGTCTTAATTTTTTTTTTAGTTTGTCATATATTCTAGATATTAATTCTATATCAGAGGTATAGCTGACAAAGGCTCTGTCTTTATGTGAATTATTTCTTTTGTTGGGTGCAGATGCTTTTTCATTTCATTTTGTCCCAGTTACTGAGTCTTGGTTTTATTTCTTAAACTTTGGGGGTCTCTTTAATGAAATCAGTGCCTACGCCAGTTTGTTGGAGTGTTGACCATATGTTTTCTTCTAGTAGTTGTAAAGTGTCTGGTCTGACTCCCAGAGCTTGGATCGCTTCGAGTTGACTTTTGTACAGGAGGAAAGGCCGTTATCTAGTTTCATGCTTCTCCCTGTAGACAGTCAGTTCTTCTAGTACTATTTGTTTAAAAGGCTACCTTTTCTCCTATGTATGTTTTGGCACCTTTGCTGAGTATCAGATGACTGTATTTATGGGGTTTGTCATTGTCTTCTTTTCTATTCCATTGGTCTTCATGTCTGTTTTGATATCAAAAGCATATGTTTCTGTCACTATAGCTCTGTGGTACAAGTTGAGATCCTACAGCATCACTCTTCTTACTCAGTATTGCTTTGGTTTTCTAAGTCTTTTATTCTTCAATATGAATTTTAGGGCTGTTTTTTCCAGTTCTGTGAAGAATTCCATTGGAACCAGTTTCACCTGGATACCAAAACCACACAAAGACACATCAAGGATAGACAACTTCAGACTAATATCCTTGATGAAAATAAAAGCAAAATCTTTAATAAAATATTAGTGAAGCACATTTAAAAAGAGATTAAGAAGATTGTACACCATGATAAAGTGGGCTTTATCCTAGGAATGCAAGTTTGGTTCAATATAAGCAAATCAATAAATGTAATTTACCACATAAATAGAATTAAGGACAACAATCACATGATCATCTCAATAGATGCAGAAAAAGCCTTTGTCAAAATCCAGCACCTACTTTGTTAAAAATGCTGAAGAAACTAAGGAGAGAAGGAACTTATCTCAACATTAAAAAGGCTATATACAAAGCCAACATCATACTGAATGGAAAAAAACTGAAAGCCTTTCCTCTAAAATCAGGAATGAGAGAGATGCCCATTCTCACTCTTCTTACTCAATATAGTTCAGGAAACTCTACCAGAAAAACAAGGCAAAAGAAGGAAATTAAAGGGGCACAAATAGGAAAAGAAGTCAAATTATCTCTGTTGGCTGATGACATGATCCCATATATAGGAGATCCCAAAATATCATAAGATGACTAGAGCTTACAAATAACTTCAGCAAAGTGGAAGGATATAAGATGAACATATAAAAATTAAAAATTAACCATTTTTTATACTCTGATAATGAATCTGCTGAGAAAGAAATCAGGCAAACTATTCCATACACAAGAATCTAAAGAAATACCAGGAATAAATATAATCAAGGAGGTGAAAGATCTCCACCATGAAAACTATGGAACACTGAAGAAAGAATTTGAAGATCTTATAAAATGGAAAAAAATCTCCTATCTTCTTGGATAGGCAGAATTAATGCTGTCAAAATAACCATATTACCAAAAGCACTCTACAGATTCATTACAATCCCTATCAAAATACCAATGCTATTCTTTCCAACTTTAAATGGAGCAAATGTAAAGGGAGAGAAATGTTGGATTAGTATCAGACTTTCATTGAGATTATTACAATAAGTGAAATAAGTCAAACACAGAAGGATGAATATAAAAAATTGATCTCATAGAAATCGAGAGTAGAAAAGTGATTACCGGACTGGGGAGAAGAGGGGATGGAAGAGGTAGAAAGAGGCTGCTCAGTGGGTACTAAGTCATAGGCAGGAGCAAGAAGTTCTGGTGTGCTATAGCATAGCTGGAGAAATATAGATGACAGTAATGTACCATGCATTTTGAAAAGCTAGAAAGAAGAATTTTGAATATTTTTACCATAAAAATTATATGAGTCTAACTCTATTTAAACATTATACAATGTAGACATACATCAAAATATCACATAATATGCCACAATACGTACAATTTTGGTATTTTATGTATTACTTTAACAAATAATTTTTTAAAGATTTATCAGATTGAAGAAATTTCTTTCTAGACCTAGTTGGTAAAAATATTACAAATGAGTGTTGAATATTATCAAATGATCTTTTCCTTCATTTATTAATATAATAATGTGTTTTCTCTTTTAATATTATGGTTAATTGCATTGATTGATTTTATAATAAAATGTCCACTTTTTATTTGCAAATTAAAAATAGAAGGGTTCTAGGACACCTGCTTCCAGCTAGGATGCTTGGATGGAATGGTTTGTGAGCAAAGCAATGCAGCTTCTGAATAGCTGAGGAAAGAAATAAAGAGAGAGAAAGAAAGAGAAAAGAAAGAGTGAGAAGAAGAAAAGAAGAAAAAAAGAAATTAAGACTTGAAGGGCCCAAACCCTGAGCAAAGCAAAGCAGAGGGAGGTGAGCTGGCCCTGTTTACACTGGGAGAAATAGCCAATTCCAGACACTCATACCTGGCAGAGGACCACTGATAAGCAGCAGAGGAACAGCAGAGGTTTTGGCAATCTCATGGGGCTGGATGGATAAAAATTGAAAAAAAGGTTGAAAGTAAATGGATTAAAAAGATAAACCAGGAAAATAATAACCAAGAGAAGCCTGATATCCCCTATATCAGATACCAACACCTATTATGAGCTCTAGCAATTAAGAGAATATAGTATTGGCACAAGAGTTGACATAAACAGACCAATGGAACAAAATAGAAAATCCAGATGCAGCCCCACATGTACACAGTCGCTTGGCTTAGCACAAAAATGCCACTGCAGTAATAGGGCAGGAATGTTGGTCTTTTCAATAAGCTGTGCTGGACTGATTTTATATCCACCTGTAAAAAATTGAATCTCAAACCATACCCTACACTATATGCAAAAAAATAATTGCATATGGACTGCAGATCTTGGTATAAATGATGAAATTAATGCTCCTGGAGGGAAATGGGAGATGTTTTCTTGACCTTGGAATAGGGAAAGCCTTTTAATTAAGGCATTAAAGGCACTAATACTAAGATTGATAAGTTGACAGCATTAGAAGTAAGAACTTCTGTCCATCATAAGATACCACCATTAAATGAGTGAAAAGGAAGTCGCAGATTGGTAGGAGATTCTACAATCCACATGTCTGACAAAGGATTTAAATCTAGAGGTATAAGGACTCCTCCAAATAATAAGACATACCCTGGTTACTTCACAAAAGAAGACATCCATATGGCCAAGGTCACAGGACAAGGTCGCCTGGGAAAGGCAAATTGAAGCCATAACTCAATGCCACCGCACAACCCTCAGAATGGCTAAAATGGAAAAGAGAAATAATACCAAGATTTTACTTCTTCAGCATAGTTGAGAAATGAACTAAAAGATAAAACTTCTTTGAAAAAACTATTTGGCAGGATCTTACTAAAGCTGAATAATTACATACACTGTGACTCACAAATTCTACCCCAAGATATATACACAAAAGAAATGTATGCACACATTTATGCAAACATATGTTTAAAAATCAGCATCACAACATCTTCAACTTGGAAATAATCTAATGTCCATAAATAATTGATTGAAGAAATAAATTGTAATATCTATACAATGGGAATGAAATAACTGTGGTTATCTGCAGCCACAAAGTGTGTCCTGTACACACATCAAGAAATCTTCTTGTCCCTGGTGTCCTGCAGGTCAGGGGATTCCTGTTCTGGACTTGTATCTCCATCATTTGATTCCTTTTCAGCTCTTTGATTAATTACAAGAGGAAGTTGCCAGCCCTTAATTCACAATAAAGAAGAGGCCCCTGGCTGGGAAGTGTTTGCTGGTAGATCTTGTTAGTGGGATGTACCTTTCAACAGGGAAGCTCTATTCATCCCAAAGGCATGATCATCCAACTGAAGAATGTATAGCTTCATCACTAGGTCAGCCCAGGCGTTATAACACCAGAAAGAAGGAGGGTCTTCTAGAATATCCACTGAGGCTGATTCTCATGTTCCTGAGCCCTCAAGAGCCAGACATTCTGGCTAAAAAAAAAGAGTCGACATGTCCACAAATCTGACGAAGCACACTTTCTCAGTAAGCACAGCTGCTCTCCATTTGGTTAATGATAGCCCATCTCAAATGTGGTGTATGCAAACAAAAGAGCCAGCAGGCCCAGCTCTTCATCGCTTGCCCACAGAGGCCTCAGAGCTGCAGGCTGCTGCATGATCTCTGGTAGAAACAGAACTGTCTGTGTTGCAGCCGGTGTGACAAAGCTGGACTGTGTCAGGTGAGAGCCAAGCACAGGTGCTGGGATACCCTAGGATGTGGCTTTTGGTAGGAGACAGGACAGTGAAGGGGTCAAAGAAAGACACCAGTGGTTGTACCAGTAGCAAAG
This sequence comes from Marmota marmota marmota, assembly GCF_001458135.2. Classification (NCBI taxonomy): domain Eukaryota; kingdom Metazoa; phylum Chordata; class Mammalia; order Rodentia; family Sciuridae; genus Marmota; species Marmota marmota. Next base: position 43,519,294 of record NW_025999977.1, on the reverse strand, counting down.
CCAAATCAGGGCAGGAAGAAATAAACACTAGAGAAATCCATAGGATATAGACCCTCGAGGTTAAGGCAAATTTTCTCAAATCCTGTCATCCTCGGTAGTTTTCTTGGAACTGTGTTATCTCAACCCAAATTGTAGTCAATCCAATGTCAACCTACTGTATAATCACCACTTAGAGGGCAACTTAACTCTTTAAAAATCCATTAAGCCTTCCTTGAATACTTTTGGCATTTGTCTTTTCTGTCTTCTTGTCTCCCACTGTATTTTATTTATACTCAAATCAGTTAAGAAACAACTGAAGAGGATAGTTCCCCAGAAACCCATCCTATGATGCAGGCTTCCTTCCTCATCCTCTCTTTAAATCTGCTCAACATGCTATGGTCTTGCACCTTGACACTTTGAATCACAGGAACGAGGGTACCTGTCTCCTATTTCTGGGTTTAAGTGTTCCAATAAAATCCATTGAGAACAGTTAGCAGGCTATATCCTCTGAAGATCAAGCCTCTAAGATGATTCCTATATGTTCCACAAAGTGACCTCCAGGAGCCCAAGGGATTCATTGTCTTATCTCTCTGAGGTCTAGCACAGTCCTTAGTACATGCTAGAATATTGGTTGATTAAATAAAGAAGGTTGTTCTTTTGCAGAGAGAGATAATTTCTGGAGTGCCACTTTTCACAAAAAGGACAACTCAAACTTGTTTTTGATAAGGCCAGCTGCTTAGAGGGACCTGAAATGGGCTCAATTCCTTGTCAAAGCTCTTCCCCAAATTCAACCACTTTTTGTTGTTGCTTTATACCTCATCCTAATCATTATCATACACCCTTTGAAATGCTCAGGTCAATGACACAGCTGAGCTGTCCTAGTTGATTTTAAGATCTACCTCACAATCACCACTTGCCAAACCAACATGAAAACTACTTTTGATGGATTTGAAAGAATACCAGAGGCTGCTGTGTCAGTTCCATTGTTACAGGGCATGAGGCCTGCCCGGGAAACCAGGCAGCATGGAGGCTCCCTCTTCAAATCCAGATTCTTGCAATCATGCCAGAAAGATTTCAGACATGTTGCTCACACATAAATTTATTAGAAGGTGGGGAAAGGGGACACTCTCAAGGAAGAGAGGGATGACACGCCCCTCATGCCCTACAGTTTTATTGGGGGTCCCAGGGAAGTTTCCAGACATTTCCACCTAGGTCCAACAGAATGACTGATGTCAGACTTTCAAGTTCACACTGCCATGACAACTCTAGGTCACTTTGGCCCATGCTGACTGATTTTTTACAGATTTTATGGTTAGATAATTATCCTGATCTTCCTGAGTTCTGGGATATGGGCTGTGTAAGTGGGAGACAAAAGTCCCCCACTTCAGGGTAACTTGTGTTCTTCTTATCAGCATTTTGGGCCTGAATTTCTTCTGCAGTTAACAGGTAGTTTGCTGAGGAATGTAACATATCCTGTAGAATTAAGCAAGTCAGGGCTGCAGCTAAATTGCTTTTTAAGAAAGAAAGCATGTGGGGTCAGCACAGTGGACTCATATTATAAAATTATTCCTTTATCCTCATGTTCCCACTAATCATGTCTATCTATCCCCTATCAATAGGACCAGAGGCTAAAGACTAAGCCAAACACCCAACTGCTGGCCACAGCTGACTTTCTTATAAAACTTACCTCCCCCTTCAACTCCACATTATTGGTATGTATATGTGTATATTGAAAGGAAGAGAAGAGAAGAGAAGATGGATGTTATGATTTGGATATGAGGTGTCCCCTAAAAAGTTCATGAGGCAATGCAGGAATGTTCAGATGTGGAAGGATTAGATTATGAGAGTAAGAACTTCATCCATGGATTAATCCATTTGATAGACTGATAATTTGAATAAATTACTGGTGGTAACTGTAGGCAGGTGGGCTGTGACTGGAGGAACTGGGTCACGGGGGGTCATACTTTGGCCCTGACTCTATGTCCACTTTCTCTCAGGAGCTGAGCAGTTTTGCTCCACCATGCCCTTCTGCCATGACGTTCCACTCACCTCATATCCAGAGCAATAAACTTTTCCTCCTTTTAGTTGTTCTTGTCAGGTATTTTCGTCATAGTGACGAAAAACTGACTAACACAAAAAGAAAGGAGAGAAAACAGGAAAAGGAACGGTCTCCTTATTTCCCACATCACTCCCTTTAATATCACTTATCTGCATAGAATCCCATTTCATCAGAAGCAAATGACCAAGACTGAAATAAGACAGAAATAAACATAATTTTTATGTGTATTCAGTAGTGTCAGCTCCCAAATAAGAAAACAAAATAGAAGTGAAATACTAATTATCCCACAAGAATAGGAGTCTCTTGGCATGAATTTAGCACAAATATCACAACCAGATGCTCCTCCACCCCCGGTTGCTGATGTCCCAGGCACTATGGTTTAAGTTTGGTTGCTTTGCCCTAGGAAGATAGGGCTGCATCTCTAAACAGAAAATCACAAACAAAGAGATCATAATCCAACTTTGGGCTAAGTGGGTTCAGTTTATGGACTTAAAATTTCACAGAGAAATTTCCTTAAATAGGATAGGAGGCATGCCATTAACTTTGACTTGTCAGTTGTTGTTTTTTAATTATAGAAACAGATCAACATCAGATTATTTTCATGAAGAACAGAAAACTACAAAATAAAATTTTGAATAGTGCCCCATCATTCATACTACGAGACCCAAAGTCCATAGCAGGCACTCAAAGCCACCAAGATAAACATCTAACTCACTTTCCCAGTCTCAGCTCCCAATATTTGTATATAATGTTTCTACTCTTTGGAATAAGTATACTTGTACCCTGAAGTACTTGTTATTCTCTGTAATCAATTCATGGTTGTCCCCTACCACTTTTAGTTCACACTATATTTTTTCATCTGGACCCACACACTTTCTGTCCATCCAAGACCAAGTTATACCCATGTCTCAAGATCCATCTCAAATTCTACCTGCTTCCAGAGATATCTCTTTTCGCACCCCCCAAAATAGCAATCTCTCTCTCCTCCTCTAAACTCCATATCTGGACAGTCATTCACTAAATTCTGTAGCATAAATAACAATAACATAATAAATTCAGCTAACAAATATTAAATCTCAATTATTTGACAGACACAATATTCAATACTTAATATTTATTGACTTATTTAATTAATGATTTTCATGTGTTTTGTCTCCTCAAATGTCTAGTGGCAACCTTCATTTTAAATTGTCTTTCTCCTCTATAATCCTTAACATTATGTCTAGACATAGCAAATAATCAATAGTTGCTAATTGAATGTAAATTAGTTAACAGCAACGCATGAAGGTATGAATGAATGACTGAAGCAAAATGACCCATGGTTACATGTAGGATTTCATAGACCATTGGGCTGAGTTTCTGAATTTCTATCTATATCATTCATATGCCTTTCCAGCCTAGACCAGGTTCCAAAGTAACACACAGAAAAATCACAGACCTGTAGCTATGATATGTGAATGCAAAATACTTTGTATATCATCATAAGGACTCCTATAATTTAGTTCTCTAAATAGAAACAGATTCTCCTGGAGAATGGAAAACTACAAAATAAAATCTTGAATAGTGCCCCATCATTCATACGACGAGACCCAAAGTCCATAGTCAGGCACTCAAAGCCATAGGTTTACCTCTTCACCAAACCAGAAAATAATATAGCAAGTTTCTACCCTTCCTTTTCTGGCCTACTCTACCCACTGTTAGCACACAGAATTATTATGCTTCCCTGTCCCACAGTAAGTTATGAACAAATTCAAAGATACACAGGTGTAAAGGGGTTCCAAGAATGCTTATAAAGCTTAGAGGGCAACACGAATGCAAAGGAACTAAAGGACGATTTTAAACAAGAATGAGTAGAGAAAAAAGTATAACCAGAATTTATTACATGCCTAGTCCCCGTCCAATATTCTTCATATCTTATCTCATTTAATTTTCATAATAATCTTATGAAGTAATTTTAGTTATAATTAGTTTAGCCATCACCATATGCCAATAGATCACCGAAAAATTTACATCTATTATCTCACTTAATACTTCCACCAACACTATGGAAAAAAGTACCTTTTTCCCCATAAGAGGTGAGAAAACAGGCATAGAGAATTTAAATATTTTTCCTGGGTTCCAAAGCTAGTAAGGAGCAGAGCCAGAGCTCAAACACAATGCTTAGAAGTATACTCTACATCATCTAAGTAGTTTCCAAAATCTACATGTAAAGAAACTGGTCCTCAGAAAGGGTAGCAGGCCCAAAATCATACACTCAGTAAATATAAAACTAAAATTCAAGTGAATATAACCTCAGTTCAGGTGATGGTTCAGGGCAACAAAAGTGTCCTTTATGAGGTTCCTCCACTCCCAATGTATGTGCTTCTAAATAAAGCCATCCCTTAGACTGAGAGTGAGTGAGTCTTTGGTTATCTGGATGAACCCCCATGCCAGAGTTTCTCCCTGATGGTTCCTAGTCCTCATCCTAATCACCTCTGTCCATGGTGCTGAATTTAAAGGCCCTTTAGACTGGCATAAAAGAAACCTGACAAGTAATCTGAATCTAGAAGATAAAGGGACTTGAGTACTAATCTGAGCCTGACTATTGAGAATTATTGATATCTCTTTCAAACTTCCTGCTTTAATTCCATAATATTCCTCTCTTCTTAAACCTTCAATTTGAACAGGATAAAATAGATGAAACTTACAAAAGCATCTCAATTTTGTAATTCCAAAGATTCATAGGTAAACCTATGAAAAGGGAGCAAGAAAATATATTCTGTAAACATCAACCCAGATCTAAACAATGTTCAAATGAAAAGGAATCAGAGGCCAGAAACCTGCAAGTGGGTTTGAAGCCACAGCACTGTACCAACGGAGCATGCTGAGGCTAGTGCTGAGAACAAAGGCTGGAGACAGAGTATGTCTTTATATCTGGTGCAGAATTGATTTTCAAGCCATAAAAATGTTAGTTAAGGAAACACTGACATGAACTAGGGCAGGGTTGGGGGGAAAGTAGTTGGAAAATAGCAAGCGCAATTTCAGGCTTATGAGAAATGGAATTAAAGTTAAGAGAAGGAAGGCAATCTATTGTTGTCCAGAAACTGGCAAACAGCACAGCCACTGCATCATTATAGTGGCAACGACCTGCTGTGTTCATTTGTCTCTGAGCTGTCTGACCTAGGAGCTGGGTGATTTATCTACTTTCCACAGCTTCAGCTGGGCCAGGCCAAGAGGATAACTTGGAGAAAGGGGTGAGTGTGGGGGTGGTGACACTCAAGCACCAAGCCAATGAACTCCATATGTCTTGTATTATAGAATATACTCATAAATCAACCAATATCACACACTTATTTCACACCTACTACAAACAAACGTCTGTGCTAGAAATCTGCTGGTCATACAAAGATGGAAAGGGCAGAGCCATTGTCCTTGAAAAGCTTATAATCTAGTAGCAAAGAGTAAGCATGGTGAAAACACATTGACAATACGTGCTAGACCCTGGCTAGAGACAAGAGCTATCAGATCACAGAGAAGGACTGTTGACTTTCATTGCCAGAGAAGGTTTCTGGCAGCAGGTAGCATCTCAACTGAGCTGAAACAACAGGTAGGATTTACATAGTCTGAAAAAAAATGAAGACTAGTCTTTGCAAATGATAAAGAAATCAAAAAAGCCTGAGAAGCAGGGCAAATTATATTTTAGTGAGAGCAACATTGCCTATCCAAAGCTAAATTCCTGACTCAGAACCTGAAAACGAGGTGAAGATCTTCACATATAGGACAAGAGTCAAGGCAGCCGAGAATGCTCACAGCTCTGAACATCATCACTGGGATGAATCACTTTGTCCAATAATTGAATAACTTCCAGTATCAAAATTAAATTACTAAATTTCTGACTATAGTAAGATATTCTACAAATATGGAGACAAACATAAAAACCACGTGTTCTTCCACCTTATGATTTTTCTAATTATCTGCGAAGTTAACCAGGACAGCACTTCCTCAAGTGAGTTGATGTCATCCCAGAAAATAAGCAAGGCCAGTAATACAATTCAATTCTGATGAGAATCCACAAGAATTGTTAGCAGCTACACAAATAACTTATTGTTAACCTGTCCTGCATTCAGTGACCTTATTGCAAACTTGCCATTCCACCTATCCACACCACATCCTGATAGTTAGACTACCTCGCAGAGCAGCCACCACAGCACAAAAATTTGCAAAGTCAGAAAACAGATTAGAATGAGGAAGAAAGGCAAGGGTATAAAGAAGAAAACATCTCATAACCAATTCTAGACATATTTCTAAAACACTTTTTTAAATTTTTAATTCTAACTTTTAATTCTAGTTCATGGGAGGACTGCAGGGAAAAAAAGGTCGAGATAAAAATTAAGATGACACATCTCAGAGCTAGAGGTTTTTAAATAATAGTCTTGCATGGCAATAAAGGGCCTTGGGTATAGGAGGGAAGGCAGGAGCAAACATGCTCTTTGGTGTCACAAGAATGTTTGCTATAAAGGACCTGATCATCTTGAGGAAAGAGCAAAGAGTAATATGTTTCAGGCAGAGAGAACTAAAACAATCAAAAGCAAAAAGAAGAAGGAGAAGGAGAAGGAGAAGGAGAAGGAGAAGGAGGAGAAGGAGAAGGAGAAGGAGAAGGAGAAGGAGAGGAGGAGGAGGAGGAAGAAGAAGAAGAAGAAGAAGAAGAAGAAGAGGAGGAGGAGGAGGAGGAGGAGGAGGAGGAGGAAGAGGAAGAAGAGGAGGAGGAGGAGGAATCATCTAGCAATTTGGTAGAGAATTCTAGAGAAAAAAGACAAATTTCATTCAAAGAAAAGAGCGCATCTGGATGTAGACTAATACACAGTCATACCACACCTGAGAACTTACTGTAGAATGTGACCATGGGTATTGTAATTGCCAACTACTGAAGCATTCAAGTGTATGAAGCATCCACATATGTCATTATATGTAATGCTTCAACTCTGAGATTCTCTTACTCCTTGGTTTCTGCCACCAGAATGTTCCTGTTCTCCCCTTCAACATTTCTCACCTGTGCATTTCAGTCTTCTTTACAGATCATGCTTCTTCCACTTCCTTCCTTATTGTAGACATTCTCATGAAATGCAGCTCTCTCTTTATTCCCTTTCCATATTAAATTCAACCCCAGGGACAGAAAGGCAGGAAGATTCAAATTTAATTTCAGAGCCCTCTAGTGACTATCCAGGCAATGTTAGACAATGTACTTAAATACTCTCAAACCATTACCTTATTAATAAAATACAAGTCATAGCACCTCTCAGCTTACATCAGTTGATTTGACAATCACAGGTGATGAACAAGGAGGAGGGCTTGAAGACGTAAAGACATGGAAGCCGATCATCTCGAAGGTGGAGTTAGTGGATGGGATCCTCTCACCTAGGCTGCATCCACTTACAGCTCTTGTTCTGTTTCTCTTCCTTCTGACTTGACTCCAAACTCAATCCCCCTGCTGTATCTCTCCCCACAACTTGCTTGATTCTCCATGTTGTCACTCTGATACAACTGTGAAAAATTCTTTTACTTAGGACATGGGTTACACGGAGGCATAGGCCAAGCTCAGAAAAGCTGGGAAAACTATAAAACACACTATTGCTCTGCCAAGAAACATCTCAGTTTATTTAAGCATGAAGGCTCAGAAGCCGTACTTCCTGGGTTCAAGTCCCACCTTCACCAGTATCATGTCCTCTTTGTCCTTAAGTCAATTATTCCACCTCCCTATGCTTCAAATTCCTCAACTATAAAACAAGGGTTTTAGCAACAGTATCTACCCCACAGAACTCCTTATTTTTACATAAAGTAAGGCATATCAATTATCTGAGACATGATAAATAGGGAATAAATGTTTGGCTTTACTTCACATAGTATAAGAACTCAATCACAACAAATATTCAAGAGTTTATAGGGATTCATTGGCCTCAGGAAGAAATGATACAAAGAGAACAGCAAAGGGATCTAGTCTGATTTAGTAGAGTCTAATATGAAATGTGAACAAGTAAATAAGAAATTATAGCAGTGGTACATGCCATGGTGGGGGAAAATAAAGGATGCTGTGAAACCCACAGCAAGAGAATCTTAGAAAGATGGGAAATGAAAAAAGAAAGTAATGGAGTGTTATCATCTGAATTTTGTTACCCCCCCCAATCCCTGAAATTCCTATGATTGTACCCTAATCCAATATGGCTGATATCCTTATAGGAAAAGATCAGGACACAGATGCACACAGAGGGCAATCATGTGAAGACACAGGTAAAACAGCCATCTACATGCCAAGGAGTGAGGGCTCAGAAGGAAACAACCTTACAGTAACTGTGACGTCAGACTTCCAGACCCTGGAATTGTGAGGATGTAAACATCTATGGTGTAGGTCTTCCTGGCTGTGGGGATAGATACAGCAGGCCTAGCAAACTAATATATGGAGTGAGTCATGGAAGGCTTCAGAGAGATGTAATAATGTTTCTGAGTCCGGAGTGTAAGTAGGAAAAGGCAGGAGCCCAAAAGAGAAGGGCTAATGGCACTATTGCCAATGAGACCTTAAAATAGTATATATCCCAAGTTCGCTGAAAGCACATTTATTCATAGATTGATAGATAGACAGAAAGGTAGATAGATAGATAGATCTTCTTTTGTCCTCACAACAGCATTGAGCTGATGGGACCCATCTGTTTCATAACAATCCCTGTTTTACAGAGATCAAAACTAAGGCCCATAGAGATACATGAAAAAGGCTGCATGAGCTGAACTTGTCTTAATCAAACTGTATTAGTGCAAGGGTGAAGATCTTAGTGAAGGAACAACAAAGCCATCTCTTTGTGTTTGGTACTGAATATAGCTGAGTTTTATTGATGTCACAGAGCAGGAAAACGTCAATTCCCAGGGTAACCTTATAACATGCAAAAACAGCTTAATCATACACGAACACCAGTTTGGAGGCAAATAACAAGTGTCCAATTTGAGAAACACAGAAATAATGGTTGTATATGAGCCCACAGATAAAAATGGAAACTTTGATGGCAAATGTTTTAATGGGATTGTGGACGGTGGATAAAAAGTTAGTGAATTATTGTGCTTTTGAAGGAAGGAGAAAGAAATGAAGAGTGAATCAAAGCCTCTCAGTCCTCAAACAGCTTCAGTGATGATTTAATCAGTCCACACCCCATATGCAGCACACCCTTCTTAAGGATAATAAACCTGAACTGAGCTCTTTAAAATGAACCTCCATTGAGCATTTCCAAAGAGTAACTAACTCGACATCTCCCTTGGAGACTGAGTATAGGTGATTTTGCTGCTCATTCTCATGTTTGTGTACTAGGTAAATTAACTAAGTCAGCCGTCTTTATGCTTCTCCTCAGTTTTGTCATCTATGAGACAGGGAGTAACGTGAGGGTCACATGTTAAGAGTTAAGCGTGAAGCACTGTGCCTGGCACAGTGTAGGCGTGACATAAGCTGTAGGCCCTTATCTAATATTTTAGTGTGGAGAAAGGAGCAGTCTCCCACCTGGAAGCTGTAGTATGGCTTACATGCATCAAGCTCCCTTCCCACTCTGAACTTTATACTATACAAATGCATTGGTAACAGATTAATGCTCCCACAGCCATGAGCTCCCCAGAACAGGCAAACAAAGACAGCTGGCAGCGCTCAACATCACCCTTCTGCTTTCTGAGATGAGCCAGCTCAAGTCACAAGAACCTAGTAATGTCAAGTAAATATATTTGAGCCTGTCACTGGAAAATTCCTAATAAGGTTTCCTGGTGATTCATTTGGTGACAGGAGGCATCTGACTCACCGAGCCTGCCCTCTCACACATCCACAGATATGATGGACAACTGGCCTCAGATCATGCTATTTCGGAACAGTCCGAGGCATTCTTTACAGGGCGGAGAAAACACAATAACTCCTCTGATGAGAAGGATGAGAACCAAAAATAACAATTATATTATCTTCACCAAAACAAGAGGAGCAGAAAGATGAAGGCCAGCATCGTCTGGAAAGACAGGCATACTGTTTTTCAAGCCTGTTAGGGTAAAATGCAAGAACCACCAGAATCCTCCTGGATTTCCTGTCAGTGGCTGCATGTGACTGTATAGACAGAGTGCCACATTCCAGGAAATGTCACTAAGCCAAAGGGCACCTGATTCTGAGCAAATTCCCAGCAAAGCTAGTGGCCACATCTGGCTAAACTCCAAAAGCAGAGCATTTGGGAACACGACCTTGCTACTGGAAGCCTCTGAATAGAGCATTGAGGACAGCCTGACAATCACAAAACAAAAGTTTCCCTGGGGACCCCTGAGCAGTGCGATGTCTTCCAACCACATCCCCCAAGCTTCTCTCTACATCCAGATTCCCACACCATTTGAGGTACTACCTGCTTTTGAAGCATGACTTGATTTTTGTTGAGATAATGCTTTTAAGATTCTTTCAGTGGTCAGTGTCGCTTCCTAAGTTGTAAAGTCTTCAGGGCATCAGAAAGCAGTTCTCCGATGACTTGTGCCTTCCTCTCCTCCAAACCTAGCTTCAGCCTGGCCTCAGCAGGGAGTACTGTGCCTGAGGGCCCCACACTAATGCTTGTGGCATGACTGAGAGAAGAGGTTCATGTTTGCTTCAACCACAGAGCATGCAGAATTCCCAGGAGAAAGTCCCCATTATGACAATGGTCAAGGCAACCGTCACGCACCAGTATTGCCAAATGGTTCATTCTTGCATATACCACTCCTCCTGACAGGACTGATTTGTTAAGTTCATTAAAATGGCATGCAATTTGATTTCCTAAGTGTGAAATGCTCATGATGGTTTGCAAAAAAAAAAAAAAAAATCAAAACATGGTAAATAGAAAGACAGAATGGGTTTTTCTGAAGACCAGATATTATTGTCAATGAAAATAATGACTATAAGAATGTGTTAGCACTTCCTGAACATGTCATTTTTCACTTCTCGCTCACAATGCTGAATGAAGGACACAAAGAGACTTCAAGTGGGGAGACAGAGAGATCTTTTTGATGCAGAATTTCCCCAAGTATAAGCAAACTGAAAAATTACACAGGCTCAGGCCTCAAAACGCAATGCTAGGTTCTAAAGCCTTGCTGCAGTTTAAGACTCTGATTGCTCCTAATAACTTTCTGGATTAGTGATGTCCATAGGGATGACCTTACAGTCTGGACACAACCCTTGGCACACCCATAAGCTATCCTGGAGACAGACCAAGAGAGGAACACCGTCCTTCCTTCTCTCCTAGAAGAAGGATCTTTTCTAGATGTTTTCTCTTTTCCTAACTCCTTGTACACACTCACATCTAAAAACTCCATTGTTTTTACTTTAGAAAAACAGGCCAAGCCTTCTCAATCCCGATACCACTCTTGGATTTATTCACTCAACATGAATAGAGGACAATAGAAACCATAAATTGTAGAGATTAACTATAATATTAGTATTTACCAGTTAACTATGAATTTGTTAACTCTGAAATTACAATGAAGCGAACTAAAAAGTAAAACACATACGTATGGCTTATGAAGATTCTGCAAATTGGGCAGTCAGTATTCTTCTTAACATCCTTAGCCACACACTGATGTACCTTCTGACAAGATTGTGTATGTTTAGACACTTCTGCAAAAATATGCTCAACATTGATAACTGTAGCTGTTTCTTAAAATGAAGGAAAGCTTTCTTTCCATAACCTTTTATACTGCTTGAAATTCTCACCCTGAGCATGCATTTCCTTTTAACAAATAAGACAATTCACTGACTAAATTTTAAGTTGTTTTTGTTAAAAAGGCCGCAAAATTTAGTTCCTCAAATTAAAGGGCGTTTTGTTTTGTTTTTGTTTTTTGGCCTGAGGATCTAAAAATGGCTTAATCTCATCCCTCTCCTTAATTTGCCCCCTAACTTGTGTTTCCAACTCATAAGCACAGACATCTTTTATTTACAGATTTCCATGTATAGATCTTATATACTTTTCTGTATTTATACCTAAGCATTTAATTTTGGAGTGTTACTACAAATGATTTTTAAAATTTCAATTATTCATTGCTGATATATAAAAAAGCATTTGACTCATGTTCTGTGACTTTGGTACATTCACTTCTTAGCCAGAAGGTTTCAGTTTGGTTTTCAACTCTTTGCAGAACTCTCTTCATAGGGAATCATGTCATCAGTGAACAAAAATAGTTCTTTTTCTGCCCAGGATGTAGAAGTTTATTTCCTTTTCTTGTCTCACTGCACTAGCTAATACTTCAATACAAAGATAAATAGAGATAAGCCTGGACGGACATTCTTGACTTGTTCTCATTTGGTATGGAAAACATCCTGCTTCTCACTGTCACATTATAATGTCTACTGTAGGATTTTTGAAGAAATTCTTCATCCAATTAAAGTTTTTCTTTAATACCAGTTTACCTACAGTTTATATCATGAATGATTGTCAGATTTGATCAAGTGCTTTTTGCATAATAATTTATATTATCATATGATTTTTCTTCATCTTTCAATGTATTGGATGACATCAATTACTTTTCCAGTGTTGAACCACCTGGGGTTTCCCTTTTTTAATAATCCCTTCATCTGGTTTTGTTATTTGGGTAATGCTGGCCTCATAGAACGAGTTAGAAGTGTTTCTTCTGCTTCTGCTTTTCTGATGAGGTTGTGGGAAACTAGTATAATTTCAATGTTAAGCACTTGGTAGAATCATCCTGTGAAACTGTCTGGGCCTGGTGCTTTCTTTTATTTTTGAAACAATATTAGTTTTTTAATAGATACAGAATTATTCATATTATCTATTTATCTTTCTGAGACCTTGATTTGTGGGCGTAGTATTCTACATGTATTGATTTATTATTCTTTTTTTTTTTTTTTTAATTTTTTATTGTGGGTTGTTCAAAACATTACAAATTTCTTGACATATCATATTATTCTTTTAATGTTGATAGAATCACCTTGTTTTATTTCTGATTTTAATGACTTGGCCCACCTTTCTTTTTCAACCTGACTACATGTTCTATCAATCTTATTGATATTTTCAAGGATCCAGGTTTTAGTTTCATTGTTTTTTTTCCCTATTGTTCTCCTGTCATCAATTCTATTGATTTCTACCCTAATTTTTACTCTTTCTTTTTTTCTGATTGTTTTAGCCTCTGACTGTTCTTTTTTCTCTAGTTTCCTAAAGTCAAGACCTAGATTATTGATTTAAGATTGTTATTCTTTTCTAGCAGAGGCATTGGATGCTAGAAACTTCCCTCCAGGCACTGCTGTCACCAAATCCTACAAATTTTGGTAAAGTTGATTTTCTTTTTCATTTAGTTCAAAGCAGTTTTTAATTTCTCTTGAGACTTCTTCACTCATGGGTTATTTATGAGTATTTTGTTTAATTTCCAAATGTATTTTCCAGCTGTTTTTCTGTTATTGATTTCTAGTTTAATTTCATTGTGATCTAAGAATACTTGGTCTGAGTTTTGTTATTCTAAACTTGTGAAGGTACATCTGAGAACTCAGAACATAGTCTATCTGAGGAATGTTCCACATGAATTTGAGAAAAACGTGTATAATATTGTTATTGGATGGGCTCTTTTATTAATGTCAGTTTGATCAAGTTGATGGTGCTGTTCAGGTCTATTATATCCTACTAATTTTTAGCCTGCTTGATCTTTCTTTTTTTATTTATATATGACTGCAGAATGCATTACAATTTTTATTAAATATATAGATCCCAATTTTTCATATCTCTGGTTGTACATAGTATATGCACATCAATTCGTGTCTTCATAACTGTACTTTGGATAATAATGATCATCGCACCCACCATCATTAATTATCCCATACCCGTTCCCTTCCCCTCCAACCCCTCTACCCTATCTAGAGTTCGTCTATTCCTCTCATGCTCCCTTCTCCCTACCCAACTATGAGTCAGTCACCTTATATCATTTGCCATTTTTTTTGGATTGGCTAACTTCACTTAGCATTATCTTCTCCAATGTCATCCATTTATCTGCAAATGCCATGATTTTATTCTCTTTTATTGCTGAGTAATATTCCATTGTGTATATATGCCACATTTTCTTATCCATTTATCTATTGAAGGGCATCTAGGTTGGTTCCACAGCTATTTAGCTATTGTGATTTGTGCTGCTATAAACATTGATGTGGCTCTGTCCCTATGGTATGCTGTTTTTAAGTCCTTTGGGTATAGACCGAGGAGAGGAACAGTTGGGTCAAATGGTGGTTCCATTCCAAATTTTCCAAGAAATCTCCATGCTGCTTTCCTTATTGGCTGTACCAATTTGCAGTCCCATCAGCAATGGATGAGTGTGCATTTTTCCCCATATCCTCGCCAACACTTATTGATGTTTGTATGCATAATAGCTGGCATTCTGACTGGAGTGAGATGAAATCTTCAACAAATACATGAAAAAATGTTCATCATCACTAGCAATTAGAGAAATGCAAATCAAAACCTGCTTGATCTTTCAATAAGACCGAAAAAGAGTGGTCAAGTCTCCAATTGTCATAATTAATTTGTCCATTTTTGCTTAAAATTCTACAAGTTTTCCTCATGTATGTTGCACTCTTTTGTTAGTTGCAATATGATTATTACATCTTCTTGCAGAATTCACTATTTAATCATTATATACTGTCCCTTATCATTCCCAACAATTCTACTTGCTCTGTAGTCTGATTTGAAATTGCTATTGTTATTACAGCTGTCTTTTGGTTAATATTGACATAGTATATCTTTTTCCATCCCTTTACTTTTATATTGGTTCTTTTAGGTTATGCATAATATTTTGGCATAAATGTAAAAGCATGGAAAATAATTTGCTCTAATTTAGTCCCCAGTACTTTCCGCTTTCCTTTCCATCTCCCTCCCTGGCCTTCCCTCTGCTCTACTAATCTTTCTGCTATTTACTTAGTTTATTTTTAATTAGTGCCTTGTGAATGTACATAATGGTGAGATTGACTGTGGAATATTCATATATGTACATAGGAAAGTTAGGTGAAACTCATTCCACTATGCTTCCCTTATCCCAACCCTCGTCCCTCCCCATCAATATCCTTCATCTAGTCCATCCATATTTCTTCTATTTTAATGGAATTCCATCCCACCTCCAATCATGCACTTTTTTCATTACTTTCTCCCTGCCTTATATTGGACTAGCTTCTGCATATCAGAGTAAACATTTGACATTTGATGTTTTGGATCTGATTTATTTCGTTTAGCATGATAGTCTATAGTTCCACTCATTTACCAGCAAATGCCATAATTTCATTCTTATTCATGACTGAGTAATACTCCATTATGCACATATACCATATTTTCTTTATCCGTTCATCTTTTGAAGGGCACATAGGTTGGTTCCAAAGCTTGGCTATTGAGAATGAAATTTTTATGAATACTGATGTGACTGTATCCCTATAGTATGCTGATTTTATATCCTTTGGGATACATACCAAGCAGTGGGATAGCTGGGTCATATGGTGGCTCCATTCCTAGTTTGCTGAGGAATCTCTGTTTTCCAGAGTGCTTGCACTCATTTGCAGTCCCACCAACAATGTATGAGTGCACCTATTCCCTGAAATCCTCACCAACATCCTTACCAACACATTATTTATATACTTAATAATTACCATTATGTCTAGAGATGAAATCTCAATGTAGTTTTGATTTGCATTTCTCTAGTTGCTACAGGTGTTAAATATTTTTTCACATATTTGTTGACTGTATTTCTTCTTTTGAGAAGTGTCTGATTAGTTGTTTTTGCTCATTTAATAATTGGATTATTTGTTTTTTCAGTGTTAAAGTTTTTGAGTTTTTTATATATTCTGGATAATAATGCTCTGTAAGATCTTGCACACTTTAAGCTCTCTCTTCCTGCTCATTTCCTTTGCTGGAAACTATCAGAGTAATTATATTGAAAATGGCTTTCTTACAAATATATTTGAGTGGGGTTTTTTGTTGTTGCTGTTGTTTGTTTTGATTTTGGTTTTTTGGCAGTCTGACAAGCTCTGTCTTTAGATTTGTATGTTTGGACCACTGACACTTAATGTGATTATTGATACTACTGAATTAATATCTACCATCTTTGTAACTGTTTCTATTCATTACACTTGTTCTTTATTTTTTGTCCCCTCTTTCTGTGACTTTTCTGATTTTAATCAAATTTATTACATGATTCAAGTCTATCTTCTTTCTTTGTAGATCAATTATTCTTTTTAAAAAATTAGTGGTTGCCCTAGAGTTCAAGGGGCACATCTTTAATCTAATCCTACTTTCAAATAACAGTGTACTGCTTCACATTCAGTAAAGGTGCTTTATAACAGTATTTTCTATTCCTCGTACTTGTCTCTTGTAACATCACTGTTATTTACTTTGTTTATCCAGAAGCCATAAACTCAGCATGTAGTTACCTTTAAGATCAATTAAGAATAAGACATAAAGAATTTTATGGGTTTCTGTCCTAGATAATGTTTCTTACCCTTGAACAACTTCTTTTAACTTTTTTCTTGTCTTGCAGAGAAGCTTTACCAATGATAATTTCTCTCAGATTTGTTTTCCTAAGTCTTTATTTCTTCTTCAATTTTGAAGGATAATTTCCCTGGATTTAGAATTGTAGATTGGTATTTCTTCTTTCGACATTTGATCTCCACTCTCTTTTTGCTTGTGTAGTTCTGACAAGAAGTCTGCCATAGTCTTAGCCACATTCTTTTATAAATAAGGGGACATTTTCTTTCCTCTGACTTCTTTCAAGATTTTTCTACCTCTTTGGTTCTCTATAGTTTAAATATATATCCATGTGTAGAATTTTTTTATTTCTCCTGCTTGATATTCTATGGGATTCATGTGTTTGTAGTTCAGTATCTTGGTCATTATTACTTCAAATATTTATTTAGCTTCATTCTCATTCTCCTCTTTCTGGTATTCTAGTTAGGTCCATGTTCACCTTTTGAAATTGGTCCTTGGTTTTGGATGTCTGCTCTGTTGTGTTTTTTTTTTTTTTAATTCTTTTTTCTCTTTGCATTTCAGGTTGGAAATTTTCTATTGATATATTTCAGGCTCACTGATTCTTACCTTGGTTGCATCCAGTCTACTTATGAGCCCACGGAGGCCATTCTTCATTTGCATTACAGTATTTTTGATTTACACTTCCCTTTGATTCTCAATGTCTCCACCTCTCTGTTCTTACATGTTATCTGATACTGCTGTACTTGCTCTGATGCTAATTTTGTCTCTATTTTTTTCTTTGATTTTCAGCACGTCTTGTAGTGTTTAGTAAAGTCAGGAATGACATGTAGGACAATAGTAACAGAGGTAAATTGGCTTTTAATTTGAGGTTATGCATTAACCGGGCTAGAAGTTACCCTGTGTTTAATGTTTGTTCTATCTATAGATAATGGAGACCTCAAATCCCACCTTGTTTTCATCTCCCCTCTTGTCTTCTGGGTTTTCCATCTGTTCTGTCTTGGATGGAGTCTGCATCTTGCTCTTTCAGCTATAATCCAATGTTATATTGGAGCCTTGTTAGTATAATAAGATACGAAGGAATAATATTATAACTAAATCTCAGGATTTGGGTAAGTCTGTGTCCCTGGGTGGTGACATTCACAGCTGTTTTTAACCTTTTTTCCTCCCTGGTAAGACAAGAAGGTAAGGCTCTGAAGTCAGATAAATGCTCTCCATCCAGGTGAGATAAGTCACTGTGTAAGTCTTTATCCCTGGAAAAGAGCCTGTTTTTATGGAGGATACTTTGGATTGATTTCATAATGGCAACTTTCCATCTCCACCTGCTAGAGTCATGAGATCTCTCTTGATTCTTCACTATGAAACCTGTTAGGGTTCGTAGAAGTAAAACCCATAGAAACATAGGACACCCTCTAAGACTGTGGGTTTTCAGTTTTACACTTGTCTATAGTCAACCTCCATACATTCATCATATTTACCACTTGTATGACTTTTACTCCAGATAAGCAGATTTCAGCTGGGATTTTTTTGGTGTTCACCTATATCTCCAAAGTGATGGCTTACTCTGCAACCTCATTTTCTGAGAAGTCTAAGAAAAGTTGCTGATTTTCCATTTGTTCACCTTTCCTCTTGTTGTAAGTATATAAATGACAATTTTCAAGATATTTATGTATCATAGCTGATGTTGGCTTCAATATTCTCATCTACACAATGGAAAAGACTGTTTCAAGGGCTTCCAAGGCAATGACATCATACAGGGACAAGGATTCTTGGAGTGTCATGAGCCAGGACATTCTATTTCATCTATGACCTTGTCTTTCATTTCATCCAAGTTGATTATGTTTCCATTCCACTCAATCATCATCCTATAGTTTTAGTCATCCTTGTGAGGGTTTCTAAATCAAGCTGTATCAATACTAGATAATGGATTTCTTTGGGTCTCTATAGGCTTAACATTTCACTGGTACTGCACTCTCAGAGTAGACTCTACCTCAAAGAAGTCAGGCTCATTTGGGGAATAATAAGCATATATGAGTCAGATGCAACATAGTTATAGGATTAAAGGTACAAGACTCTGAGACCACCAAGACCATAGAAACAACACTTTAAATTTCAGAACTGAGGCAGAATGTGAGATAAAGAAAGAAGAATATTGAGGAGTCTATGACCTACCATATCCAGGGATAGCTCCTCCTCCTCCTTTGGTATTCCAAATAAAATTCCACATAGCCTGTTTGCTTACTCCCCTCCCTGTTCAAAAATTATGATACCACTATCATAATTTTAGAATTATAAAATACCAAACATGTAAGGAACACGAGAACTTATGCATATCAATTCTCCATGCAAGGCAAGAATCTTTTCAAATGCAATGACATTATTAACACAGTATCTAGATTTACTGTTAGTCAAGTCTTATTTCCCATCTTCCTAATCTCATTGTTCAAGATTTCACATCCCCAAAGAATCTTTTAAAATTCTCCAATGGAGATTCACCTGAAAGTTTCATTAACTTGAGTTATTTATTATTCACTTAACCATGAGCTAGATAAACTGACATCTACCTCACCTTTGCTGTGATCTTTCGGCCATTCTCAAACCATGTGGTAAGACACCATTCAGCAAAGCTACCCTACCTTTGAAATAAGAGATGTGAACCCCGGTGCCAAATGTGTGAGCAAAGTTCAAAGATTTATGCTATCTTTTAAAATTCAGCCAATTCCTGTGCACAAGAAAAAATCAATTGTTGGACCAGCTTTGTTCTTGAAAAAAAAAATCAATCATGGTTCTTGCCAATGATCCCATTACCCTCTGGATGCTGGGGTCCCTCCTCCACATCCCCCATTGCATGTTGACATTAGCTGTATTGAACTGCATTTCCATAAGTCTTCTAAACCACCTTTTACTCTCCCTTCTCTTCTTAGCATCCTTAGATCCCTATTAGTTTTCCCCAAAATAACTGTGTGTGAACTAATTAGCTTAGAGAGCACAAGCTCCCTTAATGCCTTCGGAATCCTGCCATCCAATACTGATTTCTCTATGTTCTGAGCTGCAAAATAGCCCCTCACTTGGTTTTGGTTTAATTATTCTTCAAGGTCATCCCGGTGCCACTCCTGTCCATGTTTCTTTTCTTCTCTGCTTCTGTTTTTAAGAGGATTTTTAAATAGGTTCGGCAGCTCAGCCATTTTTGAGTCATTACTAGCTTCAATCCCTTTTGCACTTATTACTTGGCCTATTTTTTTCTCCAGCCTCTCCTCTTTCTCTGCTATATTTGCAAGAGTGTTTCTGGCTCCCTCTAACCCTTTGCCAGGTTGGAATTGTTCTGTTTGGGTGGCGTGTATCTTTTCCCTATAATTTGAACTGATGGAGCTTGGCCTTGATTTGGGAATTGGACCTTCCCCTCACCAGATCTTTACAGAGGTGTATCTTTTCTTTCTGCTTCTGATTGATCCTTTGGGAACCAGACTGAATGATCCCTGGATCTAGAAAGGAAGAAGCCTCAAGGAAACAGCTCCCACACCTCACGGTTGTTCAATAGCACCTGAGTCTTCAGGATTTCCAGTCTACTTACAGATTTATTTTTGGGTTCAACCTTGGCAGAAATTAGAATCCCCAGGTGAGAATAATAAAACAAATACAAAAATTATCATGATAATGACACCTCCCACCAGAGAGCACTGAAAGATTTTCAAACATTTTCCTATAAATTATCCAATTCAGAAGACATTGCATAACAGGTTTTTTACCCCTGGCTTTCTTCTACTTATTATTCTAATTATTTTCTATTTTCTTCCAAACTCCTATTGTAATTTCTCTTTCCCACTCACTTTGCATGATCAAGCATCACCTTAAAGAATTCATAACCCACTTGAATCTAATGTATGAAATATGATATGTCAAGAGCTTTGTAATGTTTTGAACAACCAATAAAAAAAATAATTAAAAAAAAGAAAAAAAAAGAATCACAGAAGGCACTTCAAAATGGATTGAAATCAGTGGGTTGTGAACTTTTTGACGTAACAAAACACAAAGCTCATACCAAAGCCAGTGTTCACATCCTGCAAGGAATGTGGAGGGATAATCAGTTCTCACAAGCAGAACATACCCAACAGAAACTAGAGTAGTACTACAACTCAGAGGCACACAGAGATCCATACCATCACTCAGAAATTCCAACATCAATCTCAGGACAGCCGCTCATCCCAGACAAAGTTCTAGAAAACAGAGGAGCTTTTTAGAAGTTCAACCACAGGATAAGCAGGAGATACGCAAATCACACTTTCTGTATTCAAACCTCAACTTCCCCCATGAAAGCTTATGCAAACTTGGACAAGTTTCATAACCAATTAACCAATCTGTGCTTCAGATTCTTCATCTGTACAATGGGAAGAACATTAGCACTTACTCGCAGAGTTGTCATAAGGATGAAATGAGTTAATCATTGTAATTGTAAGTTCTATTCAGGTGTTAACTGCTGATATTGTTGTTGTTATTATTATTATTATTATTATTATTATTATTATTATATTATTATTATAACTAGCATCTGAAATACCAGAATTTTTCATGAGTTTCTGGAGAGACAGAAGAAAATCTATGAGACTAAAGCAAACATGCAAGTAAAAGAGAAGTTTTGGAGGCAGAAAATTGATGATCTAAAATTTCTACTAGGCGAATATTGATAGCTAATTATAAGAAATGAGGACAGTGCTGGGAGATGGAGTATTTCTTTTACCTTGAGTAAGTAAGTCTGAAGTACGGTCACCATGAAGTCCAAAATCATTCCAGCAATCAACAGAGAACACCAGCATCTTCAACAACATGAAGAAAAAAAAACAATAAAGATAAGTCTTTATGCTACCATACTCTGAAAAGAGGAGAAAAGGAAATTCTAGTCACATCAATTTTTAATGCTAATTTCTACCTGCTCTTCTTCTACCCATTATTTATGAGAAAATGTGAATGCTCCTGTCCCTTCAAGAGAATTCCCCCAGCAACAGGGATGAAGTATGCCAGAGCTAGGGTTCCTATTATTGGGCAGAGGTAGAATAAATCCTGGTCTGGTGTTTAAGCAACAATATCCACGCTTTTAGGTGTAAAGATTTTTGTCTAAAAAAAAAAGAAGCACAGCCTCTATGATGTGATAATAACATAGAGAACCAAATATTTGGCCCTTCAAATTCCCCAGTCTTCATTTCAACCTGGCTAGAAAGGGAGATTGAAGCCACATTCACAGAAATGTCATATTTATCGGTGGTGATAAATTTGGCAGAGTCTGGAGGACTCATCTGCACTTACTTTAGCAGCAAAGGCTCAGCAAATGGGCAATTGCTTCCCCAACATGAAAAAAGCATCCTAGAGCTGAGCAATTGATTGAAAAAAATGAGACAAGCCTACCAAAGATGAGAACTCTGGGAGATCATTCAGGTTCAGAGAAAGAATACAAGCATGGCTAAGAAAGGCAAGCCGACTTGTACAATGAAAGGAACTGAGTGAAGACTGCAGACTACAATACAGGGAGCAGGGCTCATGGTGAAGTTATTATTTTTTCCCATCACATAGAAGATTGGGATCAAACTGCTTATCTCAGAATTCTACTGGTCTACAAATCCATCTCTGAAGCTTTGGTTTTAGTTCTATTTTTCTAAAGCTCAAGAAAACTCACTGTTTGTTGGGGAGCAAAAAGAGAGAAAAAAAGATTCAAACTATTTTATTCCAATCCACTGAGAAATTAGATTTCTGAAAATATTTTAATTAGGTTTGTATCTCTGCGACCCTTCATCCCAAGCAACAAAATCAAGTAGCTATGAGTTATATGTCTGCCAAACAAGCTAAGGAAGCCTCTTAATAAGACCAAGAAAGACTGATCCCTTGGTAAGGCAGGTAGGGAGGGCAATGTACATGTTGTTGGGTGGTTTAAAGAGTTTTTGAGAATGTTTGGCTTCTGCAGATGCAAACAACACTGTGAGAGGCTCTACTGCATACCCCATTTGGTAGACCAGTTGATCTAACATCTACCTCAACTTTACACTAACTTGGCCAGGGCATGTGGCCCACCTAAGCTCTGCAAATGTGAAGGTCTGTTGACAATACTATTTTTTCCCTTGTTTATTATTATGTGTTGACATCCAGACAGATTCTCAGGCAGGTCCTGAAGACTTCAGATTTTCACAATATTACAATTTCAGCAGACTGAATGTTAAAAATGGAAATTGGACAGACTGTTATCAACTTTAATCGACCATTAGAGCATCGGAGCCTGAAGGCACAGTATTTAACGGTTGGAATGGGGTGGTCAAGTAAAATGCTGTCTCTTTCATTTGGAATCTGGGAATAAAGCCAACCCAGATAAAAAGGGAAAAAAGCCATTACTCTGACAGCTGTGGCAGAGCAGGAGGATTGGTGTTACAAGGAGGCCAAGATGCAAATATCGCAGTACACTTGGGTAAGGCTTGTGGACTGAATTCTGGTTTGCAGATTTTTGTACATAATGGACATGAATAAGCCAAGGAATGAGATACTGACCTTGCAGGATGAAGGCTATAATCTAATATCAGAAATGGGTCCTGTGACATCATATTGCATTGCCGGACATGGCCTCAATATGTCATCACCTTTCTGTGTAGCCATCGCTGTCTTCCAGGACAGGCAAATCATTTGCTGCCTTGGTTAGGCTTCTCTGCTTCAGCCCCTGGGCAAGGTACACTGTGAATGCTGCAGAGAATGATTCCGGAATTAAGGTTTTTAATTACATCTGACATTAGTGAGCTTTCACCTGTTGGCAGCCATCTTGTTAAAACCACCCAGGGGAGGAAAGTTGTCTTACTGGAAGTTAAGGCTCCTTTTTCCTTGGTGCCTCTCTCAGCCACAGCACAGATTCCTTCCCAACACCATTTACTCTGTTAATGTGATTTTGCACATTATGAACTTTCAGAATGTTAAACCAAGCACAGTTTTTTTTTCTTTTAAACAAAATATATTGTTTATGTAAAGAGTCTAATGGCCCATAGCAATCCAATTTACATGTAAAGTACAAGATTTCATATTGAATCAGTTTTATTACCTCACATATGAAAGATATCGAGCAGTGGTAGGTATATTGTATTTGTATCAGAAAAATACAAGGGCAGATTTATTGGGCTGGTGCTTAATAATATTAGAATCGATTATCCAGATGAGAGACAAGACATATGTTCACTGTGGGAGGAAAGATTATTTCCACCATGTCACTTTTGTCCAATGAACCCTTCCCACTCTTCACTCAATGAAATATCCATAGTTAAAGGGTTAATAAGGCTTCCCAGAGTGATAACATTAACTCTCTATCAGCAGCCAGGGAATAATTGATACCATTTAAAATTTATTAAGCACATTTGGTTTGCTGGGCATTATACCAAACCCATAAAACATAAGATATTTCATCACTAGTTGCTTTGTGTGCTATGTTGATTCACTTGACCTCTCAGAAGTTGAATTTAATCTTTTCCATATTTTCTACATTAGAGAAATCTCAAACCTATTTTTCTTTATATTTTAGTTTTTCTTCCTATAAATTCCAATCACTAGATGTTCTCTTTGCAAAGTAATCTGCTCTTATAACTATCTGTGATATTTTAGGAGTGGGCTCATCATTTTTTAAAAATTATTTGGAAAGCTATTCCATAAGCACTGGCATTGATTTGGAAGAGCTAACCCTTTGGAATGTTGGTGGTTAGACTCTTGATGACCCCTTTCTTTTTACCACAGTAAGTTTTCACTGGATATGATGGGGATAAGGGATAGTCTTGATTTAACAAAAACAGAAAGAAGGAGGCAAAGCTATAAGGCCCACGTGATCATTTGAAATGTGACTAATGCCAAAGTAAATTTGCTTATAATATTCTGCAGGAATTTTTTGCCACATTTTTGGATAAGAGATTTTTGCTTTATGATTTTTCGCTCCTAACATTTTATTTTTCATCTTTTCAAGAGTGGAAAAACTTTCTTTTCCACTCTTTTTTTCTTGAAAAAAAAAGAAGGTCCCTAGCTGTCTGTGAATCCGTTGATGTGATTTTGCTTTGGGATTTAGTTAGAAAGTACACACTTTCCATGGCCTCCTACCTTCTACACATACAGGCAAAAACTACATTTGTATTTGTATCAGAAAAATACAAGGGCAGATTCAAACACTACATTTCAAGTGAACAAAACTAGATGTAACAGCTAAATTCTTCTTGCAAGGAAATGAAAACAGATTTGTAAAGCCCATTCCACAGTGTGGTTCTTGCTTACGCCCCAAAGACAAATCACCTATACTCACCCTAGAGAGAAAATGTACCTGTGATGTATGAGTGTGCTTGAGTGTACTAGAGTGTGTGTGTATGTGTGTGCACATGTGCATATCCAAGTGTATGTGTGGGCCCTACACAGCATGGCCTGTGATGTGGATCAGATATAAAATCACTCTACTGTGGACATTGCTTTGTCCTAGTCCTGTCTTCCTTTAGCAGGAGAAGAATGCTGAGCCAAAATACTGAGCTGATGTATATTTCCTACAGAAGCTCTCTCTCCTCTTTCTCCCTGCACATCCCCATGTCTAGACTTAGCTGCTTAAATCCAACCGTTGTCAGCAAGAGTGCTACCAGACAAAGAAGGACTTGAAGCCATTGAACCTCTGCCCAAACAGTACCTGAGCCCCTTGAGTGGATTGGAACTGCATGATGATGGGTCTCCAGAACTCTCCATTAGGCACAGACTGAATAAGGAACCATCAGGTAATCCATGCTCTTCAGAGACGAGCATTCTAATGGAGGAAGATACACATTTCATTCAGCTCATAAACTGACTTCCAGAGGCTTTCCTCATGCCTATGCTGAGAAGTTCTATTTTTAATGTGTTACAGTTTCTATTCTTAATATGTTAGCTGCAACCTCTTCCACTGATCACCATCCTTTCATAAGCAAGCATCCATGTACCTCATTCATCAGAAAACTAAAAACTCAGGAATTGGTGTTCCTTTGTCATTCCAATCTGATTCATGATTTTTCATGGCTCACTGCTAATGTTTAAACCAATGATCAAGCATTTGTAGGGGAAACCAAGACATAGGAAATGTCTACTACTTCTCATGGAATTCACAGACTCTTCAGGGAGGTAAGTTTTATATGTGATGTAATTAGAAAGGAACACAGTATGTATGTAATTAAAACATCAAACAGTGAGTCTCTTAAGATTCAGGGAAACATACATTCCATTATATTCACCGTACCCCATCACCAAGTGGAAAGTACATTAACATATTCTTAAAATATTTTCAAGGGTAATTGAAATAATAAGAGTTCCCCTTTCCTCGTCTGTATGCAGAAAAGTCAAGTAAGCACATCATGTTGGTACTTCATAATTCCATTTACTTAATGAAGCAAAAGAAAAACATCAATATAGTCACCATTTTTATTTTAATCCAATTGTGTGGGTTTCCACTTTGCTTTCTTAATATAAAATGCATTTTTCTTAAAGAAAAGTGTTACATATGTGGTAATTATTCCCCATTCTATTTCAGTTTTTAAAATACACCTGACAACCCACATTAGCTATTAGGAGAAACTCTTGAAAGCAAACCTTCCAGGGTAATCCCCAGACTCTCAGCCTGCCAGTTAAGGCCATTTCATTTACTAATTTCCTATTTATCTTCCATTGTCTTCGACACCAAACTTGGTTTCAACACACGATCAAGTTCCTCGGATTGGCCTCATCACCCCTTCAGAACATAACTTCCTATATCTGCTCCACATGGGGAAAGACCCTCCCTCTCCCCACTGTGTCTGAACCTAGACACTCCTGCCAGACCCCAGGGCAGGATCATTGTAAGGATGAAGGTGTGACTGTAAAAGTCAGTGTGCTGGAAGGGCCTGGGATTCTCTCTGGCTAGAGAACTTTGCTGATGTCAGATCCATTTCATAAAACATTGGTTTATCATCTGCCTACCATCAAGCCACTGCTGGTGAATGAGCTCTTCAAAGTACGATACCAGAACGTCCTTGTGTCTTCATGCTAGCACAATGCCTGGGAAAATAATATAAAAATGATTAATTAATTAATTAATTAATCCAGGCTATAAGATTAATTAACTCCTCCAAACAAAACTTGCATTTCTTCAGGGGTCTCAACTAGAGTTGAAAAAGAGAGCAATCTAATTGAATTAATTCACTCAAAGGCATAAATTATTAAAAATACAGCAGTCTGAAGTAGAACTTGGCGATGGTATTTTTGAAAGTCTCCCCAGGGAGGTTTTCACAAGAGGCCTGGCTTGAGAACTCCTGGCATAAGAAGCCCTCTGAACTGCTTCTGCTGCACCCTGCCATCATCCACCCATGCACACAGGGCCTCTGGCTGATCACAGCTGGGGCTTTGTCACGCATACCCTGCTTTCCCACATTCCACATCTCTCGCACCACACTTGCAGAAACCTGAAGTAAGGGACAGTGTTAGTTACTGTTGCCCCAAATTCTTCCCATTGAGCTTCAAAGCTGCCTCCTGAATTCAATGACTTTGTTTCTTGGAAGTGGATGGCAAACATTGCTTCATTTTGATCAAGAATTATATCACCAGTGTAAAATACCACCTCTCCATGAGGAAACTAACTCCAAAGATACTTTGGCAATTATGGGAACTTTGACGTATCTAAACATAAGAAAATACAGAGGTTAAGCTCTTAAGATTCATCCGCAGTGGACCATCAGAGAGGCAGGTAGAATGTGGGGTTGGGGTTGGTTTACTTTATTATAGTCGCTGGGACTATGAGTGGGAATCATAACTCCTGACACTTCTTCCTGATGTCTCCACATTCTCTGGCATAAAATAACCTCACAATTTGGAAATGACTTAGTACATACTAATTGCAGAGCTGAGGTTTCCTGCTGAAGGCTTCAAACCTGATTCATCCTGTTGCAAGTTCTCAGTGACCAAGCAGAGTGAGTTCAGGGCAGTTTTCTAATACATAAAAATGGATGTTTACCATGAAATCACCATAATTATATTCTCTGATGATGAATCTTCTATAGTCATGAAATATGTAGAGCTTGTTCCTTTAAGATGATCTGAAACACCCCCCTCAGCTTGTCTCCACATACATGCCTATTCTGAGAAATTTTGACATAGCAAAGGGAACAAAGGTGGGGGACTTATCAGATTAATTAATACACGAGAGGAAAGAGATATATGTGATTAAACTAACTTTCCAGGTTCATCATAAATATTTTATCCATCTATGTGACTCTGTAATTCTGTCTTTGTCACTTAGAAAAAAGTCCTCCATGTGAGACTTGAAACTTTATAAGAATGAAAACAGGACACAAGAATTCTTATAGCCAGAGCCGCAGCTGGGGAGAGTAAAGAGAGATGGGTAGAGCATTAGTCAATGGATCACAATTCCAGGAAGACAAGAAAGACCCACCATCACTGAATGCTGGGGTAGAGTCTGATTCCCTATGGGCAGTATATTGTAGGAAGCACAGGAGGAAACCTTGGCAGATAATGGGCAGGCCACAGAGAAGTGGAGGGCCAAGTTCCATCCCCAAACTCTCCTTTATATAAATCTCCACTGACTCTGGAAAGGTCCTGGGCTTTTCTCCTGTGGACCTTCCCCTTCTTTTCTATACTCTGTCCCCTAGCCCCCACTATATATGTCTTCCCTTATCCCTTCTGTCTGTCTGGCCTCTACTACCGACCTTGGATATGAGGTTCCAGTTCCTTTCCTAAGGTCTCCCCAACAGTACTTGTTCAACCTTACGTACATCATTGGTAACCAGGAGCTTCTATCTAAGCAGGGTCAATTTCAAGAAGCAAGCTTCAACTACCCAAAGTAATGAAAAAGAAATTTTATTCTCCACTCACATCTTTCAAAGGACATCACAATGTTCCAAAATGCATAGTTTACAGATATGTCTGTTAAAATTCTTTTGTCGATTTCTTTCTCATCCTGAAGATACTCCAACAGCAGACTCTTCAATCTCTCCCTAGAAAATACCTCTTCTTAATCTGGCCCATGAGTCTGGCTTCCTTCCTTTATTTCAGAGGGGAGATTAGGGTAGCAACAGCATGCTCTTTGGAGTTCTGGGGGAAGAGCAATGTCTGTGAATGTACCAATCTCGTGAATTTATATCTTATCATACACTCAAACCGTACGCATGTATTTGAGATATATTCCTGTGTACTGATCCTGTCTTTTCAAATAAAATATGAATTCTTTAAGGAATGGACTATGCTTTGTTAGCTTTTGTGTTTTAGTGCAATGTCAGTTTTCAATAATAGTATGCAAAAATGGATGAACAAAGTAAAATATATAGAAATAAAAGTCATAGAGTGAACCTTATGTTTCATTAATTACTTCTGCAAATACAACACTCAGCTGTAATTTGCTGATGGTGATAAAATAGGAAGGGCTGAATGGGGCAGCAGTCTGGGGCTCACTCACAGGGGAGTCCCTGGTGTCACCGTCATGCTCCCCCCTCCCCTCTATGTTTCCCGTCAGTCCAAGCCCGTGTTGATGCAAGGTCATGGAATTGATGACAAGGCACTGAGATTCCTGGAGCATTTTCACCTGAGACCCAAGGCTCGAAATCAAGTCTCTGAGCTGACAAATTGCTAAACACTGGAAACATCAACTTCTAAAAACACATAACAGAAAAGGTCTCAGGGGTTGTTAATTCCACTCTTGGACACCGTCAAGAATTCCCTTCTAAGCATCTCCAACAAGAGCTGATGAGCAAATTATCTAGAAACACCTCAGGATTTTGCAGCATAGCTCCGCATATAGAAAGTTCTCCCCTCAGGCCAACCAGACCACTCACCATGAAATTTCTGTCCACCAGTCCCAGTGTTTGCTGAAGTCGCACAGAAGTCCAAGTGCTACTTCATATGATCCATTAAGATTAAGTTGAAAACAATACTTGGCTGTTCTGTGACTATTATTTCTTCCTTCATGTAGCATTTGGAATCTTCTTATGGTTAAGAACTGTGAAAAGTCTGAGATCTTACCCTGCTTACAATCCAACAAGCTAACCTGCCACAATTCCATAGATGCTAGCCAGAGACAAAGGGTCAGAGACAAAGGATGTTATTACTCATGGCACTGAAGGACACATGAGTTCCATTTTATATCTGCTCCCCTTGCTCCCCATGTCTCAAACGGGGTCAGGAGGAAGGCAGGCTGAGGTGAACACGGTACATACTGTGAGCTTACATCATAGCTGATGAAACCTGAGCTCCAGAAACCTCCATTAGAGGTTAGAAAATTTTTCCAACATCTGCCCTGGAAGAGGAGATATCATTTTTATTATCCTAGTCCAGAAACCAATCTGCTCCCTTCCCCCAGAATGATGCCCTATCTCTATCTTCCAAAGTTATTGCAACAATACAGCACCCTTAAAAAGTTAGTCCACAACAAAATTGTCACTGCCTCTTATTCAAAAGATGGGCACAAATCAGGAGACTCATGAAGAACTGTCTCCCAACAGGCATCTGCTTGATTTCCTCGGCTCTTCCCAGACATCTAGGTTGGACAATAATGCACTCTTGTACCTTTCTGGGATTGATTGGTACAGATATTAGAAGAACTGACACCCTTCCAAGGTCTCACACTTGCCTGGACCAATTCAGTCAAAGATCACATAGCTAATTTGGAGACTATGATTTTCAGAGATACAGGAAATCTTTCATTAAATTGTATGACTTTGGATCTCTAGGCTCAAAACAGTTTCTTTGCCAAGGGAAAGTGACCTAGGAAAGAAACCACTGTCAGGAATTGCATGATTTGGAAATCTCTGCATTATCTTGGGTGGAAGGGCTTGAGGAGTGTGAAGGAGACAGGCTCAACTCAAACCTCAGTCTTTCACCCCTATTGAGCTTTCAGTCAACGGAACCCTGAAGCCTTCTTGACCTGAACAGTCACTCAGCCTTTTCTACTTCTGCTGTAGACGTGAACAGTTATGGGCTGGGGAATTAGCTCAGTTGGTAGAGTGCTTCCCTTGCATGCACAAGGCCCTGGGTTCAATCCTCAGCACCACACACACCAAAAAAAAAAAAAAAAAAAAAAGACTTAAACACTTATCTACATTATCTCACGTATATATTTAGTAGGTTTTGCATTTACCAAAATGACATCTACATCTTACTAGATGTAACCCATCCTTTCAGTTCTTTACAACCTGTTCCATCCCTGGGTTTGTCATATGGCACGATCCCTACACTCCAAAGTGCATCAACTTTGCCTCACAGTTGTCTGTTTATTTTTCCTTCTCAATAACATCCTGAGAGGAACTCATCTCAAACACAGGAACTGAGGGTTGTATATGGGTGACATAAATTCATCCCCACAGATATGGGGATGTGTCCACTTGCACAGAGAGCAAAAGCACAGTGTTCACACCTCTCCCAATGCACACCTGTACACACACCTTAGGACAACATTAAAATGGGCCCACAGCTCCCAGCAGGCAGGAAGTCATCTGTGCTCAGTGCTGCGTGGTTAGAGCTGAGGACTTGCTGGAGCCAGGAAGGCAGTGTCCCCCAGTGAAGCACAAGGGGCATCTTCTCAAAGCGTACTGTTCTCATGGGGACCCGTGGTCAAAAAGCTCTGGAAAGACAGCAGGGCCAGGATGTGGAGCTTCTATTACAGGACGGCACTTCAGATGAATTTGCCATCAAGGGTCTTCTTGGATTCATTTTGTATTTCAGAAAACCAAGGCCCAGACCAGGCAAGGAGTCCATGTCACAAGGTTGTAAATGCCCAGACCTGAGCCTGATTCTAGGGCCGCCTGGCCAAGGCTCCCAGTATTGTCCACAACAACGCCGCTCTGATCACAGCAACTTCTTGGCAAATTCCCAACCTGCATCACCCACACCCCAGCCGGCTACACCCCCGCCACGCTGCTGCACACCCAGAGGGGAGAGTGCACAGCTTGGGAAGCAGCCCCACTCCACTCCTGGGTCCTTCCCCAGAGACAGGGCAAAGTTGCCACCTGCCTGTGGTCTGCTCCTTCCTCCCCAGGGACAATACCAGGCGCCCATCGTTGTCCTTGAGCACCCCATCTCACTCTGCCCTCTTTCTACTTCACTACCTTTGAACTCACCTGATTCACTGTTCACCAGAAGCTTATCAAAAGGCAGAAGGACATCATAATAAAACAGTCCCTCAACAGAGCCTGAATAACTTCAAATCTTGGGCCCTCCCATTTCCAGTGGTATGATTTCGAGTAAGTTATTTCACCTCTCTCAGCCTCAGAGGTCTAATCTGTAAAGTGGGCCTGACAGCAGTGTCTACCTGTAGTTCCTGCTGGGCACTTTGAATGAGCTGGTAAATGAAAGGCACTCAGAACAGAGCCTGGTAGAGCAAGCCCAGGATACAAGCTTCCCCTACCGGTGACGTTCGCAGTGTCCGCCAGACGAGTCAAGTGCGGCCCCTGCCTTAGCACCAACACGGGAGTCCATGTAAACACATAATTAGACAAATAATTAATTAGAGTTGAGATGACTCCTATGAAGGAAAAGCACAAAGTGCAACGGGAGCATGTCCCAGAGGGGTCAGGATGAGACAGAGCCAGCGAGATCAGGGGCCAGCAAAGCGTCGCCTGGCTGGTGTTAATGAATAAAGGTTACGAGAACACAGCCTCACCCTTTCGTCTGTGGGTTGTCTATGGCTGCTTTCACTCTAGAGCAGCAGAGATGAGAATTCTAGACAAAGACCTCAAAGCACACCAGCCAGAAACATTTATCCTCTGGCCCTTTAAGGAAAAGTTCCTTGCTGACCCCAAGTAAGTCAAACAGGGAGAGGAAGGCGCTACAGACAGAAAACGCAGGAAGGTGGGTCTGGGGTCAAAGGAACTAGGAAAACGTGAGTCCTTCAGGCATGAGCTCCTCTACTTCCAAACCCATATCCAAAAGTGCATCTATGTACGTCCCGGGCTTCATCTCTTCCCTGCAGCTCTGAGGAAAAGGCAAGTCCTCCCCCGTTCAAGACAGCACCCTCCGCCCTGCCCAGGACCCTCCCCTCTGAGAGCACTCCCTTCAGCTACTCTCCTCAATTTACAGTCCACCCTCTCCTCTCACTCTGCCTTCAGGTCATCATTTCAACATGCAATTCTGACCATGACCATGTGGCTTTCCTGCCCAAAACTCATCAGTGGCTCCCAATTGTTTATGGATAAGAATAACTTTAATTTTTTTTTAATTTGTTCTTTTTATTTACTTGACATTTTTATATAAAAATGGAGTATATCTTATTCTAATTAGGATCCCCATCTTGTGGTTGTACATGATGTGATGTGGAGATTCACTGTGTTGTATTCATATATGAATAAAGAAAATGTGGTATATATACACAATGGAATATTACTCAGCCCTAAAAAGGATGACTTTATGACATTTTCCAGTAAATGGATCTATCTAGAGACTACCATGCTAAGTGAAAATAAGCCAATCCCAGAAAACCAAAGGTTGATGGTCTCTCTGATATGTAGATACTAACACACAACAAGCAGCAGAGGGGTGAATAAAAGTTCAGAGGATTAGACAAAGGGGAATGAAGGGAAGTGGAGGGACAAGAATAGGAAAGACAGTGGAATGAATCTGACATAATTTTCCTATGTTCATATAAAAGTACAAACTCTTAAACAAGGCACACAACGCTGTACACAAACTGCTCCTACTGCATCTCCAACTTTGTCCCCTACAGAGTAAGACTGTCTATCCTACTGTGACACTTTACTTTTCTTCTTGACCACCTGACACCTTTGGATGCCCTTCCTTGTTTCACGAATCCCTTACCTCTGATTTGGGGGAAAGAAAATATAAACCAGATGTTCACTTTCCCAGGCCCCCTTGAAACTGGGGTGCAGGTCTCTGGAGGTAACCTCAGCCTCCCCCAGTCAGAAACCCAAAGAGGTTCTGAATCTGAGACTAGAAGCTTGAAGAAGGGTGCATCGCCCAGAGTCCATTCTGGTGTGAGTAGAGCATCCCCCCAGGCTCTGGTGGCAGGGAAAGCCACTGTGACCAGCTAACGGGCAATGATACCCCCTCTAGGGTGCACAGCTCTGCCCTGCAGTTCTCAACATGATTTCCAGGTCCATGGAATCAACTCCTAAAAGTTCTGTAAGCCTCTGTTCTTTAATAAATTCATTTTTCTGCTTAATCTAGCAGAGTTAATTTCAGTTTTCTGAACCTAAGAATCCAATATTCCTGTGAAGTCTTTTCTCACATCCTATTCCACCCAACAGGGAAAACCAGTCTCTCTTTTGTGCCCCGCTGTGCCCTAACACACACACACACACACACACACACACACAAACACACTATTTAAGAACCACAAGACGTAGAGACATGTATCTTCACGCCCCCCTTTCTGTCACCCTCTCTACCACAGACTCAGGCATTCATTCATCAAGCATAATGATGTTTCTACAGACTCCACCCTAGATCCTGGGAATACAGCAGAGAAAAAGATTCCTATCTCTTCTGGGCTTGTGTTTGAGAAGGCAGAAGCCCGTCTTGCTTGTCTTTGTCTCCAAGGGCAGACAAGTTCTAGACATAGAGAACGCACTCAGGGCACGCTGACTGGGGGAGTGGATGAGTTAACGACTTTGTGTCCTGAGGCTTTCTCCTGATTCTCTTCAGTTCAACAAAATGGTTAAGATCTCAGGGTCCGTGACCTTCATCCTGAGCCTGGCTTTCCCACCTGCACCATGGTGTGGAGGCGAGACAGACCCCATGATGCGCCCTGACCATGTTTGCCTTTTACTAAATCTCTGGCATAAGAATAACTGTCATTCCTTTTAAGCAGCATGGAGCTGAAAGCTGATCAACTGTGTGTTCTTGTAATTAGAGTTGTTGGTGACCAAAGGCTTTTGATGGCCTTCTTTGTGTCCCCTCTTACCTAACTCAGGCTAGGACTTTGGAACATAGTAGGTAGTCAATAAACTGAGATTGAATTTGCCTTATTGGTGAGTGCCTATGCATATGTCCTCACAAACAGCACGTGAAGAGAGCCAGAGTTTCTAATTTTTGCAGAAAAATTCAGAACTGCCTCTGATTAGTGAGCTTGCTCCATTTCCCAAGAAATCATTTTAACCTTTAAACACAGAAGGTCAGCGTCTCCTCTCTCTGCTCATGCATAATTCCCTGCCCTCTGCTCTTCAGTGCTGCAGCTACCCGCCTGAGAGAGAGAGACAGAGCCAGCAGGAGGAACAATGCGGGTGCTCAGAGGCCCAGGCCACCTCCCCGGGATTGACTAAGCCCTCAGAATATGTTGTCTCATTTGCTACATTATTAATAAAATTGCAAGAAGTTAGGGAGAAAACTTTTTTTCCCACCTAGAAAAATTAGCATTTATCCCACACACTGGGCAAACTTCGGAAGATGAACATTAATAAAACAGAAAATGTTCCCTTTGAGTCTTCTCTGGCAGCCAACGCCAGCCGAGGGCTTCGAAACAAAGAAGGGAGTGGACGGTCAGGTTGGGCACGTGCCGGGTGGGCACTGTGGGTGGCCCCGTGTTGCGGCCAGAAGAAATCCAGCCAGATGCAACATCTGGAGCGTGACCACAGATGGCGATGTTGGAGGTGGTCAGTGACAGGGCACCCCACCTGGGCAATGGCTCACAAGAGACACAGAGACACAGAATTACTGAAATGAGGCCAAGGTCAGACAGGCCGGCTGGTAATTTCTTGAAAGACCCAGACTGGCCTGTAGGGCTGAGCCTGCAGGTGGAGCGGGTCCTTGTACTTAGGGAAATGGTAGCCTCCAAACAGGTCACTCTAACTGGTGGAACAAATTATCCACAGAATCCAGGATTTCAGTGGTTTTTTTGTTTGGTTTGGTTTGGTTTGGTTTTGGTTTTGTTTTTTTAGCAGCCGTGTCAAATAGCTAATAGGACAAACATGGACTCACAGAGGCTTCCCCAGCTCCCCATGTAAAAGAGCACCTCACCGCCTCTTCGCACCCCTTTGCACCCCTTTATTCTCTCCTCTTGCCACTCGCTATTACCAACTCAGTCATGTGACCGAGTCACTTGAGTTGCATATTATAGATTGCGGATCTCAACATGTGACAGTACTAGAACGTCAGCTGTGTGAGGATGATGTCATATTAGTCACTGCTGTGTCCCTCGCTTCTGGATCAGGGCCTGGGACTCCATAAATATTTATTGAACTTATAAATAAATATAGTATATCCTGAGCTAAAACTCCTAAGTCTTCCCACTTAAACTGCTTATGGTCCAGGATTACCTGGTCTGTATTTGTTCGGTCGGGAGTGTGTCACTAAAATAAATAAATATAAATAAAGATATTGTGTACATCTACAACTAAAAAATGTTTAAAAAATGCAGCATGTTATCTTTGGGGTTTTGGTCCCTTTTCCATCCTTTCAAGCTTCATGAGTCTTGGTTCTGACACAGTTGCAGATTCTCTCAACCTTGTGTCAATTCCCCCTAAAACCAAGGCAGCCTGCCATCATTCCATCATCCAAGTCGGTGATAAATACTAAACACACAGAACTTCCTGACAGGCCTGCAGATATGTCCCCTCAGGCCTACAATAATGTCCTAGATCATCTGCCTCAGCATGATTAATAGAGGCTCTCAGGCCTGGAAAGGGGCTTGGAGATCAAGTGGCCAGACGTCTCCGTGGTATAGAAAGGGGTTCCAGGTCCACAGTGGGGTAGTAAGTGACACAGGCCGACCTCTCTCTGACACCATACAAAGTGCAACAATGAGTTTAAGTCTCACCCACGGAACATAAGTGATGCTCAAACCCTGAAAATGGTCTCACTCCTTTGAGTGGGCGTTTCCACAGTAACACCTCCCAGTGGCCTTGGCCTCCATGGACCAATCCAGAACCTGAATTTGCCATGATTCCTGAAGGACAGGTGAGACCCACCCACAAAGCTCATGGATTCTTTACCTCTCCCATCCTGAGCGTGAGCCACACACAGCTGGAAGACTCCAGAAGCCTGCCCAGGACCCTGGCCTGCCCCGCCCTCGCCCTTCCCCTCCTTCCGGCTCTTCCTGGGGCAGCCAGGGCTCGCCTGTTCCCTTCATTTGCCACCCCACTGAGACTTGTAAACTTATTCCGATGGGGCGCAAATGCCAAGAAGACGTTGCTGAGAAAGGACCAGCAGACACTCAAAGACAAAGGGTGTTTTCCGGACGCTGCTGAAAGAATAAAATCCTTTGGCTCTCAGTGACTTGTTCAGAATTTACAGAAAATGTGTCCTAAAACAACTAGAAGTGCAAGAATCAAAGGAAGAGTCAGCCACGGTGTATATTGTTGAATGAAGAAACCAATGAACGATGTCATAGACAAAGAACAGTCAGCACACACAGCCCTGGAAACCACTGGGGGACATCGGAGGAAATTACAAAAGTGCCCTGGACAAAGCTGGGCAAGGAGAGTCCCACAGGGGGCCACATCCTACTCCAGGGCTCGCTGTGGGACCAGGGGACGCCGGCCTGCCCTTGAGACCATGCCCACCCAGCCTTAGCTCTCCTCCCCTCCCTGTTCTCCCTGGAGCTCGGAGGGCACTCCCTCAGGAAGTCACTTTCTCAGGAATCCCCTTCTCACACCCTTCACCTGGGGATCTGGCCTAAGGCATCACAATTACACAAATCACAATGCAGTGTCTTACCTAGGGCTCCTGCCCTCCATTTAAATTGCTCCTGCTCTGCCATTCACCTCCTGCCCCAGACTCCATGTCCTCAGACCTGCCCTCTGCACGCTGCTCAGGGGCAATGGCCAAGACACCAGTGGCGTCCCTGAGACCTCAGAGCCTCACATGCAGCACAGAGCACACATGAGAAGCACAGAACACAAAGTACAGGTCACATATACACAGCTGGCCCCAAGTCCCCTTTCCTCTGAGAAGATGGACGAGGTGGCCCTGTGCTGACCCTCGTCCCTCGTCTCCAAGTCTTCCACCTGCTGGTGCTGAGGCTCCTTCCTGGGAGCCCAGCCCTGCGCTGGATGGCCCTCAAGTCCACCTTCCGCCCTGTCTCGCCTCTGTCTTAATGTGGCCACCCCACCCTGTGCAGCCAGTCGGCTCTAGACACATGGATCTTGCTCCTCTCTCCTGAAGCCCCTTCCCCCAACATCTGCCCACCCTCACTGTCCTCCTCACAAGAGA
This sequence comes from Marmota marmota marmota, assembly GCF_001458135.2. Lineage (NCBI taxonomy): Eukaryota > Metazoa > Chordata > Mammalia > Rodentia > Sciuridae > Marmota > Marmota marmota. Next base: position 43,481,644 of record NW_025999977.1, on the reverse strand, counting down.
AGCAGACTCAGAGAAGAGAAAGGGGCAGAATACAGAAAATCCAGGGTCAGGGGAATTATTGATTCATACATTTGTTCTTCATTAAATTATACCTGAAAAACTCGGGGTTAGCCCTGTGGGGAGTCTCCAGGACCAAGCACTTCATGTTCTCCTCTACTTTCCTCATAGCACTGAGCTCCATTTGTTATTGTTTTCTTTGGTTCACTGTGTTTTTACTTGAAAAATCTTAGCTCCTCAGAAAAGGTACACTGACTCTCTACTGGATATGGTGTCTGAGCTAGATCAGGCTGCTGATACCAAGGTTCCACAGACTGGGCGCTTGTTTGTCATGGTCCTGGAGCTGGAGATGTCCAAGATCAGGTGCCAGAGGATCTGGTGTCTGGTGAGGGGCATATTCCAGGTGTGCCGGTGCCTTCTCTTTGAGTCTTCACAAAGCAGAGGGAGAGGAAGCCAGCTCTCTCCTTTCTTTTCTTGTAAGGGCTACAATCCCAGCTTCACCCTCATGATATAATTATCTCCCAAAAGTCGCACCTCCTAATACCATCCCACTGGGGATTAGAGTCTTACCCTTACCGTGTAAATCAGGGGGCTGTACACAAACATTCAGTCCATGGATCAGGATATCTACAGCTTCCAACAAGGTAGGGCACACAGTATATGTTCAATAAATAGTGGTGGAATAAACAAGGAATGAGTGAACCAAATTGACCCATGGTAGTTTCTGACCAGAGTCAGTTCAACCAACACTAGTGGAGAACAAATTCTGCCATCATTTATCTCCAGGCATTTACCAAGTACCTCCCATGCTCAAAGCAAGCGGAATGGGATGAGGAACAGGTACACTAATACAGAAGGTACAGTTTCCACCCTCAAATTCCTCTGGGAAGGATAATACTGAGGTCCAAAGGGAAAACCATCAGCACTGTGAGATCAGAGCCCTCCACACCCAGCGGCTGGCATGGCCTGGGCTGTGCTACTGGAGTTGCCAGTCTTAGGGTTGGAATTGCCCCAGTCCAAGGGAGTGTGGCCTTGAGGAGTGCCCCTGCTCCTGGCCTTATGTTTGTAGAAAACCCACCCAACGTATCTGCTCAGCCCTGAGCAGGAAGAGGAATGGGACTCCCACAGTGATCAGATGAGGCTATCCTGTATCCTTACCCAGAAAACAAGAGGGAGGTGCACAAATGTATGAGAGAAGGAATGGAGAACAGGAGCGGGCTAAAAAGAAAATAGAGAAAGAGGGGATAGAGAAAAACCATCTGAATCTCCATTTCTCATCTCTCCTTTACCTTCCTGGCCCTAGACCCCAGCAGCGCTCACTTGGACGATGGAATGTCTTTTCCACCAGACTCCCTGATCTCCCCAGCCACAGTGCAAACCCCAGAAAAGCTCCAGAGTGATCTCTTGAAAACACAGATCAGGGGGGGTCAAGATGGTGGAGTAGAGGAGGTTACTTTCCAAACTGCTCCGTGGCACGGGACCAGGAAAGCAGACAAAGAGCTTTTCTTTGAGGTGTCTGGTGAGGGTCATAAAAAGAAAAAGAAAAAGTAAAAAAAAAAGAAAAAGAAAAAGAAAGAAATCCTACTGGGATTTAATACTAGACTCTCCGAAAGGCCTAGGGACTCAGAGGTTGAAAAGAATAAAATTTTAAAAATAAAATAAAAAAACCCACCATCAGCAGGGCTGCCAATGTGGATCCACCGCGGGCAGGTTGAAGAGAGACACTGAGAGAGCCCACATTTCGAATGGCACCGAGGCACATCTTGAAGCAAAGAGGACGATGACTGGGGACATTGCCCAGCTCATCCAGTGGGTGAACTTCACTTTGTTTTCATGTGAGATGGACACTGCCCATCTTCTGGTGACCTGCAGAGAGCAGAGACAGCCGCCATCTTTTCCCACTGTGCTACGGTGGCCTGCAGGTGCAGGTCTAAAGCCAGGCACTCAGACCTGTGTAATTCTAGTCTCTAGCCAGATCCAAAAATCTGACCTGGAAGAGGCCTGTCATACATCCCAGAGTGTGACTTGAAAATTAGGTAAAATTTGGGCATGGAAACTGTGCACCCAGGGGATTTGAGATGCTCAGACCTTCCAGATCCTGGATGTCTTTCACTCTTTGAGTCTCATTGTTTGGGGATGCCTGGGGACTTGGGCAGGCAAGGTGGGGGGAGTGAATTTGTACTTTGGGACTGAGCCCAGGTAGCCAAGATACCAGAGCCATGGGTTGAAGGCAAAGGACTGGCACCCCCAGCTTCACTGGAACCCAGGGGGGATTCAAGCAATACTGACACCCACAGTGAACCAGAAACAGCTGGGCTTTGCAGGTGTGCTGATTTACAAGCTTCACCAAACATCATTCCTTGAAGTGCCAGGGTGAGCTAGACCAAAACCCTGCCTCCAGGAGCTCTGCCTCTGGGAATCCCTTTCACAGAACTCTCCAGCAACACTCACTGTGAGTGAAGTAGACAGCACCCTCCAACCCCCACCTCACACACTGAGAAGGGAAGCTGAGAACAGGCGACTTGACTAGCACCACAAAAAGAATTAACAGCCCCCAACTACTACTCCAGCATCCAATATATACCTCAAGAAAAAAGGGAAATAAAGATAATTGGGAACTAACAACCAACATATAGTATTATAGGCAAAATATTAAAGACAATTTTTTGACCATTGCAACATAAACAATTCCTTAATCTTCCATCAAGAAGCTTTTTACTTAACTTTGTGTACTGAATGGTTCTTGGACATTTGAATGTATACATTTTTGTCTCACTCTTATTTCTAGCACTTCTTGAAGGTACTTATTTTCCTGACTCTGTCTTTTAAGGACTAGGGTATTTGGTTAATATACCTTTGTTTTGTTTTATATTTTTTGTCTTTGTTTTTGTTGTTGTTATTGTGGCTTTATATTTCTCCTATTTCCCTTGAGTCTCTCCCTTTTTTTCTTTTGTGAACTACCAAATTATATTGTTCTCTCTTTCATTCTTCCTTTAACTCTTTTCCACTGCTCTTTCTCATCCTCCCTCTCAATTATTACATCCTACCTCTCCTCTGCATTCTCCCTCTTAACCTTTTTGAACTATCAAACCCTTTTGTAAAAAAAAAAAAAAAAAAAAAATCTCTACTTTTGGCAATTGCCTACTATATCATTTCTGTTTATAGTGCCAATTAACATTATAGATGCCAAAATACAAACTAAGCACTTAGTTTAATGGTGAATATTGATTGTATTGGTTGTTGTTATTACTAGTCTCCCCCACCCCCAAAAGGTGAGGTGCTAGAAACCTTCAGGAACACTCTAAATTCAAAGAGTAGAAGCTCTGCCATCTCAGATCCTTACTGATAAATGGGTATACATGCAAACAGCAAGAAAAGGCAAGGGAACAAATCATCCCAAACAAATCAAAATACCTCATTAACAGAATCCAATGACATCACAGTGAAGGATATGTCAGAAAAGGAATTTAGAAAGTTCCTAGTTAAACTGATCTGTGAGGGAAAAGATGGCATAAGGAGTGAAATCAGAGAGAAAATCCAAGAAGTGAAAGATCACTTCAATAAGGAGATACAAATCCTGAAGAAAAATCAATCAGAAATTCTCAAAATGAAGGAATTAGTGAACCAAATTGAAGACTCAATGGAAAGCATCACCATCATACTAGACCATTTTGAAGATAGAGTTTCATGTAATGAAGACAAAATATGTAATCTGGAAAATAAGGTTGACCATGGAGAAAAGATGTTAACAGAACAGGAAGAGAATTTTCAAGAAATATGGGGTAACATGAAAAGACTAAATTTAAGATTTATCAGGATAGATGAAGCCTCCGAGGTATAAACCAAAGGAATAAACATTTTTTCAATGAAATAGTATCAGAAAGTTTACCAAACCTTAAAAATGACATGGAAAATCAAATACAAGAGGCTTAAAATATACAAATACAGGACTTCAAATATACAAAATACAACAGACCTACAACAAGGCACATCATTATGAAAATACCCAACATACAGAATAAAGATAAAGTTTTAAAGGCTGCTAGAGAAAAATGACAGGTCAGTATTAGAGGGAAACCAACCCAGATCTCAGCTGATTTCTCATCCAAGATCCTAAAAGCTAGGAGGTCTTGGAATAACACATACCATGACCTGAAAAAAAAAAAAAAGAATGCCAACTAAGAATATGAGATCTGGCAATATTAAGCTTCAGTTTGATGATGAAGTAAAAACCTTCCATAACAAAAGTTAAAAGAATTCACAATTAGATGAAATCTTAGTTTTGATTTGCATTTCTCTAATTACTAGAGATGTTGAACATTTTTTCATATTTTTGTTGGTCAAATGTATGTTTTCTGGGCTGGGGATGTGGCTCAAGCGGTAGTGTGCTCACCTGGCATGCATGCAGCCCAGGTTTGATCCTCAGCACCACATACAAACAAAGATGTTGTGTCCGCCAAAAACTAAAAAATAAATATTAAAATTCTCTCTCTCTCTCTCTCTCTCTCTCTCTAAAAAATGTATGTTTTCTTCTAAAAAAATATCAGTTCAGCTCCTTAGCCTATTTATTGATTGGGTTGTTTGTTTTCTTGGGTGCTATTTTTTTTTTAGTTATTTATATATCCTGAAGATTAGTGCTCTATCTGACATGCATTTGGCAAAAATTTGCTCCCAAACTGTAGGCTCTCTCTCCACCTCATTGATTTTTTTTTTCTGAGAAGAAGATTTGAGTTTGAGTCCATCCCATTTATTAATTCTTGATTTTATTTCTTGTGCTTTAGGAGTCTTGTTAAGGTAGCAAGGGCCTAAGCAGATGTGATGAAGATTTGGACCTACTTTTTCCTCTATTAGGCACAGGGTCTCTGGTCTAATTTCTAAATGCTTGATTCACTTTGAGTTGAGTTTTGTGCATGGTGAGAGGTATAGGTTTAATTTCATTTTGCTGCATATGGATTTCCAGTTCTCCCAGCACCATTTGTTGAAGAGGCTCTCTTTTCTTCACTGTACGTTTTTGGTGCCTTTGTCTAGTATGAGATAACTGTATTTATGTGGATTTGTCTCTGTGTCTTCTATTCTGTACCATTGTTCTACATGTCAATTTTGGTGCCAATACCATTCCCTTTTTTGTTACTACAGCTTTGCAGTATAATTTAAGGTCTGGTATTATGATGCCTCCTACTTTACTCTTCTTGCTAAGGATTGCTTTGGCTATTCTGGGTCTCTTATTTTTTCAAATGAATTTCATTATTGCTTTTTCTATTTCTATAAGGAATAACATTGTTGTTTTAATTGGAATTGCATTGCATCTGTATAGCACTTTGGGTAGTATGGCCATTTTGACAATATTAATTCTGCCTATCCAAAAGCATGGGAGATCTTTCCATCTTCTAAGGTCTTCCTCAATTTCTTTCTTTAGTGTTGTGTAGTTTTCATTCAGAGAAATGAAAAGTTGTGCTGCATTTGTGTACAATGAATCAAAATGCATTCTTCTCTCATATATACCTAATTAAAATAAATTAATTAATACAAAAAAGACATCACAACTAGAAATCCTGTGCTATGAAACAATAAAATATTTCATGAAGAATAAATGAAAAATAAAATTAAAAATCAGCAAAGTGAGGAACTACACCCAAATCAAAAGAGAAAATAATTCAAATTTAAAACCAGAAATAAATCAAAATGATAGGGAATAAAAATTATTTCTCAATAATAACATTGAAAGTAAATGACCTAAATCCATCAATCATAAAACATAGACTGGCATATTGGATTAAAAAAACAAGACCCAACAATATGCTATCTCTAAGAGACTCATTTCATAGGCAAAAACATCCATAGTCTGAAGGTAAAAGGATAGGAAAAAACATCATTCACATGGATCTTGTAAACAAGCAGGGGTTTCTATCCTCATATCAGATAAAGTGGACTTCAAACCAAAGAAGGGAACAAGTAAGAATACTTCTTACTACATTAACAACACATAACAATTGTAAATATTTGTGCCCCAAACAATGGAGCATCCACATACATCAAACAAACCCTTCTCAATTTCAAGAATCAAATAGACCAAACACAAAAATACTGGGTAACTTTAACATGCCTCTCTTATCAATGGATAGACTGTCAAAAAAAAAAAAAACTAAACAAAGAAGCTATATAACTAAAGTATACAATTAATTTAGACTTAACAGATATATATAGAATATTCCACCAATGAATGAATACACTTTCTTCTCAGCAGCACATAGATCCTTCTCTGAAATAAACCATATTTTATGCCACAAAGCAATGCTTAGCAAATACAAAAACACAGAGATAATACCTTGCATTCTATCAGGTCATAACAGAATAAAATTAGAAATCAATAAAATATTTTAAAAAATAGAAGCTACCCTAAAATTTGGAGACTAAATAACATGCTACTGAATGATCAATAACTAGGAGAAGACATCGGGGATAAATTAAAAAAAATACTTAGACGTAAGTGAAAATAATGACAAAACATCAAAATTTCTGGGACACTATGAAGGCAGTTCTAAGAGAAAAGTTCACAGCACTGAGCTCTTTCATTATAAAATTAGAAAGTCTCCAAATAAATAACCTAACATTACATCTCAAGTCCCTGGGGTGGGGTGGGGCGGGGGGGAACCGAACAAATCAACACTAAAAGAAATAAATCAGAGGAAGTAATTAAAATCACAGCTGAATAAGTAAAATTGAAACCAAAAAATTCAAAAACATCAATGAAACAAAAAGTTGGTTCTTTGAAGAAAATCAATAAAAATTTATAAACCTTTAGTCAAACTAATGAAAAGAGAGTGAAAACGCAAATTACTAACATTTTTGATGAAAAGGGAAATATCAAGACAGACACTTCTGAAATACAGATGAAAATCAGAAATATTCCAATAAAATAGAAAATCTTGAATACATCCACAAATTTCTAGAGACATATGACCTACCCAAATTAAACCAGGAAGACATAGAAAATGTAAACAGACCAATTTCAAGCAATGAAATTAAAGATGTCATCAAAAAGCCACCAACAAGGAAAAGCCAGGACTGGATGGATGCTCAGCTGAGATTTACCAGACCTTCCAAGAACTGATACAATCCTCAAACTATTCCATGAGATAGAAAAGGAGGAAGCCTTCCAAAGTCGTTCTATGAAGCTAGTATCCCCAAATTCCAAAACCAGACAAAAACACATCAAAGAAAGAAAATTTCAGGCCAATATCCATGATGCACATAGATGCAAAAATTCTCAATAAGATACTGGAAAATTGCATTAAAAAACACACACACATTCAAAAGACAGTGCACCATGATCAAGCAGGTTTCATTCCAGGGATGCAAGGTTGGTTCAACATAAAGAAATCAATAAGTGTAATCTACCACACAAATAGACTTAAAGACAAGAAGTACATAAAAAGAAGAACTCAAACTATTTACAGACACGATCCTATATTTAGAAGACCCAAAAACTCCACCAGAAAACTTCTAGAACTCATAAACAAATTCAGCAAAGTATCAGGATATAAAATTAACACCTCCAAAATCAATTGTGTTCCTATACACCAATGATGAATCAGCCAAAAGATAAATCAGGAAAACTATTTTATCCATTATAGCCTCAAAAAATAAAATAACTGGGAATCAATTTAACAAAAGAGGTGAAAGACCTCTATATTGAAAACTACAGAACACTGAGGAAAGAAATCGAAGAAGACCTTAGAAGATGGAAATATCTCCCATGTTCTTGGATAGGCAGAGTTAATATTGCCAAAATGACCATACTACCAAGAATACTAAATAGATTTAACCCAATTCTTATTAAAAATCCAATGATGTTCTTCATAGAAATATAAAAAGCCATCATGAAATTCATTTGTAAAAATAAGAGACCCAGAATAGCCAAAGCAATCCTTTGTGAGAAAAGTGATTCACGATACCAGACCTTAAATTGTACTACAGAGCTATAGTAACAAACACAGCCTGGTATGGTGACAAAACAAACATGAAGACCAATGGAACAGATTGGATGACAAGAGACAAACCCACATAAATACAGTTATCTCATACTAGACAAAGGTACCAAAAACATACATTGGAGAAAATATAGTCTCGTCAACAAATGGTGCTGGGAAAACTAGAAATCCATATTTGCAGAATGAAATGTAACCCTATTTCTCACCCTACAAAAAACTCAAAGTAGATCAAAAAGCTAAGACCAGAAAACCTACATCTACTAAAACAAAAAGTAGATCCAATTCCCCATCATATCAGCTTAGGAACCGAATTCCTCAACAACACTCCTAAAGTGCAAGAAGTAAAATCAAGAATCAATAAATGGGATGACATCAAACTAAAAAGCTTCTTCATAGCAAAGGAAACAGTCAAGAGTGCAAAGAGAGAGCCTGCAGAATGGGACAAAATCTTTGCCCCCTGCTCCTCAGAGAGCATTAATCTCCAGGATATATAAAAAAATCAAAAAACTTAACATCAAAAGAAAAAAATCCAATTAATAAATGGGTAAATGTATTGAACAGATACTTCACAGAAGAAGAAATATGATCAGTCAACAAATATATGAAAAAATGTTCAACATCTCTTGCAATTAGAGAAATGCAAATTAAAACTACATTGAGATTTCATCTCACTACATTTAGAATGGCAACAATCAAGAATACAAGAAATGTTGGTGAGAATGTGAGGGAAAAGGTACACTCAATACATTTCTGGTGGAACTACAAATTAGTGCAGCCACTCTGGAGAACAGTAGATTCCTCAGGAAACTTGGAATGAAACCACCCTTTGACCCAGTTATCTCACTCCTCAATATATACCTAAAGGACTTAAAATCAGCATACTATAGTGACACAGCCACATCAATATCTATAGCAGCTTGATTCATAATAACTAAGCTATGAAACAAACTGAGGTGCCCTAAAACAGATGAATGTATAAAAAAAATGTGGTATAAATACAAAATGGAATATTATTCAGCCATAAAAAAGAATGAGTTTATGACATTTGCCAGAGAATGGATGGATTTGGAGACTATTATGCTAAACAAAATAAACTAATATCCCCAAAACAAAAGTCTAATGTTCTCTCTGATGTGTGGATGCTAACACAAAACAAGAGGGGAGGAGAGTAGACAAAGGGGCTGAAGGGAAGGGAGGTGGGGACAGTAATAGGAAAGACAGTGAAATGATTCTGACATTTATTTCTATATACCTATATGAATACACCACAGTGAATCTCTACATGACGTACAACTGTAAGATCGGGATCCTAATGAGAATCAGTTATAATTCAAGTTTGTATAAAGAAGTCAAATGATACTCTACTGTTATGTATAACTAAAAGGAACAAAAATTTTAAAATTAAGTAAATTTAAAAAGAAAAACAAGATCAGATTGTTCAGATGTGTCATTCCCCCTGCTTAATATTCTCCTTGGTTTTTTCCACACTAAAAATAACCCCCAAATTCCATGTCCATCTAGAAAGCCCTCCCTTGGCGACGGGCTCCAACCACACTGACCTGGTTTTTCGAATCTGAGAATCACCAGGTCCGTCACAGCCTCAGTGCCTTTGCCCTGGTGGTTCCTTCTGCCTGGATGGCTCTTTCTCCTCATCCTCATCAGGCCAGATCCTTTTTAAAAGTCCTTCAACCTAAGCAGCACCTCAGCCAGGCCTCCTGTGACCTCCCCTTCTAAAGTGTCCACCGTGTCCACTCTCCATGGCATTTCTGACTTTTAATCTACACAAGTCTTAGCACAATTAAATTTTTCATGTTTACTCTTCTCTACATTCTCCGGTGTATTCACCTCCTGTTGCTGCAAAACAAATTGCCACAAACTGAGCAGCTGAGAACCATGCCCACTTATCACCTCACAGTTCCCTAGGTCAGAAGTCCAGACGCAGAGCTGCTGAGTTCTCTGCTCAGGATTCGCAAGGCAAAAATCAAGACATTGAATGGCTGCATCCTCATTTAGAGCCTGGGATCCTCATCGAAGCTCATGTGGTTGTGAAAGTGTCTTAGTTCATTTTCTGTTGCTAGTAATACAACTCCACAGACAAGGTAAATTATAAAGGAAAGAGATTTATTTTGGCTCATGGTTCTGGTCCAAGGTCATGGTCTTCTAGCTGACAGAGCCCGAAGGTGATGGGGAGCATCACATGGCACGAGACAGACAGCACATGTAAATTTCCTGTGCTCGCTCCTCCTCTTATAAAGCGCCCAGGGTTCAAACATGGGGCTCCATCCTGATTTCCTAATCCCCTTCCAAAGGTCCCACCTCTAAACAACATCACTGGATTTAGTCTCCACTCTCTTACTAACTCAAAATGGAGATTAAGTTCAACATGCGTTTTCAGAGGGAAAAAAAGATATTCAAACCATAGAAGGCAGAATTCAGTTCTTTGGAGTCATAGGACTAAGGCTTCCATGAGCTTCCCAGCCCAGTGTCTCCTCCAACTTCAAACCCAGAAGCAGAGAACTGCACCCACATGGAATCCCTCTCACATTTTGAGTATCTTCCACCAAGGAAAGCTCACTTCTTTAAAAGGATCACCAGGCTATGTCAGGCACACCCAGGAGAAGCACCATTAAGGTCAACATTGCCATATAACAACCTAAGCACGTTCCCAGTTGTGGTGGTATTCGAGGGGAGAGGGCCACCGGGGCATCTGCACTAGGCGGGTGGGAACCGTAGGGGCCATCTTAGAATTCTGCCACCTAAGCCCGCCTACACACAACTTTGCCTGCCTGCTGTCTCTGCAATCCAAGGCCTGGAATGCTGATTACATGCAGAAAACAGTGTTTCATGGCACAGTGTGGAATAACTGAGGAGGATTACTCAGCAGTTAGAGATGACCAGTGTCCAGGAGCTGTGGCCAGCTCACACATTTCCAGCAATTGCAGCCTAGGGACCAAGGGAATTGAAATCCTACACACCTGAACATAAACACGCTCCTCCAGTATCCATAGCACATTCCTGGAAACCTGTGGGTTAGAATGGTCCCAGCACAAAGCAGATACTCACTGCATATTTTGTTATTGTTATTTATTAATGGGAAGAAAATGGTCTCTTCTAGACATGGAAGAATGAAAGAATTAAATGGATTGAGGTGTGGAAAGAGTAAAATGGCAACTGAAGCCAACCAAGTTCATCTTGCCTCCTCTGCCCAATATCTATTCAGTACCCACCTGTGCCAAGGCCCAGCTCTCATGCGACCTCCAGGGACCACTAGGGTCCTCTGCACTGAATGCCCACCTGTCCCATTGGCACCTTTCAGAGATTTTCCTTTTGACATTCATTTCCTGTTATGGGCCAGTAGGTCAATTCTATGCCATATTTTACTACATTCTCTTAAGGAGGTTGGCTGTCTCACCCATGTTTGCCCCCACCTAGTAAGGAGAGAGTGAGTGCTGACCCTGCAGATCCCTCAGGACTGCTGGATGGTGTGGAAGGGATCTGCTGCAAACAGCAAATGTGAATTAGCCAGGGATGGGAAAGTACTATGGCAAAGCATGCAGGAGAAAGGGTGGACAGGGATAGAGGGACTCGCCAGCACAGGAAGAACATGGTATGAGGTGCCTAGAACCTGTGGAAAGGGGATGGAAAGGCCAGTAGGTGAGAAAAGTTGTAGAAAAGGGGAGGGAGAAAGATCAGCCAGACCCAGGAGGCGATTCTGCCCAATCCTGGTCTCCACTGGAGGGACATAAGCACCCCCACTCAATGAAGCTAGCATGTCTGTATCTGCAGGTTACTTACTGTCTCAAATGCTGCCCCCAAAGTTACAGGCATTCAAAATCATCGCCATTCTCCCTTCACCTGATATTCCGTGGTGGCAGTGACCAGTATTGGTGCAGATGAATCAGGGCAGTAATGTTGGTTTGAGGAGACACACTTGCCCTGAACATCCAATGGGAGTAAACAAGAATAGATTGCCAGCTAATCAAGGTGACCACAAGTAGGACTGTCACAACACACAGGCCCCACTCAGGTGCATAAACAGTAAGGTGGTATTCATGCCACAAGTTTCAAAAAGATTCTCACTACCTCCAAGATGGGCCCAAAACTACTAGACTCTTTGCCCCAACAGAAAGACTGGCACTCTGAGAGAATCAGAGGGCAGCCTCCAAGGTGATAAGCAGGCCCACAGCAGAGCCTGGGAGGAAAAGAAGATGGGATTATTCATCAGGGAAAGACAGGCAGGCAGGATTTCATCCAATCTTCAGGTATCAGAAGAGTTCTTAGGCAGTGCAGGCTAAGTCTTGGCAGTGGCTACTGAGGATAGAATAAGAAAAAGAGCTTAATCCCCAGCATAAGGGATTTAGGATAGCTATGGGGGAGAATTTCCTGATGGTGAAAGTTGTTAAAAGTTGCAATGAATGGTCTCGAGAGAGATTCAGGACTGCTCTGGAAGCTTTTACAAGTAGAAGAGATTATCCTCTGGCAGGGGCAGCTTATCTCTAATCCTGCCTGAAGACAGGGGAATGGACACAATGACCTCGGGGTCTCCTTCAGACTTGTAAAGCGGGCCTTCCCATCAGCAGCCAGCCAGCACTGCTGAGTAGGTAATGCGCTTTAAGGAAGGCCCAGAGTGTTCCCAGAAATAAGAGAAGGAGCTAAACCAGGTGTGATCTCCTTTCCTTTTTCTACATTTTAGTCACAGTGGTCTTGCAGCCACGGCCAAGGTTCTTTATAATCTCAGATCTAATCAAGGGTGCCTCAGACAAGAAAAGCAAGAGCAGCTGCACACTAGAGCAGAGAGAGATGGCTCTCACTCTACAAAGCACCCCATACCCCCGGGCTGTGGCACTGCGGGTAACAATCCATGTGACCCACCAGGCAGCAGCAACAAGAAATCGGACTAGGCTATTCCCAAACTGCTGCTGCTGCCAGCCACCATGGTAGAAAGGGCTGCGCTGGCTCCAGTGTTCCCCATGTGGCACTTCTACTCCATGACAGTCCAATGACAAGCCTTCTGAGATACTAGCCTGTGCCCAGCAGTATACCGGATGACCTGGCCTTACCTTGGGGAGTGCCCTGGGAGCTGTGGTGCTGACTCAAAGGGTTAATAGGCATGCAGAGCTCAGACTGGGGTGTCCTTGGGAGGCTTCTGGGCTTGTACAGGGCTCAAAGGACAGTGAAGATTTAGGCAGAGTTTTCAATAATCCAAGGAAGGGATAACTTTGACTTCCTGGAAACGAGGGTCAGCCCTGTGCTGATAATGTTGGAAAGAGGCACATCTTTTATTTTCTCTGACTTAACCCCTGATGCTGTACCTCTGCTGGATCTAGAGAGGTTCTTCCTCCTACTTCTTTCTTAATGCACATCAAATGTCCTTTGGTACTTTTCCCTTCTTCTCCCTATCTCTGGCCAAGTCTTTTGCTGGATTTGCCCCAGCACCCGTCACATCTCCCACCCTGTGGCACTCTGGAAGTCCACAAACAAGGCCATGGGGATGGCTTTCCTTCTGGAGGCTTAGTACCCCCGCCTTCCAGACATTTCTACTTAGACTGCACCACCCTCAGTCAGCAGAGGCCTGCAGCCTATGGTCATTTCTCCAGGAAATGAACATGAATATGTAGGAGAGAAAAGTATGAAAATGTATTATTTTGTCCATTGCATATACTAGGAACAGACAGAAACTTGTTGCAAAAGCACATTAAGCATGCAATCAGCAGCATTCTCATGCCCAAATAAAGCTATTTTCATTTCATAAAGCAAGAGAGCAAGTCAAGTCATTAGGGAAATAGAAATGGGGAGCTTAAATGCCTAATTGGAAGCTCTATTGCACTTGCAAAGTACCTTTGGTTTTTCTAAAAATTCAAGAGAAACACATTGAGCTTATAATTGCAGATAGATCGATGCCATGTTCCTTCCTGCATTAGCACCAAAGGAAAGTCCCTTCCTGTGGGCTTATCCCAGGCCCAGCTACACTGTATAAACAGCAGGAGAACCCAGGAAGGAAGTGGGATCCTGGAGCAGGAAAAATTAACAGGAGAGTAAAAGTTCTTTCCCTTTGACCTGAAGGCAAAAATCTATATCCACAGCACATTTCTGGCTCTTTTAGTGTAACTCTTCTTCATCACAGTTCAAAAGATTGAGGTGTTTGATTTATTTATTGGCCATATCCTATGTGCAAGGTGTAATGCAAGACTAAATCATCTCTTTGAGCATCAGAGACATCATTTGTGAAATTCAAGGTTGAAGCACCATCAGTAGCTTGATTCTTAGGATTTCACAGAAGGGCCTGGGGAGCTTCTGGGGAAGGGGTCCACCTAGGGGATGGTAGACAAGGAAAGAACCAAGAAGCAAGATCCTCATCCCCCATCTCCCACACTTGGGATGGCCTCACTTGTACATGTTTAATATTTTTGGATTCCAAAAGAGCTATTATTTGATTATAGAAAGGAGCTGGGGAAAGATGAGTTTAGATGAGTTATTAATGAAAAAGAATGTGATACAGAAATCTCTCCTGTTCTGCTTCAAGCAGTCCCAGGCAACAGGTCCACCCTGACTTTCCCATGAAACACATTTTATGTTCTCAACTCCTGGGATATGAACCCCAGAGAATCTGAAAACTGAGCTCTGTGGCTGAGCTGATGGGCCACTCAGTGAGGGTGTCTCTCCTCTCCTCAGAAAGACTGGAAAACAGGACTTGAGAGATTATCCAGGTTAGTGGATTCTGACTCTGTGAGTGTGTGTGTGTGTGTGTGTGTGTGTGTGTGTGTGTGTGTGTTTAAGCAACAGGAAACAATGCAGATAAGATAACTAAAGCCTCTGGGTGAGAACACAAGGGATTGGCCTTGACTTTGTCTTCTGATCCCTATGGTGGGTTCACACTGCACTCAGGTAAGCACCTTCCCCAAGCCAGAGAATGTCTTCGACCCCTTTATCTTCATAGAAGAGGAGGCAAGAAGATAAAATGCATGAATTTTACCCCACTTCCCAGGAATTCCATGCAGGCCTCAGGCCTGTGGTTCGTGAGGTTATGAGTGATTATGAGTAAATCAGTCTGACATGCACAGGTGGACTTCGCTAGGTGTGATTAGATCCCTAATTGCATTGGAAATGAAAGCACCAGCACATAATGGATGACCTAAGTCCAGCTCCACACGGTCATTTGTGCATCTCTGTCCTTCAGCTCTGTCTGTAGACAACCCTGCAAGGTGGGGCGCTCACCCATTCCCACCTGAGAGATGGTCGGGTTTGCAGAATCTGCTCTGTAGCAACCCAAATTCTAGGCTCTCCCAAAGATTCTTGCCCCAAACATAGGTAACATATCCCTGGGGAAACAGAATGATGTGGAAGAAGGGAGAGGAGAGAGCAGAACCCGCAGGGGGAGTGATAAGTATCGAGCTTGTTTGCAGAACGAGTGATTACTGGGCAGTTTGCCATTTGACCCCGTGTATTTTTAAAGGCATCCAGTTAAGGAGTATTTATTAAAATGTTTTCAAATTGTCCTTCGAAACAAGAAACCCTGACAGGCCATTCAGTATACTGCAAAGGTGGGTTAAGTACGGTCATCCCAGCTGCAACAATAGCAAGACAATGGTATAATGGATTACCTTAATTTCCTAGAGACACACAGTGAATTCATTTCTGGGGGTGGCCGGGGAAAATCAGATCAAAGAGTCCCGAAGCCTAGGCTGCCAACACGGCCAACCAATCTGAGGGAAAGAGAGACAAGCACCCAACCTCCGAAAGAGCCGATCCAAACAAAAACCACCAGGCTCCTTACAGATACAGGAGCCGAGCACGGAAACGTGAGGCAGAAACAAATCCACCACACACACCAAACCGTGATGGCTCTGCAGATTGAGAGAAGAGGGGAAAATAATCCAGATCCTAATTTAGTTTGGGAGCTTGTTTTCTTACACCGACAAATCTTTCTAAAAATGATTTTCTGATTAGAGTCAAATGGCTGAGGCCAAAACTCTACGAGATTGTTGTGCTGTCAGCATGTTAATGGTGTTCCTTAGCAACTCTCCCCTCCACTTTGAGGAAGAAACAACACCTCTGCCAGGAACTCGAAGCTGGAGAGGTCTCTCGGTACCTCTGATGATTCAGGGCTTGGGCAGGAGGCAAGGCATCAGAGGCTGGTGTGAGGCCTGAGCTCACTGGAGCAGGACCCGGCTTCCAGTGCAAAGGCAGGAGCTGGCTCTGAGGGGAACTGGGGGAAAGGAAAGGGGGTGAGCTGCCACCCTGCCCAGGAATCTCTTCACTTCTTGCAAATATCATGTGCAATCACATAAATCAAAACGTAAAAGGCACACTAGTGATCTCCCAGGATTAACTCTGTATTACAGACGGCAAGAGCCCAATCCATTCATAGAATCAATCTTTTCCTCACCAGACTTAAAGATGCAAGAAATGGCAAGGAGAGGTCAAGTCCACAAAGAAGGGAAAGGGTTTTCTGTACTGCTTTTGTTTTCTTTAACATAAGCCTGGAGCATCACTTTGGAATTTTTGAGAATCTGTTGAAAAGAAGTGAAAATCAAGACTTCACGCATCCATTGATGCGTTGATTTTTGGAGAGTTTGTCCACTCTGGTGCTTTGTGATTTCAGATCACTTCTTTTAGCAATGAACTCTAAAGCTGGACGAGACCACAGACTTCAACAATCTCATTCTCCAGATGAGAATACTGGGACCTTGTGAAGATAAATTCACTGGGGTCATAATTGATTTATTGACTGATCAAGAGCATGGATCCAAGTATTTCCACCAAGACCACTAATTCTCAGAAAAGATGCTTCAAAATGGACTTGGATAGTCTCCATTCAAGAAAAGGAGAAATGAGATTCAATTTGCCAATATTCACATTCTTGGAGGAAATGATATTCATCCAAAGCCAAAATATATTGGTAAATTCTCTAATTTAGTCAGATGATGTCTCACTTTACATGATAAATGTTTCTAAAAAGTTGCTTGCAAATCAAATTTTTTTTAAATTGAATTACTTTTTTAAAAGCACAAGACAGATTGCCTTGTAGGGGAACCCTGGGCTGAAAATGAGAAATATTTCTGCAATTTAAATAATAACTACCTCTGTAATTTATCTCTTCTATAAATTCATAATTTAATATTTCTTGGTTTTGTTTAGAATCACTTGTTTAAAACAAAAAAGATCCATATTTGTGCAGCTAGTGTCACCAAGGAGTTTGTAGAACATTAATATTAGCTAATACTTTCCTTCTACATAGCCACAAGAACTAATAAGGAATGGGTATTTCCACTTAGCAAATGGGCAAAGTCAAGGCACAGACTAGGGAGATCATGAAAGATGTTAGTGTGTAGATAAGATGCCCACCATGTTCTTGCTTATAATGTTCTGCATTTTTATCTACTATGTTATATTCCCTCCTGGTTAGGATATCACGGGCATCTATATTATCCCAGGGAGATATACCCCTACATAATAGCTACAGGAACTCCAGAGAAATTCATGAGCTACCTCAAAGACATTGGCTTCAAGAATCCAAGAAGAATATCATAACCTCCTCTGTGTTCAGTCACTTGAGTTGCTCCATGATATGTTCAGAGATCCACCCATTACATGTCTTTACTGAGTCCCTGTTTTACAGTCAATCCTTCCTACTGTAGGGAAGAAAGGGGAAGAATTACAGGCTCTCCCAACAAGGACTCATAGTCCAGTTAAAGAGGCAAGGCTTACATACAAAAGCAGGTTGGAGTTCAAGGTCACATGGATGTTCCCACTAGCTTGTAGATCCTTATGAAGAAAGATCTTCATCTGTGCAAAGTTAACACCTAGCCTTAGGAAAATGTCCATAACTGGTCATTTGTTACTGTTGTTATATTAAATCATGAAAACTCAGAGGTACTGGAAAGGATGTAGCCTGCAAATATCTAAAAAACTGACACAAAACAGATAGGAAGAATAGATTATTATATCTCCAGAATGAAATGATCTCATCTGCAAAGTGAGAACAATAAAAATATCAACTTCCGAGAGTGGCAGTGGTACCTGAGTGGCATTTAGCACATCTGGTGCATGGTGAGCCTCAGTAAGCAGTGCCCGTCAATTACGTGACAAGTGTCACCGACTGCAGTTAAGAGACACTGATGGCAAATCAATGTGAGGAAGAATTTTCCAGAATTTTACAGGGCTGCCCACTAATGGCAAGTACTGCATGGGCAGTGCCCCCACCCCCAGAGGCTGGATGGTCATCTCTCAAGAAGCTGAGCAAAGGCCTGCACCTGTTCGTTAAGCTGGTGGAAAGTCAGAATAACATAGAAATATATTTAAAATACAGACTTCTGGGCCAGTCTAGGTTTCTTTAGCAACTGTGGAAGACCTCAGGAATCTGTGTTTTAACAAGCATTCCAAGTAGATTGTATGTAGCTGATCAATCAGACATCTAATTACCTAGGTTTGAGAACAACCTAGTGTAGAAAAGTTTATGGATCTTCCATGATTTGGATATGGTTTGAGTATATTCCCCAAGAGTTCATGCATTGAAATTTCATACTCACTGGGAAATATGAAGAGGGTAGAAACTTATTCCAGATATGGTGTTCAGAGATGGGGCCTTTTGAAGGAGATTAGGATGAGATTAGGTCATTAGGGTGAAGCCCTCATGATTTAATACTTATGACTTTATTTTTTAAAAGGGGGAGGGACCAGAAGACACACATACACACACACACACACACACACACACACACACACGCATTCCCAGTCTCTTGCTACGTGATGTCTTGTACCTCCTTGAGACTCTTCTAGGAATACGTCCATCAAACTTGAACCAAAACCAAAATTTTCCTTTTTTGTAAGTTAACCTGCCTCAGGAATGTTGTTGTAGTAATGCATAATTAACTAATACAGATTTCTTCCAAATTTTGACGATCTAAGAGTTTCTTCATCTGTCCTTGGTCATCTTCAAAGTTGTGTCATGGAAAATAATACAATTGATCTATTAGAAAGACTGGACTCAAATCCTTGCCCTGTCATTTCCTATCTGTATGACTTAAAACATATTGATTAGCTCCCCCAGAGCCTCAGCTTCCTTGTCTTATGAAATAGAAATAAATATAACTACCTTATATTCAGGTTCTAGGAGCTTTTCTGGCACATAATAAGTCCTCAATAAATATTTAATGACCTTAATAGGAAAGTGCATTTCATATTGTGAGACAAATAGTAAGGGCTTATACGTAAGTCCCTTTCTTATCATTGCAAACTTATGTATCACAGAGAAGAAAGTGAGTCAACCTAAATCAACAAGATGAACAGAAGTTGAAAAGGTAAGTAAGGTGAACCAGTCACAGAAGGAGACATCAGAAGAGCAGGAAAATACCAAAAGTGGAAGTCCAAAAAGGAAAGAGAATTCCAAAAATCTAAAATAGAGCACATAAAGAAAAAACACAACACATTAAATTTCAGTGTAGAAGTAAAAGAGCAGGAAAGTATCATAGATCTTTCCCGATTTCATTGGGTACCCTCAATCATTAAATCTGCATTGAGAAATACTTTTATTTGTTGAAAACCAAGAGCCTTGGCACACAGGGAGAATGGAAGGAACAAGGGACAGGGTCTAATTCATCATCAAGGAGCTGTCACATTGACAACTAGAAGAATTGGAAAGTTACAAAGTACCAGCACCAAACAGCATCAATCACCCAACGATGGTAAATAAATTAATCAAAAATCATTGGGTACCAAAAGGTCTGGGGGAAAAATAAAAGGCAGACGAGAAAAATGATCAGGAGCAGCAGGCAAGCAAAACAGCAGAGTCTGACCCCGTTAAAGCTGAAGCCATGTGCCCTGGCAGACTGCCAGCTACCCTGTCTCCAATGGCTCACGCACCCCCAAGCTGGGTGCTGAGCACAGCTGGGTGCAAACTACACAGGCAGCTTTGGTCACACATGTAACCCCTGCACACTGCAGGAGAGCTGCCCCTACCCCATCAAGGGAGAAAGCATCACCCGTGGCATGCAGGAGATCCGGAAAATCACGTCATTCAAAACCATTCTCTGACACGTTGTGTGCTTGGGTTAAACTCCACAGCTCTCCGCCTGGCCTGCTGGGGACCATTGATCACCAGTGCCAGCCCTTGTAAGATTCTCTCTTCTGGAATATCAAGGGTCCTTGCTGACCCAGAATTATGAACACCTGAGCCTATATGCCCCAATCTGGCCTCTATTTCCCCAATGGGTTAATTCTTTCTTTACTTGGCAAAAAAGGCAATTACAGAGGACATTAACCTATCAACCACTTCCCCACTCTTTTTCCAGTCCGGATGCATATGTCTGTCCCTGGGGGACACAGTCACACAGGGCTATCATTCATGGGGCTCAGCAATGATATAGCATTAATTTGGCCAATTTCATTCCACAGTTCCTTCCTTGAATGTACCTCAGTGAATTCCATCTTCATGTATCAAAAAAATAAAATAAAATAAAAATAAAAACAAGGAACTTGGGTAGGGAGGGAAATAGGGTGAGGGAGGAGAGGCGGGAAGGAAGAACTGGGGACTGAAATGGAGCAAATTACATTCCATGCAGATATGATTATGTCAAAATGAACTGCACTGTTATGTATAACTACAATGCACTAATAAAGACATTTTAAAAAAGGATTCACACCTGGAATTTCTATGGATCCACACAGGTCATGAAATAACTCCAGTAGAGTTTAAAAATAGAGCTCAAGCCCCTCTTTGTTAAATACTTTTTTTTTTGGCAAGTCAATCTTTCTTGCCACCTACAAATGATAGTTTACCAGTGAATTCCATTTAATGGATATTCAGTGAGCACCCACGGGGATAAAGCAGGCATGGGTGAAGCTGTATCTCCATCTTCTCAGAGTTCACAGACTGCTAGTAAGAGAGTCATTATGGTCAGGATACAAGGTGTCCCCCCAAAACATTGCTATTAATGCAGCAATGTTTTTTCTGCCTTGAACAATTCTGACAAATGGGTAGCAACAGCCTCATCACTAAGCATCCAGGGAGGTCACATAGGGTGAGCTTCCATGATATCAGGAGCACCCACCACCCAGGAGCCTCCTATATCTTCTGGTGGACAGAATCCTCCAAACAGGAGGCCAAGGGCATTGAGAACTAGCAGCTCCACAGAGCTCAGTCCGTGTGGCAGTGTCCAAAGATGAGGCCCAGCAAGAGGATGTATGATTGACATTTGGTCTCAAAGAGGTTATGTGCAGATCATGATGTCCAATTAGTCCAAAGACAGGTAGGGGTCAAGTGGATAATGTCTACAGACAGCTTTTGAAGAGCAAGGCACCGTGTGCAACGCCACACATTGTTTGAATGAACCAGACTCAGTAGGGTACGAGCAAAAAGACTGAATGCTGCCACGGAAACTCCTTTCAACCCCTTCTATAGAAGGATTCCTCCTTGGTCTTGAATGAATAGCCAACAAGTGTTCTAGCCTTTCATTAGCTCTCAGACTAGGAGTAGCCGATTTCTTTGGTGGGGACAGTTTTCCTCCAATCTTACATAATATTAAGATTCTAAGCTCTTCAATGTGCAGGTCCTGACCAGTCTGAGAAGTCAGTCGTTTCCTTTTGCTCCCTCCTCCCTAACTCCCAAGGCTGATTTGTGGCCCCATGTAAGCAGTGCACTGGGGAGGAAGGAGAAAATGGAGTCTGCCAAGGAGTTCCTGGAGGGACAAGGTGTGACCCAGCACCAAGGCCGCTGGACTATGGGACTGTGCAAAGCTAAGCCCTTCCTCCCTGCCATGTTCTACAGGAACCTCAATCCTGTATTCCCTTGTAAGAGCAATGCTTCTGGAGATTGGGGGTGTTTGCCTAGTCACTGGCATCGTGAAGTCCAACCCTATGTCCCTCAACCCCTCAGTTCTCCGTGGCCTCCTTGGGCAGCTGGACCCTGTACAGATCTCTTCCTCCCAGAACATCCTCACTCTGCAATAATGGCACCCCTGGGTCTGGCCACACCCTAGAAGGACAGCCCTTTCCCATAGAAGCTCAGATGCTCTCCTCTCTGCTGCTTCCACCCAAGCTGACCACCCAGTCCCTGAGTCCCCCCCCCAAAATCTGAGAACACACCTAAAGCTCCCGAGAACACACCTGAATCTCCTGATCAGAGGGAGAAGCCTCTACCTCCCTTTGGGCCTCAGGTATGGGAGACAGCTCACCAGGTACTGACACCTTTCCCCAAAGGGATCCTAACTTGTGGCCTCCTCTTTCCTAGCTCTTTTCCTTTACGCCCTGGAAGTAGGTGATGAGCTGGCAGAGGAGTTTCAGGTTGCCTCCTTTCAAAGTACTCTGGAGATGACTAGCTTATCTCTTTAAGAGGTGAGGTATGTGGCATTTACTCTTCCCACACTTTGGGCATCTGTTAAAACTCTAAACAATCAAAACAATGTCTTGTTTAATATTTCAGTACATGACTACAAATCTCAAGTCTTCTAGAGGTTCAAGAGCCCCAAGAGATCACCCAATGATATCTCTTTATTTATGTATTAGAAAGCTAAGGCACCCTCCACCCCCACCCCTTCCCCTAGTACTTCTCTTGTTTCCCCCATGGAGCCTGCTAAAGACTGGATAAAGCTGAACAATACCTGGAAAAAAAAGTTCCTTCTAGCTGCTCATGAAACACCTTCATAAAACCTGATTGAGGCTCCCTCTCCCATAGAAAGGGGCTTTGAACAGAAAAGTCCACAAAGCAGTTGGGTCATCTGGTCCTAGAGATTAACCAGGGTAGGTCCATCTTTGCTATGGTAATAAACAAATTGAAATATCAGTGAATAAAGGCAATGCAAGTAATGCAAGTTAACATCTTATTCACTCAGTCTGCTTGGACAACTAAACAAATTTGCAGAGATGAGGGGATGGAAACAACAGAAATATATTTTTTCAATTTTAGAGTCTGGAAGTCCCAGACCTAGGCCCTGCAGGGTTGTCTTCTGGTGAAGGCTCCCTTCCTGGCTTATAAATGGCCCCCTTCTCATTATATCCTCACAAATCTTTCCTCAGTGCACACATATCATAAGAGAGAGAGGTCTCTGCTGTCTCTTCTTATAAAGGCAATAATCCTACCAGATTCCTACACCACCTTTTTGACCTTATCTAACCTTAATGATCTCTCTAAAGACCCTTTATCCTAATGTGAACACACTGGAGATGTGGGCTTCAACATATGAATTTGGGGGGGATAATTCAGTTCACAGCACTGTCCAATTTCTATATGGGTTGACCGTCTCCTGGGCAGCTCTCTTCCCACGGCTGACCCAGGGATCTAGGCTGCTCTGGTATGATTCGACCTTATTACAACTTTGAGGTTATCCTTAAGGTTGTCAAAAGCCCTCAGGGGAAAAGAAAGATGAAATTCATGTGATTACTTATTCAACTTGTCCCATATTATTTATACCCACATTTAATTAGTGATAATTCATCAAACATTAAACGTAAACCAAGAGAGGCTGAAAAAAGTGGAGAAGCCCACAGAAATCCCAGTAGGACCAAGTCTGTACCAATGAAAAAAAAAACACACACTCATACTGTGGGCAAAGGCATTCCTCCTCTTTGCTCCTGTACTGAAACCCACCCTTTTCCTGCCTAGAGCCTCACTTCTCACTTTTACTTGATAAAGAGGAATTTTATATTCTTAGTCATAAGCAGTATGGCATTAAGGGTAAGAGTCAGAATGATCAGCATATTATAGTGACACAGGCACATTAATGTTTATAGCACCTCAACTCACAATAGCTAAACTATGGAACCAATCTATGTGTCCTTCAACAGATGAATGAATAAAGAAAATGTGATATGAGAGAGACAGAGAGAGAGAGAGAGAGAGAGAGAGAGAGAGAGAGAAAGTAAGTCAATTCCCCAAAACCAAATTTTGGTTTTGGGGAATTGACTTACTTTCTGAATATTTTCTCTGATAAGAGGATGCTGATCCATAATGGGGACAGAGGACTAGGGAAACATGGAGAAATTTTAGATTGGGCAGAGGGGAGTGAGGGGGGTGTGGGATGGGAAATATGGCAGAATAAGACAGACATTATTAGCCTATATACATGAATGATTGCATAACCAGTATGACTCTGCATCACCTACAGACAGAGGGATGACAAGTTGTGCTCCATTTGTATACAATGTACCAAAATGCATTCTCTGTCATGTATAACTAATTAGAACAAATAAAATAAGAAAAATTTGAAAAAGAGTCAGAATGACAGGATTTGGATCCAGTTCTACTGCTCATTAGTTCAGTGACCTAGAATAAGTCATTTATCCTCTTTCATCTGTAACACAGAGATAGTAGCAACATCTACCTCCAAGAGTGTTGCAAGACTACAATAATATGGTATCAGTTGAGCATCCCTTATCCAAAGTGCTTGGGATCAGTAGTACTCTAATTTCAGATTATTTTTCAGATTTTGGAATATGTACATATACATAATGAGATGTCTCATGCGTGAGACCCAGTCAAAACATGAAGTCACCTAATAGCCTGAAGATAATTTTATATGATATTTTTATTGTGCCTGCATTTTGACTATGACCCATCACATGAAGTCAAGTGTGGCATTTTCTACTTGTGGCATAGTATTGGTGATCAAAACATTTTGGATTTTGGAACATTTGGAGTTTAGGCATTTTGTATTAAGGATGCTCAACCTATATCCCCATAAGACTTAGGCCAGGCACATGGAATCCTTATAAAAGTGTTTGCTGTTAATGCCATTGTTATTATGATGTTCTATATCTATGTCAAGCCCTTCATCCCCTTAATTACAGTTTCTCTTGGTGACAGAGAATTCCCTACAACAGACAGTAAGTAGCTCACTGGAAAACTCGAGCACTGTAGCTCCTTGCTTTGGGGAAGAGGCTAGAACCCCACCTCTACTAAGTTTCCAGGTCATTTTTCTCAGACCAGGCATTAACAAAGCCTCCACAGTCACATGCCAGGCTGGTAGAAATGTTCTGTGCTTCTAAAACTCATTGGTTTCACATTAGCTTTCAGTGACCAGCAACTCTCCAAAGATGGAACTATGTCCTAAGGGTGAGAATTATTTAGTTTCCCTGCCTGACTTTCTAGCTCCTGGCCTTCTAGAAGCAGAGATGCTGTTGTCACTGTGCCAGGACATGAAAAATGATGTGGAGGGAGTGTTATGATACAGCCATCCATCGGCCGTCAGAGGCCAAGACCACAAGGGGACGGAAAATGAACAGGGAAATTCTTAATTGTATAGCTTTAAAGGCTGCCCAGAGAAACTTCAGAGGGAAATAAGGCTTATCCTCACGCAGAGGGGCAGAGTCTACAGAAAGGCTTTAGGAGATTGCCACCAGCTAGTCAGGGAACAGACAGAGCTGGGTGTGGGGACATACACCACAGACAGAATAGGGAGGGTAAGGAGGAAGGCTGCAGACCACCATTGCCAAGAGCTGTCTGGTGTACTTGGAGAGAGAGCTAAGCCTTTCTAAGGGACCATTGATAAGTCCCCAAACACTCAGAGTTGCCAGAATATGTAAATTAAGATGAGAGTAATTTGTTTTCCTAAAGGCAGCAGATTATTCTCAAAGACCTTCCAGAATCTAAGGCTGTATGATTCTTTAAGCATTCAATGCCCTTTTTCCTCTCTAACTCTCTCTAATTGCCTTAGGTATAGAGTTGTTTATTTGGTACATGTAAAATGTGGGATTTCATGGTCCTAGATTTATTCTCATTCACAGAGATAGAGGTGGAATGGACAGTAGTACACATTTAACAGAATTCCCTTGGGCAGAGCACCTCCCTGGAGTGTAGGTCTACCCTCACATACAAACACTGGCATGCAGTAGCTCCCAGTGCATAGGCTGGATCTTTCAAAAAGAAAAGGCCTAACACATTCCATACAGCCTTGATGCTTAATTCTCTCTGGACCACAATAGAGATGTTCTTGAAAGGACTGACTCTTTAACAGTGACATGAAATCTACAAAATTTACATCAAAACAACAGTGTGTGATTCTGCTTTTGCCCAAGACAGAGTAAGAGAAACCTTTATACTCCTACTTAAAATAAAACAAACAGACAAGCAATATATGTGAAGCAATGATTTCCAAGACACACTACAATACCCAAAGTGTCATAAAATAATTGAAGGAGACTGTGATGACTTAAAGATGTATTATATAAACTTAAAAGAAGCCACTAAAATGACTAAACAATGATCTATTTTTTAAAAAAGAGATATGCAATAGAAAATTTTTACATAATTCAATCCAAAATAAGATAGAAGAAGAGGAAAAAGAGACCTGAAAATGGATGGAACAAATAGAAAAGAAATATGAAGGTGATAAACTTAAACCTAACATAGCAATAATCACAGTAAATGTAAAGTATCTAAACACTCCAACTAAAAAGCAGAGATTCCTCAAACCAGACAAACACAACTCAAGAAAAACTGCATACTAACAGGTCATATTTATTTAAACAAAAAAATCTTCAACAACATACTAGCAAATCAAATCCAATGATGCATAAAGATAATTATGAACCATGACTTCTTAAAATGGTACAAGGCTGATCAACATTCAAAAATTGATCAATAAAACTCCACACAACAATATGCTAAAGAAGAAAAATTACATGATAATATGAAATGATGTAGAGAAAGCATGTGACAAAGTCTAAAACCCATACATGATAAAAAGAAAACTCTCAGTAACATAGAAATTGAGAATTATCTCAACTTGATAAAGAACATCTACAGAAAACTCATGGCTAAGATCATCCTACTTACTGGTAAAGACAATGTGAGAAAAGGAGAACAGCTTCCTAATCACCTGGGGTTAAAGGCAGATGAAGTGGAGGGGATGGGCAACCCAAGGATCATGGAATTGATGGAACAATATTCCACATCTTGACCATGGTAGTAAGTATATGAAACTACACATGTGTCAAAATTGCATTGAACTAAACACATACAGACAAAAATACGTACAAGTAAAATGGAGATCTGAACAATTCAATGGATTCCATCAACATTAATATCCTGGTTATGATATTGTCCTATAGTTTTACAAGATATTACTGAGAAAACTGGACAAAGGAGACATAGAATATCTCTGTATCATTTCTTATAGAGTTATATGTGACTCTCCAATTATCTCTAAATGAAAGTATTTTAATGGCAGAGATTTTAAGATTTGATAAAATAAGACCAAACTTGTGCTTCCTATAAGAAACATGTTTTAAAGGTAAATACATAAATAGGTTATATATACATGTGTATATCCCTATATATGTGTGTATATATACATGTGTATACACACACACACACACACACACACACACGCATATTGATTCCATTTATCCTTTCAAGATCAGAACAAGCCCTATCTCCTGGAGAAAGTCTTTTATGGTGTCTCTCGCCCCTGACTATCTCTGCACATACAATCTACATCAGGTCTACGTGACTGTGTCTTCATCACCCAGATAGAAAGTGAGCTCCCCAAGACTGGAAACCATGACATCAAGATTGCTCCTCTACCTGCATGAGCATACGTCCAAGAAGCCTCATTTACTACCATTGATTATTTAGTTGATGAGTCTTCCACTGAGTCATCTCCCTTATGAGGCTACTTTTGCATTCTAATGATACAACATCAGTTTTATAAAGGAAGAAGGGCACCTTATGCACCTCTGGCCTTTGCTTTGCCAAAGACTTCCATATTTCCAATAAGAGCATGTGTCATGGAAGGTCCTGTGTGCTTGCTCATCTAAGAATCCCCTGCAGGTGGCTACAGTATAGAGCTCACTGCAGAAAACCACAGATCAAGAGTTGCTTCAGTCTGCTCTGTGCTTCATATACCCCAGGGGCTCAGCAGCCTTTGCAGAGAAACCAGACACTGCCTGTTGTTAGTGCAGATGACATCTGGTGCCTACTAATAACTCCTTGCCCACGTGAGCAAACCAAGGGTCATGTGGCTATGTGGGTCATTTGCTAAATCTTGTTCTCTTCATTCTTATTTCCTTTGTGTTTGGATTTTACTCAAGAGAAGAGAGCATAAGACAAACACAAAGAACCCATATATCCACCTCCTGCCTTTCAGCAGCCTGACAAATCATTGCAAGTTGCTCATGCTCTTCCGCAGATGTTTCATAATGAAATTCCCCATCATTTGGTTAAAGTCATTTCTTCTGCACCTCACACTCCAATCAACTGGTTAAAAAAAAGTCAATAGGCTGACAGCCTTAGAAGTGGATAAAGATATTAGCAGGAGGCCTGCTGTTTCCAACGAGCATCAGATAAATAATGATCAATAGTTTTTATCTCCTAATGACTAGATGGTGATTGGGTAGCCTCCAGCTAAGAACTTCACTGACAGCCCTGTTGTTGTTTCTAGGCGGTAGGGAAAGCCAATTTTTATGAAGCCTTGAGAGAAGTATACCCTGAGAGACACCTGATCCCAGCCATGATGATCCTAGCAGTTGAATTGAGCCAGATTCTTCTGTCTTTGTAATCACCAAGTTCTTCTCCCAAACTGACTACACTCCATCCCTACAGCCTCTGCTCAAGCCAGGAAGTAGCTCAAATACGCTGACAGTAGACATAGGGGCCTTGGTCCATGAAGACAATTTGCATCCTAGCACATCCTCCCTGGAGATCTTTAAGAAGGTTCCTAACACCATCTGTGAGTTTTTCAGACTCTGCAGTGAGAATTGAGTATCCTTCATAATCTGCCCTCCAAATCTCTCTCTCAACAGCAGACCCTTTGTTCTTCTCAGCACACCTCCCTCGTGCATTAGCCAACACATAGAACACACTTGCACTCCATCCACCTTAATTCAGTAATTGCTTCCTTCTTCCCTTTACTGAATTGGTTGCCTCCAGCAAACATACCCTTTCCCTAGCTACCCACATCAGTCATTTTTATAAGTTTTCACTTAAAAGCTCCACAAGATAGATAGCATGATAATTAACTCCATCCACTTCATTTGGATGATACCTTTCCTATGTGCTCTTTCCCGCTTCCTGAACTGAACTGCTTGATGACATCTTTCTCAGGGACCACACTGCTGGGAGGTTGGTGATATTCCCTATAGGATGAACCCAGCAAGAGGGAAGGAAGCAAATGTCTCCAAGACTGCAATGGCACATGACAGTATTCGGCATGCTTGTGAATGAACACAAACCTCACAACACTCACAAGCGCACACACAGCACAGTGAGCTTTGGCAAATAGAGGGACAAGTGTGTCAAAAAGAGTGCTAAGTTTCCAGAATGTCAATTGGTAATGCAGCCTTCTTTACAAGGATTTTTTATGACCAAACAAAGCATAGTAAATATTTAATGAGAAATTTAAAATACACACACACACATATATATATATTTATTTATTTTTAACTTCTAGACATCTCAAAGTCTTCCACTGACCAGATGAAAAGTTTTCTCCAAGAGGAAAGCATATTATAAGTGATTTCCAAATTACATCATTCTGGAGACCTTTATTCATGGAGTATCTCTCAAGGTTAAGGTATTTCATGAAGCACTCTTTGGAAAATATTTCCCTGAACTATTCAGCACAATCCTTACACATAGGCTCACTTAGATTCCCCAATAGCCTCAGTTTAGCAAACCACATCGCAGGTTTTGTTGTGTTTGCTTTTTGCCTAATCTTCACACAGCCTCTGAGTACTATCCCAGTCTGTAAACAAAAAAATAAATAAAAAATAAAAGTCAAAATGACTAGAAAGCATTGAAATCAAAATCATTCCATAATGAAATTATAATATAAAACACCTTTCAGCAACAAGCCAAAAGACCAATAAATAGAATTATATCTGAAAATGAAACTGTATCCTCTACCACCTGTTCAGCAATCAGTACACCATTACCCTGTTTATGCAAGTTGTTTGCAAGTAACCCTTCCCAGGCTGAAGTAGGTGCGAAGGAAAGATTGGAGAATTGCATCAACTTATTTACCTGCCTAAATGAAAAAGCTTAGGATTCTGAACATGTCTGGGGAGGTATGGCTGTGTGACCCATGCCGTGAGCAAATGGGATCACTCCATCCAATTAGCCCATGGAGCCAGTCATAGAACCAACTGAATCCTTTCCCAGCTGAGAAGAGCTAGGACCAAAATATCAAACTGACCCTCCTCTCTTATCTTTTTAAAATTATAGAATTGCCCATTTCCTTGCAAAAAAAAAAAAAAACACCCACTCTACATCAAAAGAAAGAAAGAAGGAAGGAAGGAAAGAAAGATAAAGGAAGGAAGGAAGGGAGGGAGGAAAAGAGAGGGAAAGCGGAAATCCTGGGGAATGCTATTAGCCAAATTATATTGCTACATTGTGTGCATGTATGAATATGTAACAGATCCCATCATTATGCACAACTATAATGCACCAATAAAAATTATGGAAAAAATAAAGCAAAAAAAAATAAAGAAAAGAAGACACAGAACATCCATCAAGAGGCAATAACAAAGATAATGAGAGATATGAGCTCAGCCAGTGCTGAAGGAAATAGGATTTAACCCAAAGAAAAGAAAACTCATGAGTGTAAAACAGAACATTTTACTATGTCTGAACAGCTCTCATGTCAGAGAGTCATTTATGCCATCACAGTAACAGTTACAAGGAGGTAAATTTGGGCTTAATAATAAGAAAACTTTCTAACTCTGTGTAGATGTCAGCAAGGGTCATATTGCCCATTATGGTCTAAAAAGACTGCCTTGGGCAACTATTTCATAGCTTTTGAAAATCCAATTGCCTTCCCAAGGATCACTAATGTGGGAGGGCTCTGGTTGGGAGGAATACTGAATTTATACATCTCTGTGTTTCCCTCTAAAATTAAGAAGACGTGTGATTGTGCCATAATTCTCCATCACAAATGGGAAACACTCTGGAGAGGCTTTCACACTGTGAACCACACTGAAAGGCATCCATAGGCATCAACTTGCTGTGGAAAAGTTCTTGGACTGAGAGAAAAGCAAAGTCCCAGTTAGTGGTGTGTTTGGAGACTGTGATTCAGCAAGAGATGGAGATAAATTCTCCCAAAGCTCTAACCTGAGACTATGTGCCAACAGCTTCTAGGAGTTAAAAAACACATTCTTCTCTAGTAGGATGTTACTTCTGCATAATAAAAATAGGAAACTTTCAATCAAAATAGTTCTCTAAGTTTACACCTTGGCTCCAAACATTTGAATGATATATTCAAAACAAAACAAAATAAAATTACTGCCAGGCTCCAAAACAAGTAAATATTTTAATGGATCTGAAACATAATAGTAACTCCAAAACATAGACTGTTGAGCTCCAGACTCGGACCAAAGCAGTAGGAACTGGAGTTCACTTCCTCTGGGATCATAGGGACAAGAGTCAGTCTCATTGACTAAAGTTAAGGGATGGACTTCCCCAGCCTCCACTCCCTGCACACATGCATTCCTTGAGAAAGGCGGCAGTAAGAACTGCCCCCAAGTACTACAGGAAACAATGACCTAGAATACCCTATAACATGTTAGGGCCCTACAGAGGTAAAGAAATACAAATCTAGCCCCAAGATCGGCAACCACCCAAGTCACTCACTGGATCAGAGGCAGGGTCAATAATTTCTCTGATTTTACAACTGGGCAGGTAACCAAAACAACTATGATAGGAGCTATTCAGCAAGAGGAATTTGGATTATGTGATAACTACTCAGACAGAAGTAAACATTTACAAGAAAAGAGAAGTAGAGAGATCACTAAATAACAAATAAAATCACCCCTGAAAATGATGCCATAAATCAAAAATCCAAACCCTCGAAAAATATAACAGTAAAAATTAAGCAAACAAAACGAGGAGTGAAAACACAAAATCAATCCAGATCCCTTTATAAAAGTGTGGAAGTCACTGTGGATTAATGAAAGAATGACATCCTTTAAATGAGCAAAAGCCTATGTTTAAAAGATAAAAATGAAGCAAGAAAATGATATGAAAGTGAACCAGTGAGAAATCTTAGAAATGGAAATTATAGTAATAGATAAAAATGATTTTTTAATCAATCATGGGATAAACTCTAGCCTGAAAAGAGAAGTGGAAACAAATTATTGAGGGCAAGGACAGTCCTGAGAAGTTCATGCAAAATGCTGTGCAGAGAGAAAAAGATTTTTTTAAAAAATGGAAAATCCACTAGCAAAGGTGAAACCTAAACTGAGAGGCACAACACAGGTTCAATGAGAGTTCCAGGAGAAGGGAGGGATGGTACAAAACAATATCCAGAAGAGAAGTTTCCAGAAATTAGAGAAGGAGAAATCTTGAAAACAAAGTGTCCTCTACTTATCAGACAGGGAAAATAAAAATAAGCTTACCCCTAGCCATAGTCAAATTGCAGAACATCAAAAACATGAGAAAAATCTTACACTCTAAAGAAGAGGGCTATCAAATTTAGATTCAAGTCAATTTCCTATATCAACCCTGAATACCAGGAGAGAAATAAGCATTCAGAGAAAACACTGCACAGTGTTCGTATCCATCAAAACTATTATTCTGGAGAAAAGGCAAAACAAAGTCACTTTATAGAGGTAATTTGAAACCAGGTAGAAGATATAATATGTAAGAAACAGGTATGAGGTTATCACTGAAATAAAAGTAGATAAGATATGCCATTAAAATATTTACTTAATATAGATGTATTATTACAAAATACTATCCTTATTATCCTAAAACAAAATTTATAGGTAATAGAATATTTCCTTTACATTTGCTCTAAGAAACATCAGTCTAGGGAAAACTCTCATGGCTGGAGGAGGGAGGAATCCCTCTGCAAGAGAGGAGCAGCAGGAGTTGGCAGTGCCTGGCCGAAGAGAGGGCTCCTGTGGTCAGATGGTCAGGAGATTAATTAGTTACATACAAAATGACTGAGAAAATAAGTAGATTGAGAATGTACAAACCAGGTTCTCACCATTGGGGATGGAGGTACATACATGGAAAGGGGAGGTTGGAATAAACCATATGAGGCTGAAATGATGTGTACCTATGGTTTCTAATAGATAAATATATTTGTACTTCAATGTGGATACAGACAGGTGGAGATGTATATATTCTAGTGTCTGCTCAGAAGGCCTAGCATATGAAAAACCAGGAGCAATGAACCCATCCAGCACCAGGGCTTGGTTTCTAAAGAGAGCCGGGTATTCCTGAAGAATGACAGATTATAGAGCTGAGTCTATGAAAATGCAAGCCTGAACCATTCTGTGCCAGAATGATAGAAACAATGCAAAAGACACAGAGTCCAGCTAGATAGGGGTCCCAGAAGCCAAACTGGGAACAACTCGAGCAACAAAATAAATAACGTTAAAAAGTTATAGCTCACTGAATAAAATAAGAGCCCACAAGTCCACACTGAAATTCATGCATGCATACATATATAGGTACATAATTTGAGATGTATCTCTGTTTCAGCATCAGTTCCAAGGGCAGCAGCTGGCAAGGGACGGATTCTTCTCCACTAATAATTGAGTAGCATGGTGCAGCTCTCAGTTCTGTAGCACTAAAATAGGGGACTATGTCCTCTAAAGTTTCAACAAAACCAGGAGCTCACCGCCAACTGCTTTCCAAATTCTTGTCTCAAATCCCAGTGAAAGGAGGAGGATTTATTCAAAAGTGAAGAATATAAACAGAACTCCAAGGAGGGGTGGGGAAGAGAAGACCCTCTATAGTAATTGCCCCTTGAGTATGCTAGTCTAAGGGTTTATTTAGTAGTTGGGTCAAGACTACTGGTCCAAATTTATGCTAATCAGGGTTTGGAATAGTACTGACACTATTAGTTAAAATTTATGCTAATCAGGATTTGAAAATTGCCAATGCTACTGGTTAATCCTGCATCCCATTCAGGTCTGCCCCACTTCCATTTCCCACCCCATCCCCCACTCAGGAGGAAGCAGGAGTTTGAGGTCCTCCAATCATGGACACTGGAAGGTTCTGAGCTATGGCATTAGTGGAGAGTCTGGCCAACACCCACCTGGGCCCAGCCACCATGGGGTGACAGGTGGGTGTACCCTGGCTTGCCTCAGCCCTAGTTCACTGCATCCCAGGTCTGCACTGGCACGAAGGGCTCCTTGCTGCCATGGCCCAGTGCTCCTCAGCTGTGCCAGCCCCCCTAGAACTCCCTCCACCACCTGGGGACTAGATCTTGGCTTCACAGACATACACACAGGGAAAAACCGACATCGTGTGTCTTCCAAAATGAGAAGTAACCAGAATCATCTTTGTGACATTCCTGCCAAAAATGCACAACCTTAACCTACTGGGGAGGAAACATCAGAAAACCCCAAACTAATGGAAAATCTTCAGAGTAATAGGCTTATACTGGAAAATCATCAAGGTCATGAAAGACAAGGAAACCCCTTGGGTAAAGTAGACTAAAAAGAATGATACCCTAATGAGTTGAGGAACCTTGAATTGGCTCCTTCTGCTATATAGAGCACTGGGACAAGGAGATCTGTGAATGGGGTCCATGGTGACATGTGTAATGGCAGTGCAATACTCAATGTTAATTTTCTGGCTGCCCAGATGTATACTATGGGCTTAACATGTAAGTGAATTGTTTTCAGGAAACATACACTGAAGTACTTAGCAGCAGGGGTATCATTTTTCTCTTAATCTCAAGTGTATTAGGAAAGAAAAAGAAACATATTTTTTCAGGTGACTTTTGGTATCCAAGGGCTCCATAGTCTTAAATTTTCTACCAATTATGGATCAGAAATATATTTTTAAAAATGCATCTGTACTGAACAAGCACAGACTTTTCTTTCCTTGTCATTCCTCCCTAAACCATACAATCCAACAATTATTTACACAGTATTTACATTGTATTAGGTCAGGTAAATATGAAATATAATATTAGGTAATACCTAGAGATGAAAAGTATGCAGGAAGATGTACACAGGTTATATTTTGGTTCTATGCCATTTTACAAGACATGGGCATACATGGATTTTGGTATCTCTTGGGGTACTGGGCTACCCCCTGTAAATACCAAGAGAGAAGTGCATACAAAAAGAGAAAAAGAGAATGGTAAGGCAAATGTAGTTGTGTGTTTAGAGGGAAAAAAATGCACAAGGGGGATCTAGAACTCCTGAACATAAGAGAAAGCACTTAGAAGGAAGTTGAATCTTAGACCAACTGATCAATTGACAAATCGCCAATTGGTATTTAGCACATTGGCCTTGAATCAAGTCATGTATCTGTCTAGGGAAAGAACCTGGCACAGAAAGCTGGATGCATACATTGCACCATAAAGGGGTTGAGGCAAATGGACTTGTGCTTTCCTCGCACCAGGTACCGATGGCACAGAGCTTTTCTGCAGTGCCTGTCTTTGGGGCCCTATTCAAGTGGATGCTCCTCTTTTACAACTGGCTTTAGCAATGCCCTCTTGCTAACCTCAAGTGAAAGTCATGGAGAAGACAGTCTACCCACATGATTTTTGAAAACTCTGAGTTAAAGGAGAGGCTAAAGGAAATAATTTGTAATAAAATACCCATCTCAATATGTAAATGGGTGTGGCTAAGCTAGAAGACAATAAAAATATCAGATAGTCACACCTCTATTTGGAAGAATTGTCATGAATGAGATGCCTAAAGATGCAGGCTGATTTTTCAAAATGGTGAGCAACTTTTGGTACAAAGTACAACTTGAGTTCATTTTCCAACATACATGCGTTCTTAGATAAAAGAGACATTTATCAAAATTGTGCAAAAACAAATGCCAATATCATGTCTTAAATATAGTGCAGTGGAAAAAATACATGGAGAAGAATATATAAAATTCATTTTTCAATCTTCAAATGCTCAAGGGAATGACTAGCCTAAAACATGAAGTGTCCAGATGCTTTATGCCTTTGTATAGGCTCATCAGGAATGAGACAACTAGCTACAAATTCATATTTTTGCAGGTATGTTATAGGGCAATTCCAATACCATGAGCAGCATTGCCCTTGGTGATAATGTGATCAGAGTGATTCCAGTAATTTTCGGTAAATTCCTGAACAAAATGAAACATAATCTTCTCTCACTTTACAAAGTAGACACTGTCCTTGGCAAAGTCAGTACAGATCAGAATTATGCACAAAACAAAAGTTAAATGTAGTACAGATAGGATCCAGTTTCTGCTAATTATCAAAACGCTTTCCATCTACTTCAATGTCCATTGAGACATGTGAGATTCAGGCAGAACAAGGGACAATTCTTCATGTATGGGACCCATCCATATCCCTCCTACGTGCATTATTGAAAGTCACAATAAGATAGCCTATCCACATAATTTTGGAAAATAGAGATATCATATCCTAACTATAAAATTAAAGGAGAGGCTAAAAGAAATAATTCAAAAATGCACATCTCAAAATGTAATTAGGCATGACTAATCTAGAAGACAATAAAAGATCAAAGGCCCCTCACACATTTCCAAATACCTGCTCAGCAGTGGGACTTCTCCAAACATCAAGGGGACTCCATAAACAATTGACCAGATGGGGAGCAGTGTCATCAGGACACAGTCCAAAGCTCTGCAGAGCGCTGACAGATGCCTGCATGCCTGTTGCAGTAGACATCAATCCTAAGGAAGGTTGGACCTTTCAGCTCCCAGCTCTTCTTTTAAGCCCTCTACAGTGATATCCCCACCACAGGCAACTGATGAAAGCATGAATGAGTGAACAGGTCACTGTTTTTGGTTTGCTGTAACAAACAATACAGATGTTTTCTGGAAAGAGGTCAGT
This sequence comes from Marmota marmota marmota, assembly GCF_001458135.2. NCBI lineage: Eukaryota > Metazoa > Chordata > Mammalia > Rodentia > Sciuridae > Marmota > Marmota marmota. Next base: position 43,444,926 of record NW_025999977.1, on the reverse strand, counting down.
AAGTTCAAGTAACGGGAAGTGTAAATGGGAAGGGAACATGCCCTTAGATGCAGAGTTAGAAGCAGTCAGGCATCACAGCTGGGGAACGGAGCCAAGTTTCCACAGCCTCCTTTTTTGCCTCTGCCATAGTCATTTCTCTGCTGTTCGACGGTCCCAACTTTCTCAGGCTCCAAGGTCAGTGATGGCTCTGCCTCCATAATCTCTCTGGTTCAGCTTCCCCTTCATCTGTACCCATGAACGAAAACTAGAAAGCCCTACAGGATTCCCCTCAGGACAGAGGGATTCCTGGAAGGAATCCTTCTGGAACTTCTCCTCACCTCTCTGGATGGACATCCATGGGTACCATGAGTGATGGCACAAGATCATGGAGTCAGGGTCCTTGGGGAGCAGGATCACAGATTCTTCATCTTTGTTCTATTTGATGTAAAATTTTGAGTGCTTAACACTTTGTAGTTGTTCAAAAATGCATACCTATGTTTGTTATGGTTTCGATTATTTTCTTTCCATGGACAAAGGAAAAAAAATCAATAGCTTCTCAGCTGTTTCCTGGGCCTCGAAATTCAGTCTTTACAAGATGGAAGTGGGTCTCTGAATCTGTGAAGATTATTTTCACCTGCTAAACATTTTACTGTCAATCTTTTCATGATGAATTTTTTTTAAAGGCAGCAAATCCGCAGCAATTTCAGCAATTAAATGCACTAAATAGAAGTAATTTCCCAAAGATAGAGGCAAGCAGATTATACACTTGAATAAAAGATCACAAACTAGATACCCCTTAGAGACTTACTTCCCAGTGCCAGGAACAGAATGCTCACCTCTATCTCTTCCAGGACAGGTGGATGCCATCCTTGTGTAGGGGCCATACTCATCTTCCCTAGATCCTTCCACTTCCAGTGTCTATGCTACCAAAACAAGCACTTTCCCAGAACATGGGGGTCCATTTAAAAATGCAGCCCAAGAAATTGGCCTCTTCCTTCCTATTTCCCTAGTAAACTCGTACCCTATGGGGAGTATAAGAGCCACTGAATAAGGCTGCTGACTAAAGTCCCTTTTGCCTGACCCACTGACATAGCTCACCTTAGCTGGGTTCAGCATCCAGACCTCTTTCCCTCACACCAAACAGAAATGTTTACATGAATCAGTAACGAACCCAAATCTCAGTCCATGGAGTGAGTTCCTCCTTTCCACACCTCCCTGCCTGGCAGTGTCCCTGCCCGTGCAGTCATGGATGGAAGACTCTTCCTGTTCCCTCAAAGAGCTGAAGTCCCATGGCATTGGATAAATGAAGCTCTTGCTTTTATTTCCAAAAGAATGTTTATTTGCAGCAAATATATCTTTTTCTAGGCCAGAGCCCCAGAAACCATAGGCTACATTCAAAAGGCATTCAATAAAGTATGTCTGAGTCTTGGAACACTGATGAAAAACAGATAGACCTCTATTTTCTCCATTCTCAGATCTTGGTATTCAACATAAGCGTGAATATTCCTTTTCCTTCTTTGTGCTGAATGCTCACAGCTAAGCCAGTTAGGCTCAGCCTGTGAATAAATATAAGGCTGAAGACTCAATCATGGCAACTTCCGGAGGTCAGCTCTGACAGCCCCCTCACCCAGCCTAATGAGCATCTGGTGCTGCATTCTTCTCCCTCGTGTGTGTGTGTGTGTGTGTGTGTGTGTGTGTGTGTGTGTGTGTGTTGTTCCCTCCCATGCTTGAGGGAAGAGATCTTATAAAACTCTGTCTTCCCTACCCCCCACATAGCTCTCCAAACAAGGAAAGACGCACACTAGTAACCTAAATCTTGTTGAATAAAGGAATGAATGAAATAAAACACTCTGGCTCTGTTCCCAACTCTGGAAAAATAACTCTCAGCATATGTCTCCCCAGCACACTTGCTGAAACGTCTCCATGACACTCAGATGCTTGCTGCCGAGCCCACAGACCCCCATGCCTCTCCCTCTGTGCTGAACAGGAAGGAACCAGGTGTCCTCAACAATCCCCAGTGCCAGGAGGCAAGCAGTGCAGTCTCCGCAGATGTGCCAACTGACCCTGAGAGAGGGAGGAGAAATTATTGAAATAAATGAAATTTGAAAAGCATCCCACAAAAGCAGAAATGCTCTCGTGCCACCCCTCATGCATCTGGGATGTGACAGGTGGCATATCCTGTAATTATCACAGACCACATGTGCAACGCCAGGACAAATGAAGAGTATTGATGGCAGTGTCACACAAGCCCAGAATCTTTTGAGTCACCAGGAGACTAAGAGTCCAACGCTGGGAAATGTTCACTAAACCAAGGAACATTTGTCCGACCCACTCCGATATGCTTGAATCCTACTAGTGAACAAAGATTGGACTCAACACTCCAGAGTCCATAGCACCATCTTCACTATTAGACCCTGATCTCAAATCCTCAAAACTCAGGCACTCGTTAGATACAGGGGGGTCCAGGTATGATAAGGGACGGCATCTGGAGCAGACACTATTGACATTCTAAGCTGCCTGAGTCACTGTCAGCAAGGAGCCTGTCAAGTGGAGCCTGCTATTGAGTTTATGCCCAATGACTGATTAGGAGTGAGATTTAAAGAGTGATAGGTGAGGGTGGATAGGAGTACAGTGGACAGCCAGAGGTTTTTGTATCGGTGAAAAGATACTAAATGTCCAGCAGCAGCAGAACAATACAATCAAGTTGGTGTTTTGTTCACAAGTCAGAGCAAGGTTTCTCAGAAAACAAGCACCCAAGAAAGAGGAGGCCTGAAGCCACAGCATCAAGGACAGCCCAGAGAGACCCTGGAGGGAAACTAAATGCAACAGATGCTCCAGAAGTCTCTGAGAAAGCTGAAGACCTGGTGCATAATGTTGTAATTTATACAGAAGAACAACAGAGATGAAATGGCCCATTCCATTAACACTGCAGCCCACCTGAGGGCGTGTGGAGCAGGTCAGGCTGAAAGAATTACCACACCCAGGTCAACTCCCACGGGGAGCCCAGCAGAGGAGTGGGCGGATAATCGCCCACGTGTTCCATGTCTCCTGTGTCCATAGGTGAGTGGTATCTGAGAAATAAATGCAATTGTGAGTGTCTCTGGTGAAATTCACTTCTTGAGCTCTGAGGGATGATGGCTGCCTTCCATAATTGGAACCATCAAGTCACCAGAAAGATTTGAGAAACCACCCTATCCACTTGCTGGTGGCAAAGTGGGAACAGTGGGCTCAGAGCCTGAGGGGAGGTCAGTGACCACTGTTTAATTAAGTGTAAATCTGTACTGTCACCACTAAAAACACTTGTCTTTAGGGACCCAGTCCCTGAACTCCTATGAGCAGATTTTTTTTTTTTTTCATGAAAAGGCCTCACCGTGGCCTCCTAATGTTAGTTCCGGATGTTTGATTCAAAGCACTTATTTCTGTTTCTTCCTGACTCCCGCTCCCACAAAATGAAACCTATCTCAAGAAGGAGGCTGATTGGCTGCTGAGACAGAGGGTCTTCTTGGTGACTCCCCCCACCAGTCCATCAAGCATGTGTGACATATTTAAATTCCACTAATGGGCAGAAATGGGACTCACGCTATGGCCACCCACAGGACTGACTAATGGTTATTGAGTTCAGATGTGGGGGTCTGGAGGAGGGGGAAGAGGAATGTGTCCTGAAGCAAATTTGATAATTCAGTCTATAGAAGCAAGACGTGTACTAGAGAGACAAAAAGCACCGCAGAAGACATCAGGAGACGGGCAGGGCCTCTGCTCATGGAGCGTTCCGAGTAATTAGGGGGAAGGTGCTCTCATGAGACCAAACAATTCAGGGCTGAGTGGCGTCTTTACCCTGGCTGGACATTAGGGCCACTAAAGAGCTTTTAAGAAACACAGTCAGCCTGGCCCCACCTCAAGATATTTCAATTCATTTGAAATTGGAGGAAGTGCAGGTAGCCATATCATTTAAAAGCTGTCTGGGTCTTTCTTTTTAGTGTGTAGCCACAACTGAACCATTTATTCCAACTACAGGACCAGGAAGAGGGAGATCTGGAGAATAGAGTGGTCAGGGAAGGTTTCCCAGAAGGACAGATAGGAAAGGAAACAGGAACCCATGGAAAGGAGTGTGCCTGCTCGCAGAGGCTGGGAACACGCAGGGCAGTGGCACACACCTGATCTAGACAGGGGGAGGGCGGACCCCAGGTGGACTGGCACTTCTCGTGCACAACACATCCCATTGACAGGCACTTTTCCCTTGTGGCTTTTCTGAACTTATTTTAAAAGTGTCACATATCTTTTATTGGCTCTTTTTAGTCATACATAACATCAGGATTCATTCTGGCATAATTATAAAAGCATGGAATAAGATTTGCTCTAATTCAGTCCCCAGTACTTCCCCTTTTCCTCCCCTCCTCCCTCCCCCTGTTTCCCTCCCTCTACTCTGGTAATCTTTCTGCTGTTTACTTACTGTTTTTTTTTAATTAGTGTTTGTGGATGTACATTATGGTGAGATTCACTGAGAGGGATTCATATATATACATAGGAAACCTCAGTCAGATTCACTCCACTGCCATTCCCTACCCTATCCCTCCTCCCTTCCTTTAATTCCATTCATCTACTCCTCTGATCTTTCTTCTATTTTTTATACAAGCCCCCCCTTACTTTAGATTAGCTTCTGCATGTCAGAGAAAACATTTGGCCTTTGACTCTTGGGGACTGGTTTATTTTACTTAGCACGATAGACTTCAGTTCCATCCATTTACCAGCAAATGCCATAAAGTCATTCTTCTTTATGGCTGAGTAATGCTCCATTGTGTACATGTACCATATTTTCTTTATCCATTCATCTGTTGAAGGGCACCTAGGCTGGCTCCATAGCTTGGCTATTGTACATTGTGCTGCTATAAACATTGATGTGGCTGAGTCACTATGGTATGCTGACTTTAAATTTTTTGGATATATACCAAGGAGTAGGATAGCTGGGTCAAATGGTGGTTCCATCCCTAGATTCTTAAAGGAATCTCCATACTTCTTTCTAGAGTAGTTGCATTACTTTGCAGTCCCATCAAGAGTGTGTAAGTGGACCTCTTTCCCCACATTCTCGCCAACATTTATTGTTACTTGTATTCTTGATAATTGCCATTCTGACTGGCATAAGATGAAATCTCAAAACTGTTTTGAAAACTTATCCTCCAATAATCTAGAAATTCTTGAAGATATTGACAAATTCCGAGGGACATATGACTTACCAAATTGAACCATGAGGATATAGAAAAACAGATCAATATCAAGTAATGAAATTGAAACAGCTATCAAAAGCCTTCCAACAAAGAAAAGCCCAGGACCGGATGGATTGTCAGCCAACTTCTACCAGAACCTTAAAGAAAAACTAATACTAGTTCTCAAAGTATTCCACGAACTAGAAAAGGAGGGAACACTGCCAAACTCATTCTATGAAGCCAGCACCACCCTGATACCAAAACCAGACAGAGACACATCAAGAAAACTTCAGACCAATATCCTTGATGAACATAGATGCAAAAATTCTTACTTTTGATCCTTTCAACAACAACGTGAGGCAAGCAGGCAGGGAAAACATAAGCATATCCATTTTGCAATGAGGAAATGGAGGCTCAGCGAGTTTGAGTGACTTGGGGAGAGTGGTGTTTTTAGAACATTAGTCCCGTGATGGCATGCAGTGTGAATTACAGTGTGGGAGAGAGAATTCCAGGAGGTCCCTCAGAAGACTGATACCTTCCCGTAAATGGGAGGTAATATCAGGCCACCGTGTGGTAGATGGCTCGGGAAACACAGTGGAGAGAGGAGCTAAGAGCCACCTTCCTGCTCTGTATCCCTCTATTTGCGTTTGGTGCATGAGCACCAATGTTTAACACAGTAGGTTAAAGATGAAGCAGCTCTTTCTGATTTAAGAACTGGGGAGGCTGCAGGACAGAAAGGAGGGATATACTGACCAGATATGGCTGAGAGCTTGTCTTCCAGCAAGCGGAAGCTTGCTCTACAAGGAATCTAAGAATGGAGGAAGCTTCTAGTGGAGGGAACTACGTAATTGAGACACATTGATCTTTCCCTCTCCCGCACAACTCATTGTATCAGTGAATTTGAGAAAAATGACTGAGGGTGCTTTGACTTCACTAGCTATGGGAGCCAGCCAGTCCACGGAAAGCAGGTGTTCTCCCAAAATTCTGACCTGGGAGCCCTTCTTCAGGGTGAAACCTTGCCCCACTGTCTGGACTGGGTGGATGAGTCGCCTGATTCTAGGGCTTCAAATTAACAAACCCATTTGGTTAATAGAACCATGACCTCCAACTCTGCTATCAGCAGTGATAAATTTGACCTCCATTTTTACTCTGCCATCTGTAACTTATTCAGAGCCCCGGCAGACGGGAGAAGCCCTATTCATAAGACACTTCCTCAGAGACCCCCAAAGTTGACAAAATCATTGGAGCAGAAAAACAAATGGATTCTTGGCATGAACCCTATGACACGGGCTATCCCCAAATGAGCTTTCCACCTTCCATAGCCACACAAGGGAAGGGATTGATGACAATCCTCCACGGAGCCCAGCAGCTTAATTAGTCCACCCACACACCCAGTGGGAAAGCTGCCTCTGAGTCGCTCTGGGATCCACTCTAAAAAATACCATCAAGTCACAAGAGAGCCCAGAGTTTTCAGGTGTCGTGTTTAGTTACAGACTGCTATCTCCACCCAGTGCCTTCATCCATAGCAGCCCAAAGATGACTGACAAGTTCTCTTCTGTGGTGTTTACAGCTGTGAGAAATTACAGAAACCAAGATAAACATTTTAATATTCTTTACCTGGTTAAACAGCTTAACAAACCAGCTGATTTAATAGTATGCCTATACCTATACAGTATAGATGATAGTTTTTTTGAGAAGAGTTCCTTCAATAAGGCTAAAGTCTGTGCCTTTTAGGGAGCAAGGGTCAATATTTATTCTCTGTTTTCTATAGGTCTTGAGACTAAATGACTAAGTTAATCTTGGTCATCCAGTAGCTGCAGGTACCTGCTAGTATCAGAAAGTGTGTCCTCTTCACACTGGGTCATAGGCTCATTTATCAGCACCACTTCCCTTTCCCTAAGACTCCCAGATCCAATGCACATGTTCATTCCAAGTACAGTTAAGTGGTGACAGTTGGAGAGAGCAGACTGTCATATTTTTTTATTATTATTATGCCTTTTTAAACAATATCTACTTTTGATGTTCATTTCAGCAATTTGCTCCCCATTTACCCCAGTTTCACTTCCGAGACCCCCTTCATTAGCTCACTTCTGTGCATGTCTGAATCAACTTGGCTGCGGTTCACTTCTATCCAATTTGCCGGGTTCATGTCTTTCCTTCCTTCCTGCTCCTTAGAGCATGAGGGGAGGGGCGCGGATGGTGGAGGCAGGACTTTGACAGCTCCAAAGACTTGAATTTGGGAAGGTGCTAGTGCTCACTGGACATGTGTCCCAAAAAGTGCCATTCCGAACCTAGGGGGCTGCTCCCTTGAATGGAGAGACTCCGCAGGAAGCTCAGTGCTAGGAGGTGGGAGGAGGGCTGTGTCATGTTTCCCACTTCTCTGTGCAGAGTGGCCCAGGAAAGGACTTGCCATAGCGGAGGGGTAGTATTGCTGCTTCTGGGTTTGGGAGCCTTTTTCTGGCAATGCTGTTCCTAACTTTCTTCCCTTCCTCTCTTTCCATCAGTAGATGTCTGTCAGTTTCCAGATCAAGTCCTGCCTCCTCCAGGAAGCCTTCCTTGACTACACTTGTTAGAAGCCAGCGTCTCTACAAGAATGAAGTCCAATCTGGTCGAGAAGCACCTGCCACTTCTCCCGCCCTAGAACTGATACCAATATCTGATGTTGCTGTTTAAAGAATTTTTTTTCCAGGTACAAATAATGGGAGCTAGAAGAGAAGAAACACAATAAAAAAGAGCCAAGATCAACATGAATTTTAAATTATGGTGCTTTATGGTGAAAATGAGAGGCAAGAAATGGCCAAGAATCGTGAAAGAGCATTAGAGTTCACTGACTCTATTTGATGAACAAATCTTTAAAAAGAAAGAAAGAAAGCTCTCTCTAACAAGCCCTACTTACGGGTTCTTATTGAAACCTCGTAGAGGCCGGGGATGCATTTCTTTCCTCTGAAAGTCAAAAACAATTCCTTAGGTTGGCTTGTCATCTATTTCCTTGTGTCATAGGTAGAAAAATACTCTTATAATGATCTCTTCCATTCATTCTTTCATACCATCTATCTCTGTACAATATCAGTAACACTGCGTATTAGATTCTATCTACACATCTATCTGTCTATGCAAGTGTTCAACCAGCTAACTGAAATTTCAATGAGCCACAGATTCCTAAATGCACATGATCTGTATCTTACAACCAGACACTCAAGTCACTTGCTCACGCATTCATTCAGTCCTTTAGAGAATGTGCACATAGCAGGCATTGTTCCCAACACCAGACCCACAGCAGAGAACAAGACAGGCAAGACTTTCTTTAAGGAGCCTGTGTTCTAATGAGGAGACAGACTAAGAAGAAATAAGAAGATACACAATGTGAGGCCATGATGCTTTGAAGAAAAATTAAAGTCATATGAAGGGATAGACAATGACTGAGGGTCTGAGGAGGTGACCTTTGGGCAGAGACCTAAATGAAGTAGAGAAATGAGTGATGTTAACATCTGAAAAGAGAAGTCCCTGGGGCGAGGCACAGTTAGGGCCAGGCTGAGGCAGGAGTTTACATGGTGCATTAAACGAACAAAGTTGTGGCTGGAGCAGTTGGAAAACAGTGAGCAAAGAAGGAGACAAGAAAGAAATGAGAGGGAGTTTGATGGAGGAGTGCCTGCAGACAACGGGGAGCACACGTTGGCTCTGTTCTCAGTGGGATGGGAGAAGGGCTTCAGGGAGAGCCGTCGTCTGATGCAAGTTGCATAATGTTCACACGGACTGCTCCGCAAAGCTGCCTGGGCACAGCCAAGAGTGGAGGCTGGGAGCCCAGGCAAGAGTCCCTCTTTCTGGTTCCCGCTGCTTCCCGGGTATCCTTTTCCCAGCTCAGCTGCAATCTGTTCCAGGGCAGACTGTTCTGGTCTATCTGGGAACCCTACTGCTTGGCTCCAAGGAACCTTCTAGAGTCCAAAACAGCTTCTTACATTCATTCCTCCTACTGTGTTCTTCTTTCATTTATAATCCAGTCAGATATGTCTGCATTGCCAGTTCTCTGGCTTCATGCTCTTCCCCACACACACTGCCCACCTGCTCCCATGGTACGCCCTGCTCAGATGGTGCAAAGGAGCCAGCCACTGCCTCTTACACCCTGATCTCACTAAGGTGAAAGCGACAGGTGAAATCTCAATACTTACCCGGGGAGTAGTTCTTCAGTGTCTAATCCAAAAGGACCGGACCCCCAGGAATAACTCAGAAACCACAACAGATTTCACACAAGGTATTGGCAAGATGTTAGTCCCTTCTTCAAGTTCTAAGAGTTGATCAAATTATTCTGTGCATTTATATGAATAGACCACAGTGAATTCCACCTTTATGTATATCTACAAAGCATCAAATTTAAAAATAAGTAAATAGAAGGAAGACAAGTAGAATAGAAAAAAATAAGACTATAGATTTGACAATATTTCAAATTCATCCAGTGCCTGGGAAGTATTAAGAGGCTGTATTATCAAGGGAAACCATTTTACAGATGAGGAAACCGAGGTCCCCAAATTAGATGATGTTGTCAAAGAAACCACGGGATGGACTCATTCTAAACTGTGAAGGTGGTAAACATCCTTTGGGAATGTTGGAATGATAGCTTTCGTGCTATTGCTATTATTTCACTAATTATTCTCTAGAAGTCTCTTGTCCATCTCCTTTAACTTCTTACTCTCTATGGAATCTATATATCCTGGCTCAGAATTGACATGTCTTCTAGAGTAGATGTGTGGGGACGAGCTGAGCAGAAACTCTATAGATTTGTTTATGGATCCACATTTGAATCAACAATCCAGTGGACCCAGCCCAGAATGGAAAGACGATCTGGCTTGGGAAGACCAATAGTTTGGGCACTGGTCCCTAACACCAGTCATTGAGTAGGTCATCCTTGTTGTGTTACTTGGGGACATGTAAGAAAGCATACTTTTAGTCACAAAAAGGAAGAAGAGAAGCCACTTGACTTGCCATTCATACACTCAGGCACAGCTTGGGTCCTGGCTTAGAAGAGGACCCTGGTGACCTCCAAGGATCCTGTCCTTCCAGCGTACTCAGGAAGAAGGCAGAACGCTGTGGTCTGCCGCCTGGAGAAAGGTGGCACCAATGAAGCAGCAGACTAAGTACTTTTGTGATTGCATAAGCGGAAAACAAACTGCTCAATGAATGACAGGCGCTGCACAGATGCCACCTATTAAATAATTAAAATAAAGTAGAAATTAAAAATAAACAGCGGGAAATGATTTGAAAAACAACCAAAGGAAGCAGAAAGAGTAACTTGGGAATGGAGAAGTGAGTAAAATTAGATTTGAGTCATTTCTAAATTCAATTGTGTCTAGATAAACAGGCCGTCTTTCTCCCATTGTCAGTATGGAATAAACATTATCTGAAGCTGAAAAATCCTAAAAGCAAATGCCACAGGAATGCAGCAGCCATGGTGTCATTTCCAATGGGCAGGTAAATGCCCAGCATTTGCTGATGAAGGAAGATGAGAAGATTTTTTAAAAATGAGATAGAGGAAAAGAAAATGAAAATAGAATTTGTAGTGGTCAGCAAATGCTGTGTAATGAACAATCACAGAATCTTTGTAACACAGAACAAATATTATTCTCTCTCATATTTGGGTAAGTTTTGGATCTGTGGTGGGCATAGCTAGGTAACTGCTTCAACTTGCAGATCAGCTGTGCTGCTATCTCAATTGAAATTTGGACTCTGCTCTTACATGTGCTTCATTTAAGAGGCAGGCTAAAATGGCAACAAAATCCAGTGGAAACTTGCCTTATGATAACAATAGAAATGTCAAGAAGGGGAATGGAAACACACAATCCCTCTGAAGCCCCAACCTGGAACCTGCACATAGTCACTTCTGCCTACATTGCATTAACCAATATCAAAGGGAGGGAAAAGTACACTTCAGGCCCTCTGGTACCTGGAACTTCAAAGTCACCTAGGAAAAGGCATGGATATGTAATTGCAATGCAGGGTATAATGAAGAACTGCAAGCAATGATTCAGTCTTCCTCAAGTTTTATTTAACATGATGCTTTCTAAAGATTTTTTTTTGTGGAGTCCCTCAAAATAATGATCTAAACCCAGTATTGCAAACAATTGCCCACAGGTTGAATCCAGCCTACCACCTGGTTATTTGTGTCAGGCAAACTAAAAACACTTTTTAATATTTTTAAATCATTGGGAGGGGGGATGTCATGAACAGAATTAAATTTTGTAACACATGAAAATTATCTGAATTCAAATATCAATGTCTATAAACAAAGTTTTATCATACCATAACTTCAGTCACTCATTTTTGTATTATCTGTGCTTCTTTTGCACTGTGATGATCACCAGTTACAACAGAGAGCATATGGCCGGCAAAGTCTAACATACTAGCTATCTAACCTTTTAAAGAAAAATTTTGCTGAGCCCACTACTGTCCAATAAAAGAAATTGAGACATATATGTGACTTCAAGTTTTCTAGCAAGTGTCTCTAAAAGGTAAAAAAGAAATAGATAAAATTAGTTGTAATAATATAATTATTCAACCCAATATATCCAAAACAGTACATTTTTTAAAAAGTATAAATGAGAGCTTCCAAATTCCTTTCTCATACTAAGTCTTTAAAATCTGGAGTGTATTCTATACTTACAGCACACTGCGCTTCAGACCAATCACATTTCAAATGCTTAGTAGCCATATGTGGCTGAGGGACCATATTGGAAAGCACAAATGTAGGCCACTTTTATCCCTTCTTCGAGCAAACTAATCCTGGTTTTGTTGGTTTTTTTTTCCCTAAATCCCTTCTGAAGCCAACTTATTCCAAATTATCTCTTAGTTAGAATGACTATAGAATACATATGTTCAGCCAGCATTATGTTATCTCGTGCCTTGAGAAGTGTCCTACCCAGAGCAGATGCTCAAAGAATGTTTGTTGGATAAATAAATACATGGGTGAGTCAGGCCCTCTTTCTGGAGTCATTCTGTGGCTCCTCCCTGTGTTTGACTCCTCTCTCTCCAACCAGGCAGTCCACTCCTGAAGTACAATGACCAAGTGTCTCCTAGTGGACCACCCCCTCCTGCGGACAAAACTACAGACTGTTTGAAATATTAGATATATTTAAAAACATTAAAATAGAGGTTGACCCTGAGATAATCCCACATGTTGACAACGGTGGTGGGGGAGGAGAATGAATTTTAAATCAACGGTTATAACTATGCTTGACGACATAGAGAAGAATATTCACCAAGTAAATAAAAAGAGAAAATAGAAGGAGAAAAAGAAACTATAAAAAAGAACCAAATGAAATTATAGAACTGAAAACTAAAATTATCTGAAATAAAAATATACAATATCAATAGATGAAATAGAAGAAGCAATCAAAAGACTTCCAACCAAGAAAAGCCCAGGACCGGATGGGTATACAGCAGAGTTTTAAAAAACCTTTAAGGAAGAATTAATACCAATACTTTTCAAGCTATTTCAGGAAATAGAAAAAGAGGGAGCTCTGCCAAATTCATTCTATGAGGCCAACATCACCCTGATTCCGAAACCAGACAAAGACACCTCAAAGAAAGAAAACTACAGACCAATATCTCTGATGAACCTAGATGCAAAAATCCTCAATAAAATTCTGGCGAATCGGATACAAAGGCACATCAAAAAAATTGTGCACCATGATCAAGTAGGATTCAT
>NW_025999977.1:43338116-43431798 GCF_001458135.2 Marmota marmota marmota | reverse complement strand
AAAGCAGTATAGAGATTCCTGGGAAAGCTGGGAATGGAGCCACCATTTGACCCAGCTATTGCCCTTCTCGGACTATTCCCTGAAGACCTTAAAAGAGCGTACTACAGGGATACTGCTACATTGATGTTCATAGCAGCACAATTCACAATTGCTAGACTGTGGAACCAACCCAGATGCCCTTCAATAGATGAATGGATAAAAAAAAATGTGGCATTTATACACCATGGAGTATTATACAGCACTAAAAAATGACAAAATCATGGAATTTGCAGGGAAATGGATGGCACTAGAGCAGATTATGCTACGTGAAGCTAGCCAATCCCTAAAAAACAAATGCCAAATGTCTTCTTTGATATAATGAGAGCAACTAAGAACAAAGCAGGGAGGAAGAGCAGGAAGAAAAGATTAACATTAAACAGATACATGAGGTGGGAGGGAAAGGGAGAGAAAAGGGAAATTGCATGGTAATGGAGGGAGACCCGCATGGTTATACAAAATTACATATAAGAGGTTGTGAGGGGAATGGGAAAATAAACAAGGAGAGAAATGAATTACAGTAGATGGGGTAGAGAGAGAAGATGGGAGGGGAGGGGAGGGGAGATAGTAGAGGATAGGAAAGGTAGCAGAATACAACAGTTACTAATAGGGCATTATGTAAAAATGTGGATGTGTAACCGACGTGATTCTGCAATCTGTATTTGGGGTAAAATTGGGAGTTCAAAACCCACTTGAATCAAATATGTGAAATATGATATGTCAAGAGCTTTGTAATGTTTTGAACAACCAATAAAAAAAAAGAAAAAAAAATGAAATAAAAATATAAACACTCCTTGACTGGTGATAGGGTAATGCCCCCTCAAAAAAATTTGTAAATCTAAACTATCATAAGACAAAATGCAGTTAATATACTTAACCCATGAAATGTTGCAGCTAACAGCACAGCACCTGGGAGTACTGATCGCTTCCCCTCATAAGTGCATGGCTAAGGCCTGAGGCTTACTGCCGCTGTCCAGCATCACAGAGTACTGCGGTTCACCAGCGTGGGAAAAGACCAGACTCAAACTTTGAAATCCGGTTTCTACTCAACGAATGTGTGTAGCATCTACACCATCACAAAGTCAAAGAAACTAATCAAATAATCATAAATCAAGGATGCCTATATTCACTGGGCAGGTATTGCAAATACCTATGTAGAAAATCCTATGGAACCTGAAAAAAGAAAAACCTACTACAATTTGTATGTTATAGGATATGAGCTAAATGTTTTTAAATCAATTCCATTTGCTCACAATAAGTAATCAGAAATTAAATTTAAAAAAACTACATAATTTACAATAACAACCAAATCTATGACACATTTGGAGACAAATTTGACAAAACAAAAGCAATACTTATACATCAAAAGCTACAAAATATAGCTACAATAAATTGAAGAAAACTTAAATAAATGAGACTATTGTTTCTTGGGTAGAAAAATTCAATATTTTTAAGATTTCAATTCTCTTAAAAATTTGTCTATAGATTTAACACCATTCCAATCAAAATTGAAATAGATTTAAATTGCCAAGTTAATTCAAGAATTTGGCAGAAATAGCTCAGTTGGGAGAGCATTAGACTGAAGATCCAAAATTCATATGGGAACTTAAAGAACATAGAATACCAAAATAACTAAGAGGATCAATGTTGAAAAACTTAATACTACCTGACTTCAAGATTTATTTTAAGGTATATTAGTTAGCTTTCCATTACTATAAAAAAATACCTGAGATAATCAACTTAAAAAAATAAATGTTTATTTGAGTTCACAGTTTTGGAGGTTTCAGTTCATAATTAATTGATCCCATTGGTTTGGGGCTTGAGGTGAGGTAACAAATTATGGCGGAGAACATGTGGTAGAGTGCAGCTTCTCACCTCATGATCGCAAGAAAGCAAACAGAGAGAAGCCAGTGTCCCATAGTCCCCTTCAAGGACATATCATTAGTGACATAAAGTCTCCTACTAGATCCCACTTCCCTTCATCACCTTGCAATAGCACCAAATGAAGGACCAAGATTTAATACATAGGAATTTGGGGAACATCCAGACCCCAAATATAGATTAAAGTTATAATTATGACAGTATCATATAGGCAACAAGATAATCAAATATATATAACAGAATAGAGTCCAGAAATGGATTCACACATTAATTTTCAATTGATTTGTAACAAACATTTAAAATTAATCAACTTAAAAAGTATAATATTTCCAAAAATGGTACTCTAACAATTAGACATGCATATATATATTTATCAATTAATTAATCTTAATTCATTAATCATATAGACTGAAATCATATTGATCATATCATATACAAAAATTGGGTCATAGAAATAAATATAAAATCTAAAATTATAATACTCTTGGAAAAAAGGATTAGAGAAAATCCTTTTTTACTTTAAGTTAAGCAAAAATACCTTAAATATGACACCAAAATTAGAATCCATAAAAGGAAAAAAAATCATGATAATGAGAATTTATCTAAAATAAAAAACTTTCACCTCTCAAAAACACTGTTAAGAGAACAGGAAGGCAAATTACAGGTTGTACACTACATATCCACTAGAATAGCTAAAATTGAAAATAATTACCATCTCATAGCAAATGATGGTGAAGATACAGAGCAACAGGAACTCTCAGATACACCCAATCAATGTAAAATGGAACAACCACTTTGGCAAACAGTTTTATATTTCTTAAAAATTTTTAAATGCACATGCTATGTATACATCAGACATGCACCTACTTATTTAACTTACCCCTGGAAAATGAAAGCCTATTTTTATCCAAAGGCTTGTGCATAAATGTTCATAGCAATTTTATGTGAAATCGCCAAAAACCCCCAGAATCAAGTGTTCAATAGATGAATGCAAAACACATGATGTATTCTTGCAATAGAGTACAATTGTACATTGAAAATGAATGAAATATTCCACACACGAAAACATGGAAGAATTACATAATGATTGTGAGTGAAAGATATAGAAAACAAAAGAATAGATAGCATTTTTCCATTTATATCAAATTCCAGAAAATACAATCTCTTCTATAGTGACATAAAGCAGATCAGCAGCTTCCTGGTGGACTGATGAAGAGATGAAAAAGAGATTTTACAAAAGAGTATGAGGAGGCTTTAGGAATGATGAATGTGTCCATGATCTTGATCATGATGATGGTTTCACGGGTGTACATGGATGTAAAATTTAGAAATTACATACCTTAAATATGTGCATCTTATTATACTTCAGTGAAATCTCAGTAAAGCTGTTAAAAATAAAATATGTAACTAGATGCACTGACTAGTACATTTAAGACAAAAGAAGAATCAGTAGATAAATCAAAAGAAATTATCCAATTTAAGGAAAGGGGGGAAAGTAATAAAATAAACAAATCCTCACTGATCAATAAAAAAAAAAATCATTCCTAAAATTGAAGTGCCACAAAAAAGAGAAAACAAAAGAGGATGATAAACAATTTGAAGAAATAATTGCAGAAAATCTTTCCTATTTGGTCAAAAACATAAATTTGACTTTTCAAACTCAATAACCTACATCAAAACAAAAAATTCTATACAGCAAAGGAAAGAATACAGAAAAAAGTCCATCTATAGCATGTGAGAAAATATTTTCAAACCATGTATTGAACAAAGCATTAATTTCTAAAATATATAAGGAATGCTTACTAACCAATAGCCAAAAAAATTTAAATAAATAATGGGCAAAAATGTGAATATACCTCTCCCTAAAGATATACACACATAATCAATAAATATATGAAAAGGTGCTCAGCATTACCAACTATAAGGTAAATGCAAATCAAGACCACAACAAAATATCATTTGACATTCATTAGGATAGCTATTATTTAAAAAAAAATCCTAAATATTTTAGGCAGCTTTTAGTTGTTGTGACAAAATAACTGAAAAAATCAACTTAAAAGAAGAAAGATTTCCTTTGGCTCACAATTTCAGAGTTGACACCAAAATCACATCTTCATACATGCATCTTGTATAATGATGACCGCCTCCTTCCACAATCCTAGCTATTCCCCTTCTCCCTCCCTTTCCCTCCCACCCCTATTCCCTATCTAGAGGTAATTTTCCTCACATGCTCTCACTCCCTACCTCACTTTGAGTCACCCCACTTATGTCAGAGAAAACATTCGGCATTTGTTTTTTGGGGATTGGCTAACTTCACTTAGCATAATCTTCTCTAATGTCATCCATTTCCCTGCAAATGCCATGATCTTATTCTTAAATAATGAAAAAAAATCTTAGAGTAGTTTTGATTTGCATTTCTCTAATTGCTGGAGACGTTGAACATTTTTTCTTATATTTGTTGACTGATTTTGTATCATCTTGTGAGAAGTGTCTGTTCAGTTCCTTGGTCCATTTATTATTGGGTTGTTTGGGGTTTTTTGTGGGTTTTTTTTTTTTTTGGTGTTTAGCTTTTTGAGTTCTTTATATATCCTAGAGATTAGCATTCTTTCCAAGGTGCATGTGGTAAAAAATTTCTCCCAAAATGTAGGCTCTCTATTCACCTCACTGATTGTTTCTTTTGCTGAGAAAAAGCTTTTTAGTTTGAACCCATCCCATTTATTGATTCTTGATTTTAATTCTTGTGCTATAGGAGTCTTATTAAGGAAGTCAGGGCCTAATCTGACATTATGGAGATTTGGGCCTACTTTTTCTTCTATTAGACAAAGGGTATCTGGTTTAATTCCTAGGTCCTTGATCCACTTTGAGTTGAGCATGGTGAGAGACAGGCTTTTAATTTCATTTTGTTGCATATGGATTTCCAATTTTCCTAGCACCATTTGTTGAAGAGGGTATCTTTTCATCTCATTCCAGTCAGAATGGCAGCTATCAAGAATAAAAACAACAATAAGTGTTGATGAGGATGTGGAGAAAAAGGCACACTCATACACTGCTGGTGGGACTGCAAATTGATGCAGCCAATATGGAAAGCAGAATGGAGATTCCTTGGAAAACTGGGAATGGAACCACCTTTTGACCCAGGTATCCCACTTCTTGGTCTATACCCAAAGGACTTAAAAACAGCATACCACAGGGATATAGCCACATCAATGTTTACAGCAGCACAATTCACAATTGCTAAACCGTGGAACCAACCTAGATGCCCTTCAGTAGATAATGGCTAAAGAAAATGTGGTATATATACCCAATGGAATATTACTCAGCAATAAAAGAGAATAAAATTATGGCATTTGCAGGTAAATGGATGGAGTTGGATAATATAATGTTAAGTGAAGTTAGCGAATCCCCAAAGAACCAAATGCCGACTGTTTTCTCTGATATAAGGAGGCTGATTAATAGTGAGGTAGGGTAGGGGAGCATGGGAGGAATAGACAAACTCTAGATAGGGCAGAGGGGTGGGAGGGGAAGGGAAGGGGTTGAAAAGATGGTGGAATGAGATAGACATCAACACCCTAAGTACATGTATGAAGTCACAAATGGTGTGAATATACTTCATATATAAGCAGAGACATAAAAAATTGTGCTCTATATATGTAATATGAGTTGTAATGCATTCTTCTGTCATATATAACAAATTAGAATAAAAAATAATGAAAAGAAAAACAATTGTCAATTTAGAACTCTATATCCAGCAAAAAAAAAAATCCTTCAAGAATAAAAGTCAAATAAACATTTTTCTAGACAAACAAAACTAAGACACTTCATCACTAGGAAAACTTCACCAAAAAAGAAAAAAAAATTATAATGTCCTTCAGGCCCAAGAGCAATGATACCAGATGAAAACTTGGATATTCAAGAAAGAATGAAGAGCACTAGGAATAGGCAATATGTCAATAAATAAAATAACTTGTTATTTTAATTTTTTAAAATACATATATTGTGTAAAGCAAAGATTATAACATAAAGAATGAAGGATACATTTAAAGGTTCTTTACATAAAGGAAATGATAACCTTATGTTATTTTTGAAAACTAAAGATGTATATTAGAATTCACAGAACAATTCTTCAACCTCTACTGACATTTGGGGCCAAATAGTTCTTTGCTAGAGGTGGGGGGACCGTGCATTATTTGATATTTAGCAGTATCTTTGGCCTCTCTCTATAGACCCACTAGAGGCCAGTAACACTCTCCAGTTGTGGCAACCACAAATGTCTCCAGACATTTCCAAATTCCTCTTATAAACAAAATTGTCCCTAAGAACCACTACCAAAAAAAAAAAAAGACTAAAAAATATTGTAAAGGGATATAGCTAAAAACCAATGACGTCGACTGCAATTGACTTCTATCAAATATTCTGTTAACCCAAAATAATTGAGGAAAGAACAGAAGAACAAAAAGAAAATGAGACAAACTATAAAACAAAGAGCAAAATGTTAGGTGTGACTGCAACTACATCAATACCTACCTTAACCGTAAATGGACTAAACACTTCAGTTAAAGGGAGAAAATTTTAAGAATGGTTATAAAGAGCAATACCCAACCATATGATGTGCGTAAGAGATGGAGTTTAGAAGTAAAGGGACAGATGGATTGAAAACTATTGGCTAACTGAATATTTCCCATGCAATGCCTGATCCTAAAAGATGAGTGGCTATATTAATATCATACCTGTATTTTAAGACTCAGAGCACTAGCAGAGATAAATAGAATTCTTTTTATGAAAGTAAAAGGGACATTTTATTAGGAAGACATAACAATAATGAATGTATAAAGTAAATGAGGCAAAAGTTGTTATAATTGAAAGGAGAAATATGCAAATCCACAATTATAATAGGAGATCTTAATATATAATATCAGCAACTGATAGAAAGTTCCAGTTCTCTATCAAGAGGTGGTTCCATATAAAATCATCCCACCCAGTCTCCTCAGTAGATACTGGGGTGAACAATTGCCGCTTAGTCTGGGGCAAGGATATATTAGTGAATGGAGAGTTGTTGACTTGGGACACCTGTGGGCAGGCTCTATTGTATTAGTAACTTTCATTCTGTAGCTGTGATTCTCCATTATGGCTACACCTTATAATCCATGTGAGAAGGTTTTGAATAAGACCTGTACTTGGATATAACCACTAAAAATTTTTGTTTGATCAATCTGAAAATGGTCCCAAGCACCTACAGTTTTCTTAGCTGTCCATGTGACAGAAATGTGCACTGGTTGCTATATTATCTCATGTAATGACTTCTGAGAGCAAATTAGACTTAGATTGCATCATCACACTGGATATAGGTACTGGATTTTTTAGCACAGAACTCTCCCTAGTGTTGTCTCCTCACCCATTCATAAGCAGTTGCGATTTTGGACACAAGAACAGAAGTTTACAGGTTTCTGTGCTGAATGCTGTTTTGTCACAATCAACTCTTCTCACTGCCATGATCCTCTATGACCCCACTCCCTCTCAAGTCCTCTTGCTGTTTGAAGTGAAGATTACAAGTGCCAATGGTCTTTCCTAACTCAGGGTTGTTAAAAGTCTGCCTATTTCCTCGGGCAAAAAAATCATAATCCACATATGCATGGGTTCCTTCTGTAATCTGAATGAAGAATCTGCTCTTTTTGCTGGAAATGTCCTTTAGTCCTCTATAACTTCCTGGAGAATTCCTTCAAGGACCAGTGTAAGTGTGTTTCTTAATGACCTTCCCACACCTATCCTGAATCATTTTCTCCTTTGCCCAAGGTGTTCATCTTGCCAAAGTGTACAACACAATTTAGAAGGATTTACTTATTTATTCATCTCTCTTCCTCACTAGACTATGAGTTACATAAAGGCAAGGATCTAGTCTAGTTTCTCTTATTATCCCTAGTGCTGAGTTCCACAGTCAGAATCCAATAACTATGACTCACATGGATGAAGGTAAAGAAAGAGATATATAGATTTGGCTTTGAAAATTAAAGGTCCAGAACATTTTACAGAATCCTCTTAACCAGATGCTAGCTTTCTATAATTTTTGCAGGAAATAAGTCTTAGGTAACCATAAAAATTCTTCACATTTCCATAATATTTATCATTTACACAGCACTGAACATAATCTTACCTAATCTTTTTGACCATCTATTTATGCACTATTACCCCAATACAACAGACGCAAATTCTGATGATCAAAAATGATTACTTATCCAGGATGTTTAGCATATAGCTAAAATTTTTTGGAACAGAATTTTGACCCAAACTTACGACTTTGGATTTAAGTATTTGGGTGGGGTTTTGTTTTTAAGGTTTAAATTAAGCTCTCTTGTTTCCTCCTATGGGTGAAACCTTGCTGACTCCCTCCCACTGAAGTGTAGGTCATTGTCAGTAAACAGATGACCCTACAAGATGGACAGAGGGCCTCCAGAGACCCAGGATCCACCAGTACTTAACCTCAATTCAAGGACCAGGCTAGGGCCTGGTCCCATCTCATGAGGCTAAGACTTTGCTCAGGCTTTCAGCTATACAGAGATTACTATTGATGGTCCCCTGGTTCCTTCTTCCACCCAGCTCCGCACTTGACAGGGTTGCAAAATTCATGAAAGAATGTGAGATGATTTCTCATGAATGGCTAAGTGGAAATGTGGAGAAGAATGTTCAAGGAGCTTGAGCCAGAAAGATTTTGTAAAACAAAATTCCAATCCAGAAAAGTCTATAGTTTACTCTCAGAGTTTAGCTATTAGCACAAGAGGTCTTCTTATGGGATACTCCACCTTGGCCTCTTCCTTTTCTGCCAATCACCTGTCTTCTATTCACCATGCCTGTGATGCTGAACATGGTTTTCCATCAGACCCATGACTTTGGAGACAAAGATGATCTCTCCAGCTGCGGATGCAAAGTCAGAAGAGGACTCTGAAGTCCTTCAGTCAGCTTTAGCCTTCAACCAGGTGAAGCTCCACCTATGCAGGCACCAGCTGACTCCTCTAGTGAGTGACAGGGTGTTGTAGTCCAGAAGGGAGCCCCAACATTATGGAGTATCTGGAAATAGCCAGTTACTTTTGGGAAATGCCTGTGTGTGCACAGGGACCTGGCTGTTTCTGAATCACTGGGGACAATTTTTACAAATATATTTTCCCACATTTCTCCTGTGGTAGTTCTGATTCCCTAGGTATAGAATAGGCCCTACAAAAATACAGATTCCCATGCCCTCTACCAGACAAGCTAAATCAGTATTACCTAGGGAGGGGTGAGGGAATTGGATCTTAAAAAAAAAAACAAAAAAAAACTCCCAAGTGGTTCTCCTGTACAGCGTGGTCAGGAATGCTGAATTCAAGTCTTCTGTTTTCCAAACCGAATCTCCATATGTGTCTTCTGCCTGTCTCCCCCAGCTATGCTCCCTGCAGCCACCAAAGAATCCAGGAATTCCTCCTGAAGGCACCTGCTCAATGTTTGAAGAATAAAACCCATCATCTTCCCCTAAGTCATTTCTTTTTAAGACTAAAAAGAACATCACAGCAAGAAAAAAGACTGATTTGCTGCTAGAAGCCTCCAGAAATTAGTCTCAAAATAGTATTTGCTTCAGGGACTTTTTTATTATTATTCAGAAACAAAGTATTGAAAATGTAGGGAAAATTCAAACTGATTTGTTTCACCTATGTACCAATATATTCAAAATGCTGGGAAATTTTGTCCCTCAGTTTTGTTTTGGCAAGTGACCCTATGAAAAATCAAAGACAGAAGAGATTCAGGCAGACCCATGAATTGCACCCTCCAGGTGAGGCCATCATTTGATAGATTCTTGGTAGGAAAGAGGCTCTGTCCTTTAAGGCGGTCTCCCTGCAGAGCCACTGTACCACAAGGTGAGACGTCCAGCTTCATTAGGGTTGGGCTCTCGATCTGAGAAGAGGGATCATCCCATAGATTCATGTCTTGGGAGCCTAATTGGAATGGAAAGCTGAGCAGGAAAGCAGGGGTTGCAATGTATAAATCTCATCCCTCAATCAGAAGCTGGCCTGTGAGAATTAACTAGTACAGGGAAAGGAGCCCTTGACAGAGTTACCTGGGGGAAGAGATCACAATGGAATTATGTTAAAAGGGGTCCTTATACTGGATTTTGTTTTCATTGGTCAAAGAGTGGTCCAGTTAGTTCCGAGTGGGTAGGTAGGTTTCTTTAGTGGCCATCTGTGTGTGCTGACCACAATTTGCATGACAAACTTCATGTTTAGCAGGAGCTTAATACCAAAGGTTGGAGGATGTTAGAATAAATCATCAAACACAAATAATGCTTTTTTTTTTTAATCCTCAGTGAAGACAGTCAGTCCACAATGCTAGGCCTCAAAATAGCATTACTGACTGAGAGCAGGAGAGGAAGTGGATAGGTTGAAGGATTCCTGACACAGATACAGCATCTCTCACCTAATATTTATACAAGCCTCAAGCCCTTTCTCATGCTTTATCCCAACTTGGCCTAAGAAGTTCGGAAGTGAGGAGACTAGGCATGCAGCTATCAAGGGAGTGGCCCTTCACATCCCTAGTCTCAGGGGGAAGCTGAGCCTGGGAGCAAAATACAGCTTCTTGTGTCTGTGCACCTCCTACTCTGCATGTTAATCTTACCTGTCTGATCCCTGACGTTTCTCAGTAAAGATCTCAGAGGTAAGCCAAGAGAGGAAGCCAAGGGAAGGGGAGGGATGCTGTCACAGGGGACCTGGAGGAAGGGGCCACAGGGAGGGCTAGAGAGCAATGGAGGAAGCAGGCTGGCCTGAGGATGCAGCAGGAGGTGACAAGTCTCACGGGCCTGTTGCTTGCTGACATGGTGACCTCGTGCAAATTAGAAAAGTCAGGCCTTGCTTTCTCAAGACCCTTTATGGCCATCTGCTGGAAATTCTTATAATGGTGACATAAATTTCAGATGACTATGTGAGTATTGCTCCCTGGGGTTGTACAGGTAACATTGCAAGATCAAGTGTGGAGCCCTGCCACACGGTGCCCAGAGCAGCACCAGTCAGGGTTGAGCCACCAGGCCAAGGGACATCACCCAGAACCTGAGGAAGTTCAGACCCTCCCTCTAGATTTCCCTCCACTACTTGAGCAGATGAAGATACCTTGTCCCACATCAAATGAAAGGAAGGGGTGTCAGGACAATGACCCAGGACCTGCAATTCTGTGGTCCTTGTCTTGTCTCTGCCCACATAGGTTCTTGCCAGCCTCTCTGCTCCAGCCTGGTCTGCGGTTGCAGACCAACCCCCCTCCCAGGCTTGCTCTGATGTCCAGAGCCTCCATTGCAAACGCACAGTACAGAGGTGCTCAGAGAACAGGACACACTTCATCTGAACAGCAGGTGCTGGGGGATCTGAGGGTCCTCTGGTCCAGTCCCTGACTTACAGGGGTGAATGAAGGTACACTGGGGTGAAGAACCTTGCACCATTCCTTGTTTTCTGTTAATAGGGAGCCAATATTACCTCAGGGCTCTTAACTCACTGATCAAGGTTCACCCCTGAAATATGCATTTGGGGACTTCAAGGTGCACCAGGAAGCATTCCAGCAGAGACGTAAACTGCTTGAAGGTTCACAGACGCCTTGAGCAGGACCTGACTAATTAAGAATCAGAGCTCTAGACCTCAAGCACCCACCAACACTCACACACACACATACACATGCAAACATACACACACCAGTCTACACATGCACACAAAACCCACACATAACAGAAACTGACCAGCCAGACCCTAGCAGTGGGCAGGCACATACATATATACACTATACATGGTTGCACAAGCTGGCTAAAATAGTAACAGCTCCCACTCATTGAGAAATTTATATTCACTATCTAATTATCCTCCCAACAATTGCACTTGATAGTCCCATGCCACAGACAGAAAACCCAGGCTTGGAGAGATAAGTAACACACCGAAAATCACACAAATACAGAGTGAGGTCTCAAATGGCCTGATCCCAAAGTCTATGTTCTCTCAATTGCACCATGATGTCTCATAAAGTGGATATGTCACCATGATGATTCTATGTAATGTTAGTAGAGATAATGATCATAGGGTTGAAATGATGACGATGATGATAGCTAACTTTTAAAGATACTGGGTTCCAAGCCAGACGTTGTTCAAAGACATTCTCATGAACTAACTCATTCTTTCAGTAATGCTATGAATTAGGCACCATTTTAAAGATGAGAAAGCAGCCAACTGAGAAGGGAGGTGAATCTCCCAAGGCCCCATGGCCAGTAGGTGGAAGAGCCTCGAATGTGAACTCAGTCACGTGGTCTCATGTGGATTTGGGTCAGGAGGAAGCTGTAGTCAGCCCAGCCAAGCTCTGGATCGAGCCCTGAGGGTGACCCCTTCCATCCTTCCAGGTGGGCTCTCTTGGGAGGAGTGGCCCTCAAGGCCTCTGTCCTTGGCCTCTGCTCACCTTTGCTGAATGTGCACTTCCATTTGGCCTATTCAAAAGCCTAGCTGCGGGTGTTCTGAGAAGGGAGAAGCAAAGGCAGCTGGCAACACTGGCCCCAGCAGCTCAATGTCCCTGGGGAAAGGAGGAGAGTCGGCCCTGCTTGCTCAACACCCAAGAGCTTCGTCTATCCAAAGCCCAAAGGACAAGGCCATTTTCCAGGTGGATGAGCTCCAGGTCTCAGGAAAGCAAGGCAGCTGTCCCCACACCTCACAGAACTGCTGGATCCTCCTCCCACCCAGTCCTTGCACCAGGCCTCCCAGGCTCTTTGTCTTCACACCCCCCCTTTCCTCCGGGAACAGCCCCTCTCCTAGCCCCTCTCTTTCAGCAGATCAGTCCATTTTGTATGAGCAGAAGAGTGAGGAAGAGATCAAGCTACAGACTGAATGCACAGCCCCGATAAGAGAAGCAAGAAGAACCATCTGTGGCACAAGGGGCCGAGGAGGGGATAATAGCCCAGACCCTCTGCTCTGTTCGGCCACACAATGGGCTGCATTCAGCAGGCGCCCTTCTGGTCTCTAATCTAGCAGGAAGGGCATATGTGCAGTCTATTAGCATTTATTTTCCCTTTCTGCATTGTACTGATAACCCAGTTTCTGACCCAACCTCTTGCTTTTCTTTTCACTCCACATTATAATTCTGCTTTCTTAAAATCCTATTCAGCTATAAAAAAAAAAGAAAGAAAGAAAAAAAAAACCTCAAACTCTTACCTTTTCAAAGCACATCAGTAATTTTTTTTCCCAACTGAACCAAGGTGACTTCTACAAAGACTTCACCATTCTGGATCCTAATGATGGTTCAAGAGCTGAGGGACAGGTAGCATTCCTGGGGCTGTATTTATAAATTCACTAATAGAAATCAACACAAAGAATGAGCCTCAGCAGTGAAACGAACAGCTGTCACAGAAACCAGGTACCCTGGATGGGCAAATGCTCCCCATCGGCTCTGTTTTCCAAAAAGCCTGAAATTGAACACAACGCAGACTGACTGAGGCTGGGCCACCCTATGATCACCCAGTGGTCAGCACCGTCATTCGCCCCACCATTTGTTTTTAACAGAACTTGCCCAAAGGAAAATAGGGAGTTTAATCAATAATTAATGATTCTGAAAGCAGACATTTCATGAAATCCTCTTAAGCTCCTCTTCTGAGAAAACTAGCAAATTGCTTGTAATCATAGAAAGTGGCATCCTCTGTAGCCAATGTCCTTTGTTCATTACTGGAGCCACCGAGACAGGAGTTAAACACATTGATCATTGGAACATTCTAGAACAACAACCACTGAGTGAAATGTGGAGGTTACCATCTGAACCTGAACTTTATGCTATGCCTGTGCTGGTTTTGTGTTGTCTATTTGTATTCCTTCTATGGCTTAACAATCACCTACCAACATAACAAAATGAATAGGCATTTCTAGCCCAAGGGAAATCTCCTGGACCCTACAGCTATGTGGTAAGGCTGTGTAAACATTAAGAGAAATTCTGATTCACAGCTTCATCTTCAGGAGTAATTTCTTATACAGTATGACCTCCCACCACCCTTGAGAAATGTAAAAATCTCCAGGAAATTGGCCACATAGCTTTATAAGGAAGAACAAGAACACAGGAAGAATAACACCTCACTTCTGATCTGGGTAGGCTTTTGCTTTTCCTGGAAGGGTTCCAACTTCTCAAGACCACCGCTAAGAGGGTAAAGGATTGATTTCAAAGACCCATATACCTGGTGCTAATTCTGTATTGGTCCAGGGAATTGGAGGAGAAAATGTTCTGGCTACACGTGCCCAAGAAAGGCATGGGACTTGGGCCATGATTTCTTTTAGTCTATATAGTCCTCAGCAGATGACCTAAAAAAGCAGGACTTGAATGTGGAGTCATTTCTCTAAGAATGGAGGCTGTGGTCAGTTAACATTAGCCATTCACTCTTTGTTCAACAATTCCCAATAATTCTCTGGGAACATCTGGAACACAAAAGATACTCGGTTGTGGACAGGACATGGCTAGGCCCAAATAGGAACCAAGCACTAGCTCTCAAATCTCCATGTGCCCATTTAGAGCTGGAGATGGAGCCAAGGCTGGTGGTAAATGAAGCACCTGCCTGCTCCTAAGGATGGTCTGCAGAAATCCATACTGGCCAGGATCTATATCTCAGAGGCCCATTGGAGCCAGGCAGATAATGTAAATAAGTGAAATGGGCTGAAAAAGGACCTTCTCTGGCCAACTGGAGAGCAGGGCCCAGCTGGAAGGCAGCATGTTAGTATGTTCCTAGATAGGGATGCAAGTCCCCTGTCGCCAGACAATTCAGACTTTCAGGAGATACAGAAAATCTATTTTGTTTTATGTTGTCAAGTAATTCAAAATTTTTAAAATACTGTACAGGCCAGATAAGGACTATGGGTTATCGGTAGGCAAACTTGGTCCAAAGAATGTTAAATTCATGATCTTTATCATTACCAGACATCTCTCCAGTATCTGTTTGAACCAAGAACTTATTTCTCCAGTGAAATTAAGTAAATAATTCTGCCTCTCAGAAGCATGGTGCCACCTGTGTAGAAGATATTTAATTCCCAGCTGCAGTTTCAGATGTTTTCTTTCAAAGTTCTTTCAGCTAGTCAAAGTGCTCTAAGCAGTAGGGATGCAAAACTGATAGACAAGGCCCTTGCTCTCACGGAACTCACATTCTAGTGGGATGGGCAGAGAGAGGCATAAAACACATATTCATACATACATACATACATGCTGCTGGAGTTTGGATCTAGAAAAATCTCTCAAGGTCCACATGGTAAAGGCTGATTCCCCCGAGTGTTGCTACTGAAGTTTCACGGAACCATTAAGAGGTGGGGCCTAGTGAAGGTCTTTGGGTCACTGGAGTTGTACTCTTGAAGGAGACTTTGGGAAACCACCCTCTTTTTCTTTCTCTCTTTTGCATCCCGACCATGAGACAAGCAGTTTCACTTTATCCCACAATTCCACCACGATATGCTGCCTCACCCTAGGCATAAAGCAACAGGGCCAACTGATCATAGCTTCCAAACCTATGAACAAAAATAAACTTTTTCGGGCTGAGATTGTGGCTCAGCAGTAGAGTACTTAGCACGTGTGAGGCACTGGGTTCTATCCTCAGCACCACATACAAAATAAATTAAATAAAAGTATAAAATAAACATTATTATAAAAAAAACATTTCTCTTTGTAAGATGATTATCTCAGGGATTTGTTATAGTGACAGAAAACTGACTAACACATACATACTTAGATTATATTATACATGCACAGATATGTACGTGCATCACACACCCATGGATTCACATCATAGGTGGATTGATGTATGTGATATGGATAAAGCCAATAGTAGTGGGAAACTGAATATGAAAAATAAAAGAAAAAAAAACATTAAAAAATGGTGCTTAGACTGGTAGCTTTAGGTCAGGTGAAAAAAGGAAAGTAGAGGTGTGAGAAGGTTTGGGGAAGAATCAACAGTCTTATATTCATTGTGTATTAGACATGCAAGTGACAACAAGAAGGACTCTTTAAGACCATATCTATTGAAAAGAAACATCAACTGATGGGCATTATTAGGACTTTTTTCAGGTTTTGGCTATTACCAAGAAAGAATCTCTGAATAAAAACAAATAAAATAGAAACATACTTGATTGTTTCCTCAAGACTTCCTAAATATTCAGGAAAAGTAAAAATCTACAACTTCTTGTAATAACATTGATAATCACTTGATCCAGTAGAAAAATCAACATAGGAATCAGAGTTCATGCTCTATATCAGAATGTTATATTAATAATTCCAGAACAATTATGATTTTATGGAAAAGTTGTGGGAAATCTGATTCATTTTTAACTTTTATAGTTCTGTTTAGACATCTTACTAAAAGCAAATGAACTAAAGAAAAGAATATTTTTGTCCCTTCACTAGAAATAGGCCCTGTGGTCAGCTTTCCCTGCTTCATTATCATAGGCACCAAGGGTGGCTTTGACATTAAGAGCCAAAGAACAGGGGAGCACAATGTGGTGGCCTCTTCAGCCTGCTTGGGTCCCAACACACATCCTCCTGAGTGCATGGTCATATCTGTGAGTGTGAAGATCTACATCCTGAACTTTATTGATTAAAATTACTGTAAACTGGGCTGGGGTTGTGGTTCAGTGGTAGAGTGCTCACCTTGCATGTGCAAGGCCCTGGGTTTGATCCTCAGCACCACTTAAAATAAATAAATAAAAATAAATAATGCTACTTTAAAAAAATTACTGTAAACAGTACATTATAGTTTAAAGCTGAAATATCCCTAAAGGCTCTTTGTTGAAGGCTTGATCTCCACCTGGTGATGTTACTGGGAGGTGGTAGATCACTGGGGATGTGCTTTTGAAGGGTACCCTTTCTCTCTGTCTCTCTCAGCTTCTTGGCTTCTATGAGGTGAGCAGCTTTGTTCTGCCATACACTTCAGCCATGATGTTCTGCTTATTTCAGGTCCAGAGCAATGGAGCCAGCTGACCATGAACTGAAATCTCGAAACCTGTGAGCCAAAATGAATCTTTCCTTCTTTATGTTAATTTCTTAGGTATTTTGTCACAGCAAAAGAAATCTGCCCAAGACACTATACCATAAGAACAGACACATAAGCTTTGGCATTGTGACCATACCCACCTAGTAAAACTCGGAGGTTCATAGTAACTGCAGTACTCTACAGTAGCTGTGACTTTTGACAGGATGCACATTGCCACCACCTTCTCATTTACTGAGCCCTTTTGCCCCACTCCCAAGGCAGTTTGTCAAGGCATAGTGCTTTTTTAACACTCCTTGCAAAGAACAATATGTGATGTCGAGGTACTAGGAAGAGAAATAGGGCCCTAAACTCAAAAACAAGCAGATTGATTCTTAGAAAAAAAAAAAAGAAACTTCAAACTGAGTAGAAGGTGTTCTTATGTCAAAGGGGTAGATAATGTTGGGGATCAACCACTCCAGTTGTCACTGACCACAGAAGTAATAATAAAAAGATGGCCTTGAGAGTGCTCTTGTACTTTGTGAAACTGTGCTCATCCTCTCTCCAGAGACTGCCTCACCTTAGCAGAAAGGCATCAGCAGAATTCCTTGGCCTCTACTGTGCTGCAGGACTGGTTCAAACCACTGCTCCCAGTCAGGGAGAAATTCTTGCTATATTAAATTGCCCCATAGCCAAAAAAATCAACCCATTCAAATTAATATGCCTCTCAATATTGCTTTCCAAATGGTAGGAGAAATGATCTGGAAAAGTGAAAACCTTTATTTAAGAAGGTTGATGTCTGCCTCTATATAGATGGATTTTCAGATGTCAGAAGAACAAAACGACCATTGGTTTGAGTTAAGTAATCTTTCACTTTTCAGACACAAAACTCGCTATTGCCCCAGTGAAGTCTTCTAGAGAGCAGATGGATGAAATATGAATGTCTGTTTAGGATGTAGAGTCACAAGGGAGCATCACTCCCATCCTGACATTATAAGACAGATAAGCTATAAAATTATAGTTTTTAAGTCCATCAGAGAGCTGAGGATGTCAATAAGCCTAAATGAATTAAATTCCAGAAAGCGATAAGCCCTTTCCTAGAAAGTAGAGATCCACAGCTACTCTCATTCTTTGTGGAGTGGCAGGAGGAAGAATTCAGCACAGACAAATAGGAAGAAACCAACCAAGCATTTTAGAGCCCTGTGTGAGCTGATGACACAGAGGTCCATGATGTCCCTTCCACTGAACAACTCAGCACACATGGCCCAAATTTGTCCCACTGACCTATACCAAGTGGACAGAAGTAGTGTCTTAAATGTTGGGGCCAGGAAGAGAAAGAGATCCCTCTCAAGGCTTGTGGGCCCTTCCCAAAGAACAAGACAGTGTGACCTACTTACTGCAAGTCGGGAAGAGTAAGTAAAGAGAGCTGATAAAATCTCCCTGAGACACCATAGATTTCATCTTGTGCCCAGAGTCATGGACTGAAGGCTGGAACCAGGCAGGAAGCAGAGCTGGAGGAAATCCCTTCAAGGCTCTGAGGGTCTTCACAAGGTACACGGCAGCAGCTCTCCAAGGCTGGGAGTGGAGTGCCTTGACAGAGAATCCGCAAGGAATAGAAAGGTAGAAACAGGACCAGAAAGATTAGAGAATTCTTTACAGTGACCCCAGAAGTTGGAAGGGGGCTATCAATAGGGCAATCTCCCACTGTTTAAAAAAACTGAAGAGTGCTCCAGAATGTCAGCTCCTCTCAGCTCTCTGGCACTGCTACAGGGAGAACCTTGATCACATCCCCAAAACATTTAAAACTGAACATGAAGGCAATCTACCCAAAGTTGCAACAGTTCAGGCCCATATCAACTACATATTAGATTAACTCATCCTTCTACATGACAAACATGATGGTAAAAGGGGCTTGCCCTTTTCTGGGGACAAAATTTCTTGCACTTCATATGTATATGGGCTAGAAAAAAAAAATATATATATATATATATATAAAATTAGGAGACACCTAAAGAAGCAAGAAAATGTGATCAGAGTCAAAGAACAGAGCAATGGAATCAGATCCAGAGAAAGTCTAGAGATTAGATTTATCATAGATAGAATTTGAAAAAATTAGACCATAATAAGTATGCCAAGGGATCTGTAAGAAATTGTGGATAATAAGTGAAAGAATAAATAATTGATTAGGGAGACAGAAGCTATAAGAAAGAATACAGTGGAAATAAGAAATATAATCTCCTAAATGAATGACTAATTTGATAGGGTTACAAAGTGGATATAGTGAAAAAGAAGATTAGTGAATTTGAAAACAAGACAATAGAAATTATCAAAACTAAAATGTATAGAGAAAAGATTGAAGATAGCAAATGATGAGAGCATCTGAGATCTATGGAACAACACTGAATGAATGATGATGAAATTACAGTCCCAGAAGAAGTTAAAAGATAGAATGGAGCAAAAGCAATATTCTAAAAGACATTGGCCAAGAATTTTATGACAATTTTAAAGAGATCAACTCAAAATTCCAAAAAGCTCAGCAACCACTTGCAGGTAAAAAAACAAAGATAACAATCATCTTGGCAACCAGTTAAATGCTGAAAATCAGAGTCAACAAGAGGAGCTTAAAAGGACCTAGAGAGAGCCTCTTACATACAGGAAACCCAGTATGTGCATCCATCACGAATAGTGGCTAATCAGTAGAAAACAATGTCATGACTTATGTAAAGGATTAAAAAAAAAAAAAAAGGAACACTGCCAGCCTGGAATTCTATATTCAGCAAAAAATTACTAGAAAATGAATGTAAAATACAGACTTTTCCAGGTTGGCAAAATCAGAGAATTTTTTGCCAGCAAACATGCAGTTTTAAGAAATTTAAGAGAAATACCACAAGCTGTGGGATATGTTATCAGAAAAAAATATGCATCTTTTCAGAAGGAAAAAAGGGATAATAAAACATAAAAATAAGTGTGAATAGTTTTAATTGTTTCCTAAATTCTCTCATTCTCCCATCTCTTCTATCTTTCCTTCCCCATTTAAACACACACACACACACAGAATTTTTAGCAATCTATAGACCATATTAAAATGTATTATGAGATGTATAACATGCATAGTAAAAATATAGAAAACAAAGAGCAAGAAGGATTTATGGAAAATAATCTTGTAAATTTCTTACATTAATGAAATAATATATGATTTGAAAGTAAACAGTGATATGGTAAAGATGAATAGTGTTATATCTGGACCAATCTTTCCTGAAATAACACAAGTATAACTAAAAGGACAACAGAAAAGATAGAATACTAAAATGCCTCTCTGTTCATACAAAACAATGAAGAAAGAAAAGGAGAAAAATGCACACACAAAAATAGAAAAATACAAAATAATAGCATCATGATAGACTTAAAATCAACCATATCAATAAGTATATTAATTAAACACTCTTATTAAAAAGGATACAATCTTTATTTTGCCTACAGTACACATACTTTAAACATAAAGACACAGATAAATTGAAAGTAAAAATATGGAAAACTGTATGCCATAGAAATACTAAGCATAGAAAATCTAGCATAACTGAATTAATAGAAGATAAAGTAGACTTCAAGACACAGTGTTTTCCTGGATATGTAAAAGGACATTTTATAATTATAAAAGGTTCAATTAAATCTTAAATGTGAAAGATCCCAAAAATAGCTTCAAAACATCTGGAGCCAAGGTAACTGTACAACAAGAATAAATAGACAAATCCTCAAAAAATAAATGAAAATTATAAATTCACCCCTCTCAATAAATGATAGATTAAATTGAAGAAAAAAACAATGAACACATAGAACATATGAACAATCCAATCAACGAACTTGACAGAAGCAACTTTTATAAAACAGTATGCCAAAAACTCTGCAATACACATTTTGCAAGTATGCAAGATATGTTCCAAAAAATCATATAGTAGGCCATGAAAACAGTGTCAGTTAATTTCAAAGACTCAATGGCATAAAGAGTATTTTCTCTAATGACCATGGCATTAAGTTGTATTCCAAAACAAGAGCATATCAAGAAAATCTCCCAACATTTAGAACCTATATGGCATCTACTAAATAGCTCAGGCATCAAAGAAGAAATTACAAATTATGAAATGTTTCAAAAGGAGTGACAATGATTTCAAGTTTGTAGGATACACATGAAGCAGTGCTTGGAGGGATATGCATAGCTTTGAGAATTGTACTAGTAAAAGATGGAAGACAGTAAAACAGGGATCTAAGCCATCACCTTAAGAAGCTAGGAAAAGAATGAATTAAAATCCAAGTAGGCAAACGAAATGAAATAATAAACAAGGACACAAATAATCCAATGGAAATTATCAATAAAAACATCAACAATGCCGAAAGTTAGGTTTTGAAAACATTAATACTGATATTATGTTCCTCAGTCTAACTGATCAAGAAATAAAGGAGAAAACAAATGGCAAACTGCCAATATAAGAAATAACATAGGAGATATCTCCATAAATCATACGGACAACAAAATAGAATAAAGGAACAACTTTATGTTAATAAATTTAATGAGCTAGCTAAAAGGGAAAACTGTTGAAAATTCAACCTAAAATGTACACAAAGAGAATTAGAAAATATAAATAGCCCCATATCTATAAAACATACTGAATTCATCACAAAATTTTTTTCACATGTGAATTTTATTAAACATTTAAGAAAAAAGTAATATACTTTAACACTTAGAAAAATGAAGTAAGAGGGAGAAAAATACCAACTCATTTTCTAAAGCCAGCATGACACTGATATCAAACCACTGCAAAGATATTTCAGGAAGAAAGATGTTACAATAGTATATTAGTCATGAACACACATATTCTTTAAGATAAATAAACAAATTGAATTTGGCCATAAATATAATTCATCAAGACAAAGTGGGATTTATCCCATGTTTTTAAGTTTTACATCCAAAACTCAAACAGCATTAATTCACCATGTTCAAATAAATGAGAAAATCATTATAATTTCAATAAATGTAGGAAAGGTGACAACATTTAGACCCATTGATAATAATTCTTAGCAATCAAGGAATCAAAGAGAACTTCCTCAACCTCATGAAGGACATTTGCAAAAAAAATCATATATATATGGTGTTAAAATCATACTTATAAATGAAACATGGATTTGATTTTTCCCTAAGATCAGGATAAAGCAAAAATGCCCTCTCTTACTACTCTTGGACATTGTTTGAAAAGCCTCAACCAATATAATAAGGCAAGATGATCAGATAAGTAGATAGATAAATAGATGATAATGATTGGAAAACAGGTAAATCTGTTATTATTTGCAAGCATCATGCTTATGCATACAGAAAACCCCATGGCATCAACAAAAACTGTTAGAACTAAAAACAAATTTAGAAAAATTTTAATATATGATACTAATATATAATAATATGTTGTTTTGTCCTTATTTACCATTTTATTTCTTTAGTAATAAAATATTTAAAATAATATCAAAAACAATAAATAACTAGGAATAAATCAAAGATGTACAGGAATATTTCACTAAAAACTACAATTCTTGGCTAGAAACAATATTATAAGACTAAAACAAATTAAAAGATATATACCATGTTCATAGATTGGAAGTCTCAGTATGGTTGGAGAAAATGGCAAGCTGAATATGAGATGGCATAGAAAGGCAAGGGATTTTAAAACAATATTTTTAAAGTAGCACTAAGTCAGAGGACTTATACTACCTGATTACAAAACTTATTATAAAGCTAAAATATGAAAGAATATAGTATTAATATGAAGATAGAAACAGAACAATGATACTAAATACAGAGCTTAGAAATCAACCCACACTTACATACTCATTGGATTTTTATAATCAAAATCAATTCAATGGAGAAGGAAAATCTGAAATAAGTATGTAGCTAAATTGTAAAAGGAAAAAGGATCTCACCCCTTACCTCTTTTAATCATAGAAATTAATTCAAGAAAGATCCATAGAGCCAAACACAAAAGCTGGAACTATCAAGCTCCAAGAAGAAAAAAACACAGAAAAATATTTCTGAGAGTTTGGGTCAGAAAAGGTTTCTTAGGACATAAACAGCACAAAATATAAGATGAAACCTCTTATAATCAAAATGCACCATTAACAGTATGTCTAGGCATGATATAGATAAAAAGATTCCAACAAAGAAATTGTATTCTGAATATATATTTTGAAATTCCTATAAACCAACAATAAAAGACACAATCAGATGTTTTAAATAGGCAAAACACTTGAACAAAAACTTCACAAAAGAATATACAGGAATGGTCAATCAGCATATGAAAATGCTCTCCATACCATCAGTCATCGAGAAAATGCACATCAAAACTACAATAATATGCCATTTTAGATCCATGGCTAAAATCAAAACTGACAAAACAAACTCTTTCAAGCATGTGGAAGAACTAGGACTCTTATACATGGCTGGTGGGAGTGTATACCATGGCACCAGCATTTTGAAGAACTGTTTGCCATTTTCTTACAAAAATCAAGCAGCTATCCTGGGATAAGCAATTACATTCTTATATGGATGATCAAAAGAAATGAAAACATATGTCTACAACAAGGCTTACATAGGAACTTTTATAGCAGCTTTACTCATGATAGTTCAAAACTGAAAAGAATCCATATGTCCAATAACAGAAGAATGGACACATAGTCATATGTATGCATGCAATGGAATATTACTCATGAAAAAAAGGTACAAGTTACCAATACACACAATAACACGGATGCTTCTCAAAACCATGAGGCTAAGTAAAGTAGTCCAGAAACAAAAGAATATCTACTGCATAATTTTATTTATATGAAGTTCAAGAACAGGTAAAATTGATCTAAGATGATAGAAATTATGAAGAGGTTGCCTTGGGCAGATAATACTGAAATGGGAGAAGGAGAAGTTTCTGGAATGATAGAAAACCTTTATATGTTGTTTTCAGTGGCAATTACACAATAATACACAATTGTCAAAATTCATCAAATTGAACCCTTAAGAGCTTAAGCATTTCATATTATGTAAATTAAATATCAATAAAATATGGGTGGATGAAAATATGAAAAGATATTATCCAACTCATTTTTTGAACATTTCCATGTGGCAGATGGAGATACTAAATTGGGGGGGAAAAAAAACAGGTTCAAGAAATGGAGAAACTGTTGGACCTCTTTGGTGTGTCTCCCAGCAGCTCTCAGGAAGGGCTGGATAATACAATCTAGAAATTCCAGGAAAACCAATGCCCTAGGGATACAATTTTGACCAATAAAAGACAGGAATGGGGGTGGGGGGAGACTATAGATAAATTTCTTTCCCTTCCTCCCTTCCCATTTCCCCCAGAGGACTATTGGAAGGTGCCCTCATTCCACAAGAGCCCTCTAAGAAATCAGAGACAGAGATGCAGGCTGTGTTTCTCACCCTGGCCACCCTGGAGATTGACCCCCAGAAGCTTGGCCTCAGGCTCTGACTCCTAGGCCCCTGGGCTCATGCTAACACTAGACTGCTTTTGAACAGAATAACAAGAGTACTTTTTCATAGCTATTGTTTTTTGCCATGTGTGTTTCTCTAAGTGCTTTATCTAAATTAACTTTATCTAATCCTCAGAGTAGCTGTGAGGAGTAAATATTTATTATTATCCTCATCTTGCAGGTGAGAAAAAGGGAGGCACAGAGAGGTTAGTAACCTGCCCAAGGCTCCATAGTTACTAGGTGGCAGCGTGACAAGACTAATTCCAGCAGCCTGCTTCTCAATTCCACTTCCTAACCACCATGCTCTATTTTCCCCTTAATATTAAATGAGATCAAAACAGTGAGCATGCCCGGCACAATGCCTGTGATAGCATAAGCTTGTTAAAGAAACTGAACACCCAGGAAGAGGCTGAAAATACAAATCTGAGGCTCAAACTGGACCTACACATTGCAGGTACAGGCCTGCAATCTCCCCACCTCGGTTCCTTACTACAGTTTCGACTGACCCAGTGCATGGGCGAGCATGAGCACCCGGAAGCACACTCACCTGAGGCAGGCCACAATCAGGAAAGTCACACCTACCACTATCACACTGGAAATGGGAACGGAAGGCAACCTCTCTCCTCCTCTCTCTCCATCCCTCCCCCATCCCCACAATCCTTGCCAAGGCACTAAGAGACTTGTCACAGGATAATGAAAAACTGAAATGTGACGGATTCAATTACGATTTATATTTTCACTTAACAATCAATTACCTTCCCCTTATTGGTGGAACATCATTAAGTTATGATAACCAGCTCTGGAGAGAAATCCTCTGGGGGAGGGGAGCAGCTGGTCCAAAGAGAGCTGAATGGGGTGTTTAGTCTCCCCGGAATCTGGGGAAAGGGAGAACAGGTGTGGAGCAAGAAGACTGGATAAGGAAGGATCAGCTGCCCGGGACTGCCCAGGAATGAGAGAGGGGTGTTTGTTCTCTGCCTGTCTGTGTGGTGAAGGGGCAAAGGGACTTCTCTTCCTCCTGCCCCTGTTCATGTGTTTGTGGGTACAGCCCCAGGCTCTAATATGAACAACAAAGGTGAAGTGTCTATTGCAGCCCAAGCAGCAACATTCACAGAGCAGAGACAAGGACCCTGGAAGCAGTGCTCAGCCAGACAGGCCTCTGAGGACTAGCAAGAGCGCACAAAGCAGAGGCAGCTTCTTGCAGCAGCCTCTGCTGAGATCCATGGAGAGGTTCCAAGAAGGGGCTGTGCACTCACCCCCAGGTGGGCTTTGAAGAGCTCAGAGCCTCTGGGAGGCCACATCTGGGAAGCCACAGTGATAAACCCTACACAGATGGAGCTGCCTCCCAACAGCAGCAGCCCAGGAGGAGGAAAATTGAAATCCCCGATTTCCTTCAGGAGGATGGGAAGAAGGGAGGGAATCCCAGCGCAGGATTCTCTCTCTCTCTCTCTCTCTCTCTCTCTCTCTCTCTCTCTCTCTTTCTCTGGTTTTATTCTTCACAGGGTGGAGCCCAGACGGGTCAGCCTCTTGCTTCCATATCTCCCCTTTTCCACCTTTTCCAGCTGTACCTAGAATGAGTTTTCACACACACGAATCTGACCAGGTCACTTAAGGGTTAAAACACTTCACTGATGTTAAATAAAACCAAAATTCCTTAGCATGGCACTTGAAGGGGATCAGAATTTTCCACACCAAAATATGCCACTTTGGCAAAAGGATTATTTGAGCTGAAAACCACTGGGAATCTACAGATGCAAGAGAGGAGTTCTTTATCTTCCCCTTACCTGCCTGGAGGCAGGGCACAAATCTCCCTTGGGGAAGGGGTTTCACTCTGGTGCAGGGAAAGGGCCAGTGCTCCTCACTAGAGGAGGAAGTTGATGGGAAAATGAGTTTCCATAAACAGATCTTACTAAGTTAACCCTTATCTTACACTCCTTTTCTAGTCGTTTCCTCACAACCTATCTTTGGGAACCCCAATCCTCTTTCCTTCGTTAAAATTATTTGAGTTTGACTTCTTTTCTGCAAATTCCTGTTTACATCACTATCAATCAAAATGGCGTGCCTGGTCTCCAGTTAATCTGCCTCTTGTTAGTTTAATATACAAGACACCACCCACTGAACCTAAAAGGACAGAGGTAAAGTTTTTCCTCCCTGACACATTGAAAGTCCTTCCCCAAATTGCTTTTATCTCACACACTGCGCTTGTCTCCATTCCCTAAACAGTCTTGGCTCTTAAGTGTCACCTGGATTTTAGGCACAATCTTGCACCTTTCCACTTTCTCTACTTGATCCAACTCCTATTGAACCTTTGAAGTCCCTTCTAGTATTTCCTCTCCTGAAGCTTTCCTTCAACATCCCTAGACAGTTGATGGTTCCTCTACTTTGCTCATACACTATTATAATACTGATCACCCAACCACTAGAACACAGTGAGGGGGAAAATCCCAAAAGCCCTCAGGATGGACTGCCTGGATTCAAATCCCCAGTTCTTCCCCTTCCTAGTTTCATGCACTCCAACAGCTTATCCATCCAGGACTTCAAGTTCATCCGCTATAAAATGGGGTTGATCTGGCCTACATCTTAGGTTGGTTGGGAAGGATTTAATAAGTTGCTGCATGACAATCCTTTGGCTCAATGCCTGACACATAGTAAGTGTTCAATAAATGCTGGTTAGTGGTTATTTGACTTTTGATGAACTAA
The DNA here is from genome assembly GCF_001458135.2 of Marmota marmota marmota. NCBI lineage: Eukaryota > Metazoa > Chordata > Mammalia > Rodentia > Sciuridae > Marmota > Marmota marmota. The sequence continues at coordinate 43,404,707 of NW_025999977.1, read as the reverse complement.
GAGTTTTATGAAAATGTCAGTTAAATCTTAATTATCTTTGTCCTCAGGGTCAAAAAAGCCTATCACAGCATCTGGTGTCTCCTAAATTCTCAAAAGAAAATGGAAATTCTGCCAAATGAATGAGCAGCCACTGTGTGCGGATGTTGTGGGAACAGGAGCTGCTGGTGTTTGGAACTGTGAATGAACAGTTTTGTGGAACATTTCAACTGCTGATCTTGTCAGATGTGCTTACATGTTAGTATTGTGAAAACATTTTAAAGGCTGATACTGCCAAATGCATTGAGGAACCACTGTGAAGGCTGACATTGTCAAATGGGGTGTCAAATATGTTTATATGAAAACAATGTCACAGCAATGTGTGTGACATATGGATCTATATTAGAGCTACTGTACCAAAGGACAAGGTTAAAGCAAAGCATGGTCCAAATAAAACACAAAGGTTTACCCTTTTGCTCATTACCTTAAAACTTCAATGAATCCAGAAATTAGGCACATGTTAATTCTTTGCAAAACACTGTTGGTCCTGGATGGGAGGGTAGAAGTTCAGATCAAGCATCCCAGGAAGAGAAGCAAAGGTGTCTGCCACCCGCAGTGAGGAAGGCCCTCCTACATGAGGCCTCTGCACACTTTATATACCCTGCCTTCACAGAGCCAGCAACTGTGTGGGTGATGAGAAGTGAGGCCCAGGAGCTCAGAGGGCAATGCCAGTCTGTGGTTGCAAGCGCTGGAATCTGTCACTACTCAGGCCAGTCCCAGTGAGGATCAGACATGAACCACACTCTGTCTCCTGCACAGGGGTCCTGAGCTGGCCGTGGCAGCAGGTTCCTGCATGATACAACCCAAGCCCACACCTTACCCAGAGCTCCACTGTGGTGCCCATCCAACTTCCAGGGTTCTGGAATTATCTCTTGCACATTGTATCACTTTTTGTTTCTGAAAGGTGGCCATTACCATCCAGCTTAAAATCAACATAAACACAAAAGACAAAAATCCCCCTTCTGCTTGTACTGCATTCACTCGTCTATTGTATCCAGGTCAGAGAAATTATAGTGTTGTTTAAACTCTGCTGGTCACATCCTACCTGAAATCAAGGGTCTGGGTTAGAAAAAGAAAGAGACTCAAAACTTTTGCCAACATGTATTAAATAATGACAATTTTTTCCCTGTGTTTACAATGTTTAAATCCTCTGTCACATTAATTCCAAATCTGGGAATTACCTCTTGGGAAATTATCCATGATGTGATAAAGATAGCTATAAAAGATCTTTACTGCAGTGTCACTAAAAATAGGAAAAATGCCTAAGCTGGACAGAATAAATATCCAATAATGCTAGAAAAATTAAGTTAAGAACATATAATATGACATGATATGATATCTGATATGTATCCATTGAAGTTTGGGAGAAGGTCTTGATATGGGACACAAATTTTACACACAACATGCATATTGGTATAGTTAGGCTGATGATATGAAACAATACAATGGTCCTAGCTGGTTTCATGTCTGATTTCGATGCTTCAACTTTGTATGTTTTATTCTCCCCTGTGTTTTATATATTTTCGTAGTTTTCTACATTTTTTACTGATGCTAATATGCATCCTTGAATTTATACAGTGTTTCCTCTTTTTTTCCTCTCCCAAATTACTATTAAAGCAAAGATATGTCTTAAATGAATTATAGTAGTCTGCAGGGGCAGCTGCCAAAACCAAATGCCGTGGACTGGGAAGCTTACACACAAATTGGTTTTCTATCAGTTCCAGAGGCTGGAAGTCTAAGGTCAAGGTGCAGGCAGGGCTCACTTCTCCTGAGGCCCTTCTCCTTGGTTGTCACTGTGACCTCACATGGCCTTTCCTCTAGGGTGCATAGCCCTGGCATCTCTTCCTCTTCTAAGGACACCAGTGCTGTTAGATCAGGCACCATCCTGATGAGCTCATTTAACCTTGCTTACCTCCTTAAAAGCCTGTCTTCAAACATAGTCACATTCGAGGTTAGGGTTTTAACATAAGAATTTGGAGAGGACACAAGTTGGTACATAAGATAGATGGAATCTTAGAATAAGAAAATGCAGTGAACTTCGATACCATAACAAGTGTTCATTGAAAGAAACAGGAGACATGGCTGCACCTTCCCCACTGCTGGAATGCTTTGGGAGCCTGCCTGACCACCCCAGAGACTGGAGCACAGTCAAGTGTGAAGTTAGGCCCAGAATCCCTCCTCATCCACATGCCTCTCTCAGCTCAGAAGGACTTCACCATATTCTTATATCTCAGCAATAATGAGTCCCCATTCTCTCACAGCAACAGCTCTGAGTGCCTGGGGCCCCCATGTGTCTCCACGAAGTGAGTCCTGTAAAGGAATTTAGTCTTTCCTGGGTAATTCTTTTCTCTCTAATCATAAAGTAACCTTCTCCTACTTGCTCCTCTTCCTCCTTAAAAATCAGCCGTCCTCTTCTCTTCTGGAGAACCCTCATTGACTGCTCCCTCCTCAATCAAATCCAGGGCAGGTGCTCCCTCTGAGCTCCCAGTGCCATTATCAGATTTGCTTTATCTATCTATTCATGAATCTTACACACACACACACACACACACACACACACGCAGCCACTTAGTGCCAGAAGCTCAGTCTTGGTCAACTTGCTATCTTCTTGGCCCCAAACAGCTACATATTAGCTATGTGTCCTTGGGCAAGTTACTGAGTACTTTACCTGGGTGCCTCCCATTCCTCCTCTGTCAATCACACCACCTCAAAGGATTGTTGTGAAAGTTAAATGGGATGATGAAATTTACATCAATGCTCAGGTGTGTCTGACTACCACTATGCAGCTCAAGAGGACACCAGGAAGGTCGTCTAAGCAGGAGCTCGTCATCCTCCACCACTGCCTCCGACCCCGTGAGACGTCCCACAGGTCCAGGCACAGGAGTCACTTCTGAAAGAAGATTTAAAGTGAGTGAGTGACTTGGGTCTTTCACCAAGGGGGCACTGGATTTTATGTGATAAATAAGAGAGCTTCTAAGAGCTTAACCGTAGATAATCATGGATGGAAGGAAGAGATGTCTAATGCCTATATTGAAGATGGAGAGTCAACCCTGTTGAACTCCAGATCCTTAGACCCAAATGGTCTCTTCAAAGTGCTTGTCCTGCTCAACAAATTGCCTGCAAATATTCAAGCACCTCCTTGTGCAGCGCACTGAGGAATCATCACAAAGCACTCAACCCACACCTCCAGGAATGTTCCTGCCCCAGGGCACACAGTGTAGATAAGAGCCACCACAGGGAAGTGCCATGGGCAACAACAGCCACCCATCCTGACTCTAGAACCCCTCTCTGGAAAGGATCTCCATAAGACTATTCAGAAGGAGGAAACCCATGTGAATGATGACACTCACTGCAGCACCACATATAACCTTAAGAATAAAATAACCATGTGAGGTCTGCTCAGTGTGCCTGGAATTTACAATAGAATATCCTATAGTCAAGAGGAGTCATTGCAAATCTATCATAGTTAAAGAAGAGACCAAAATTTCATCTGCAACTATAATTATGTCCCTGTGAAAATATGTATGCTGTGGCCAGAACACAAAATAGGCCAAGAATCCAGTTATTCTGTGAGGAAGGAAGGGAACTGAGGAACTTGGAATGTGTCTTCCATCTTAAAAAAAAAAAAAACAACAACAACAACAACAAAAAAAAAAAACATTCCTCAAAGCTTTTATAGGAAGGGCTATCTGCTAAGATCTTCAGGGCCTGTCCCCGCTGCTTGGGAATGCCTTCTGACAGCAGAGGTCTGGGCATCTGGCCGCCTCCGCTGGCTGTCATCGTTCTACATATTCTATAAAATTCACAATCAAAAGGGTTCCCCAGGAAACTCTCCCAAGTGGATGAGGCTCATGTCAGATGGACACTGCCTGCTCCCCTCTGTGGAGAGTTTACCAATTTTAAGCTGCTTCCAAAAGCTTTGCTTTGGCTTTCTCCTTGATACTTTATTAATTCAACTAATCGATGTGTGCTCGCTCCGTGTTTTTGAAGTGCTTCTCCACTTGGTTCCTGCGCCCTGGCAGGAGGTACTCCAGGTCCAGGGCGGCCCCCTACCATGAAGCAATCCAGGCATACTTGCTGGTGATGCCGGTCAGAGCAGGGTTGGTTGGAACGATGGCTAGTTTCCTTAGTTCCATTTCAATAATTAGAAAATGTGTCTCAATGTGGCAGGATATGAGCCCTGAAGCAAGCCTCACCACCTCTTCCATTCCCATCCCTTAACAGGTCCTTCGCCAAATTTCATAGCTACCTGCTACTTCTCGTTATTAAAAGTCACATAAGTTTAAATCTTCACTATCAAACTGAATTTAAATATCTTCTGTCCCTCCCCACTCCCAGCAAGGATGACAGGGACCCATGGCTGCTCAGAGTTCTGGGGAACTCTGGTCCCTCAAGCTTCCAGCCCCTTCCAGGCCCAGTTACTCTGGTTCGGGAGTAAAAAAAACAGAGAGCAGAAATGCCAGCTTTGCCACTCAACTCTGCTGATGGTCTCAGCTCCCACCGAGGAGGCTCTGGACAGGGCCACTCCCCTCCCCAGCACACTTTCCTGAGATGGGGGGCCACCTCCAGCTCTTGTCACCACCATGCTCTCCAGTCCACCCCCCACCAGCAGCAGGTTGTAACAGCAGACACCTCATGCCCACCCACCTGCTACATCACCCACTAGCCCCGGGGAAACTCATGCCCTCAAACAGCAAAACCCAGACATCTAGTCTCCTCTGTGGGAACCCTGTGTTCCCACCACCCTCCCTGATGACGTCCCTCCTCTCCTGCCCTTTTAGGCACAGAGCCAGTCTGTGGATCCGCAGGTGTTTAAGGTGGAAGAACACAAGCCGCTGCCGCTTCCAGGTGCAGGCACGTCCATTCTCTTGAGGCCCTTCACCTGAGGTGGGAACTTGAAAGTGGAAGGTGAGGGATTCTCCTCTCCTGATGAGGGAGGCACTGTAACAACATCAGCACATGCTCTCTCTCTCCTCTGGTCCCCTCTCATATAGAAACTAGGGAGGGGCTCGGGACAGACCTGGTGACAGCAGGACTAGGACTGCACCCAGTGTTGCCCATTCTTATCAACAAGCACAAGGTTTAGAACCTTGTTCTGGGTCAACAGGAAAATCTGCTCCACTTTCTGTCACATGTATGCTTTCAGATGTGGGTCCAAATCGGCCTTCATTTTTTTTGGACTTAGTCCACTTTGTCACAAAAGGACTTAAAGGCTTTGGTTGAAGTGTGAAGTTCCAAGGCCAGCTGAAAACAAAGTAGGACCCAGAGGAGCCTGCTCAAGGCCCAGCTGCAGAGCCTGGGCACAGCTCGGGTCAGGTGGGGACAGAAAGAAGCACCAGGAGAGCCCTCATCTATGGCCCCACCCAGCACGTGGACACACCGAGAGACCTCCAAGGCTCCATCTGGGCTCCGTCCTCAGACCCGCCTTAGTGAGTCACAGCTGACCTCATCCAGGCAAAGCATCCGCATCTTCCTCTGGAACTAGAAACTACTACTTTTGGGGTGAGGGCGAGGAGTCTGGTGCAATGGGGCCCTCACTCCTGCCATTCGTAAGCTATGTGGGCCAGTCAGTCACTTCTTGGGGCTTCAATTTCTGTAGAAGGAGAAAAGCCAACTCTACCTCAACAGGATGCCAGAGGACTAACTGGGTTGACACTGTCTGCTCTGAGGCACAGGAAGGTGCTGGGCACAGAGAGGACAGAATGCATTCCCAACCTACCTACCCCCCAGAAAGACCACGGTGAGTCAGACACACACGGTCCCTCTGCCGCCACATCTATCCATCATCCAGCCACTTCTCCCAATGACCACTGCACCCCTGTGGCCCAAGGTGTCCTTGTCACCTACCTGGCCCAATGCAGTACATTCCACTCGACCCCTGCTTCCAGTCTGGGCCCCACCAGTGAGTCAGAATGATCCTAATGAAAGGTGAGCCAGGTCATGGCACGCCTCACTTGAAACCCTGACGTGGCTCTTGTGTTCTTCAGAACAGAAGCCAAAATCACACATCTCAGGGCCTATGTGGTCCTCCCCAGGGGCTCTCCAGCCTAGTACTCTCCCCTTCCCTTTCTCCATCCTACTGGCCTATTCAGACCCCGCATGGCAGACCTATTCCTGCCTCCGGGTTTCTGCCCTGTATCACCCCTGTGCCCAGAATTCCCCTGCCCAATATCTGCACTACTATCCCTTACTTCTTTCAGGGCCTGGGTTCAATGTCACCTTCATGAGGTCTTTCCTGAGCATCCTGTTTACAATCACAAATTCCCTACTAACCCCATTGCAAGTGCCTCTCCCACTCCCATTGCCTTTATCTTCCAACTTACCACATAACTTGATAATTTATTTTATTGCTCCACTCTTTTTCCTCCCTGCATATATATTAAAATGTGAGTTCCCTGGGGGCAAGAATTTGTGCTTGTTTTATTCACTGCTGTTCATCTCCAGCATTTAGGACAATGTCTTGCACACAGTAGGCGCTCGATACACACCTGTTTCATGACTGAATGAATAACAGGACGGGAGGATCGATGAGCAGGAAGTGGAAGGCCCAGTTAACTGCTCAGAAGGCTGCCTCCCGTCTCCCTCCAGCTGAGAATAAAGTTGAGAGTGAATCAGAGGAAGGATGAAGTCAGCTTGGAAGAGAATCTCCGGGCTGAGTAATTGGTCTCCGCCCCGGCCTCATCTCAATTTAGACCCAACATTGGAAATTCATTTTGAAAGCATCCTCTTTAGTCATTCCAATCACTTATTTCCTCTAAACTCCAACTTGTCTGGGGACCTAAGTCCAAAGCCCTGGCAAGTAGAAGCTGCATCAAGCACAAGCAGGAGTTCAATGGCTCTTTAACCATTCTGACTTCAGAGAACAAACGTGCTGCCTGCAAGCCTCCCGGCTTCTCCCTGCAGCTCTCTCTGGCACCTGCCGTCTCAGGCACGCTTTGCCTAGAGCCTTGGCTGACACCTTGAATGGAAGGGACGCAACTCTTTCATATATATGGGTCTCTTCTCCTCACACAAATGGCAAGCAAGGAACAGCTGAGTGTAAGATGACTATGATTAACTGACAAGTGCTCGCTCCATCTAAAGGCATTTAGACTAAAATAAATAAATAAATTGCACCGTTCAAGTCAAACAAAACACTCTACACCTGAAAACTGCCAGTTTGCGGCTCCAGTCTTGATTGCCAGCTTAGCTCTACAGCAATGTGGAAATATAGTAGGCACTTAATGAATACCTCTTAACTGATGGCTGACTCGATACTCACCCAGGTCACAGAAAGCAGCCTAGGACAAATACTAAGGAGTCCTGTTTCATGGAGAGATGCTCTTATTTTGCAGATGCAGTGTGTAGAACACTGTTTCTCACTCCTCTCTGCCTGATCTCTGGTCCTGAGGGCATGAGGGGTATCTGTGAAGTGCACGGGGCTGAGCACAGACTATGTCTGACTATGGCAGTGATGCAAAGGGCCAGAAAGGCAAGAACTGGGGTGAAGAGGAAAGAGGCAGCAGCCCCCGTGCCCAGCATAGCCTCTATCCCAGGGTGGGTTTTCAACTGGTGTTCAGAGTACTCTCATCAAGTCTGTACAATTTAGACTTCCCGGTCACAGCAGTGGGGACACACCCACCAACCCCACCAACCACACACCAGCCTTCCTTCTCCCTTTTCCTAACTCCACCTTTGCTTAACCTACTCAGTAGCCTTTAGAAATCCTCAGGACATTTGCAGCGTTAAAACAAGTGTATTTCCATTTTATTGCACCTGTATTTCTTGTAAAGAGCAATTTCATTTTGTGTCTCCATTGTATTCAATCTGACTTTTGCACTCTGAAACTTCTTCAAACAAAGCTCTGCTTGTGAAGCAAGAACCGCAGCTGACAGCCTCCTGATCCCCAGTGCTTTTTGCTTTGTTTTGTTGCTTTTTTTTTTTTAAGAATGAGAAAAATGCACAGGCTCTACCCTAAGCAGGCCAATCCAATAGCTTCTTTATCCTAGTGAAAGGCGGAGCAGTCCCACCAGCTCTGGTAGTTTCCCTCTGTCCACTCCAGAGAGGACAAATCCAGAGAGGACACTCGGGAGCTGGTGAGTAAGTGAACATCTGGATTCACAACTCCTTGAAACATCTTTTGATCTAATCTATAACCTCCATCCCATTCATTCTCCACATTATTTCCAGAGGCATCTTCTGTCTCACTCTCAGACTCAAGACCCTTCAGTGCTCTCAGGGTGAAGCTGGTCTTGTCAGCTGACGGGGGGCCAAATATTTACCCACTTCATCTCCTGCATTCATTCCCGTTCACTCCACCCTCCAGCCAGACCCACCTTCTTTCATTTTGGGTATATGACACATTTTCTACCACCCATGACTCCTTGACCCTTTGTCTCTTTGTCCAGAACATTCTTCCCTCCCCCAATCCACCCACTTTTTGGCCAGTCTTGATCTTGGATGAGTGAAGAAATGGGTGAATAAACAATGAGATCAAACAGAAATTCCATTCTGGGAGTTCAGGAGAAATATTTAGTCTCTCATGGAACTTGGGGAGTCACCAGGTGACCCCTAAGTCTTTCAGCCTGTGATGGAAAAAGTACATCTGCTAGTGGGTAGGGGAGAGCTGGAGGGTCTGCCAAGGCCTCAAATATGTGTACCTGAAAGAGGTGGCACTGGGATGACATGCCCAAGAGAAACAGGACCAGAGAGCTAAGCAATTCCCCTTCCTTTCCTGGTTTCCACCAGCATCACCTCTCTGCCAAATCTTCCCCTCCGTCCTCTAAGTAGCCACACCCCACCTAAGTCTTTGGGAGTGTTCGGCAGTGGGACCACGCCCCCTTAGGTGGGGATTCTGACCATCCAATCAGCAAAGGTTACTAGTCCTACGTGTTTGCATGATACTGACTAAATCACTTCATCTGTGCTGAGTGATTATGGAATATTTGGAACAGTAGGACCAAAATAAAACCCATTGAAAAAGAAAACCCCAGGTTCTTTTCCTTCCCCCATTATCCAGTGTTGAGAGCCACAGCCGAAGGGGCCCCAGCAAACTTCCAGCTGCCAGCTGATGATCGGCTCACAGTGGCCCCAGCAACATCTAGCTGATTGGCTCCTCTGCGGTGATGCTCATTGGGCTGTTTCCCTGCCCTTTCAGATGGCAGCGCAGCGGAAACAGAGCCAATGGTAGGTGGGACCTCCATAAAGGCTTCAGTTGCATTTTCTTCGGATCTAGATGAACTTGTTTCTGTTGACAATGATTTGAACTCCCATCTCTGGAGTTAGTACTGATCTGGTGGAGGCGCAGATGTCCAACCCTGCGCTCCCTCTGGTTTGTCTGATGAGGGATCTGATGGACAATGTGTCCTGGGCACTACCCTGATGGGGTTGCTGGGTTCCTCCAGTGCTCCGTATATTTGTGGTTTTGGGCCCCGGAGCATTGGGCCCCCCTGTCCATTTTTTGGCAATGGAGCCCGATGCCTTTCTCCACGATATCGTGGATAAACACCTGGTCCTTGTTCGTTTTTTGATAATGGAGTACCCTCTATGGTGGTTTGAGAACGGCATTCATTAGCCCAATGTCTCCCTCTACGGCATCGTGGGCAAATACCTGGTATTCTACTCCTTTGATACCTAGTTTTGTTAAACCCTCCTCCAATGGGGCAATTCCTTTTAAAATGTCCTGTTTGTTCACAATTGTAGCATGTTCTTGGCCTGGCATCTAAAGCCTGTTTTACTGCAGCTGCCACAATTTGCCCTTGTTCATTAATGTCTCTGGCATCTAAAGCCTGTTTTACTGCAGCTGCCACGACTTGCTCTTGTTCATTAATGTCTCTACATAATTTAATATATGTGTTTAAATCTTCATGTTTCCATGGTCTAATGATATCTCTGCACCAACGATTCGCTTGCTCATAAGCCAGGTGTTTTAGTAATGGCATTGCTTGTTCTGTATTCCCAAAAACTCTGGTAGCTGTTTGAATAAGCCTATCTACAAATTCAGCGTAAGATTCATTAGCTCCTTGTATTACCTTAGATAATTGACCTTGTAAACCTCCATGTCCTTGTAAAGTCTTCCATGCCCTAACCGCCTCTACAGCAATTTGTGCGTATACGCCAGGATCATATGCAATTTGTTGCTGCTTATCCTCACAAGGTCCTTTTCCTAACAACATATCTAGATTTCTCTGAGGATAACCAGCTGCTGCATTTCACCTAGCCGTCTCCTTGCAAAATTCCTCATTGGCAACCTTCCATAACAGGTATTGACCTCCATTTAGCACAGCTTTATACATATTAGCCCAATCTGCTGGCGTCATGTTCAAGTTGTTAATGGATTCGACCAAGCTTACAGTGAAGGGTGCTTGAGGACCATGGGTTGTTACAGCCTCTTTTAGCTGCTTCACTATTTTGAAATTTAAAGCATGGTGAATTCGCTGCCCTCCTACCTCAAATACAGGGCATGTTAATACTTGAGATCCTGTCTCAGGATCCGAACTATCAACTGTGGGGGTTTGGGGGCCTCCCAGCATATGGAGGTGGCCTTGTTAGTTGGACATTTACGTCCTCTGGTGATAGAAAGGTGTTAGTAGCAGTCTCCTGTTGTAACTTTCCCCCTGATGGCTTTTTCTGTTTTACACTTTCTTTCTCTGTCTGACTAGCTTGAGAGGCCTTCTCTTTTACTTGAATCTTTTCCTCTGTCTGACTAACTTGAGAGACCTTCTCTTTTACTTGAATCATTATGTCTTCTTCTTCCTCTACCATTGTCTGAACTGAAGGCTTTGGACTAAGCAAACAAGATATGAACGTCCACAATGGCAATGTGCCAACTGGCAGAGTCCCTGGGCTTTTCTTTTCTATTCTTTTTAAATCTTCACCATGATGGTTCCATTGTGATATATTTAACAACTCCTCCTTAAAAAGCCATGGGCTACATTTTTGTATTGTATCAACGTATGCCCTGATTGTTCTTGATTTTACTGAGATGCCTCCTTCCTCTAACAATTTACTTAACACTCTTTCAGTTTGTTTTTTACTAATTTCTGATCCCGTATTTCTACTATAATACAACCCAACAAGATAACGCCTAACAAAACTGAAACAGAGTGAAACAAAATTGGAACAACACAAAATCATTATAATAGCCTCCTGAAATGTCCATCCGTCCTTTCTCCCTATCTGTTCCTCAGACGTAAATAGTTTTTCCTCAGATGTGAGCGGTTTTTCTTCTGTCTCACTCATCTCCAAGGACAGGCAACTTAAAACAAAAGTGAAGCAAAACAAAAGAGGAATCTTAAAATGGCTACCCATCCTCTCGCCCTGCCCTCAGGGGCGAGCAGTTTACCTTATCACTTACCCTCATTCGCTCCCCGTACGGGCCACCAAATGTTGCAGTCTGGCTGGGCACAATTCAGGAGCCACTTGTCAAAAGAAAGGAACTTTATTTTTAGAACCACACACGCCAAACAAAACCGCTCCTCAGGAAAAACCCTCAGAGCCCAACTGCCACCACCGGCTTCCCACAAGCCTCTCTCACCACCACAAGCCTCTCCACCTCCCATAATCCTCCTGCTCTTGAGGCCGATTGGCTGGGTCACGTGGGCGGAGCCAAAAAAGTCCCCCAATGAGCAGCTCCGTGGTCTGAAAGGGCAGGGAAACAGCCCAATGAGCATCACCACAGAGGAGCCAATCAGCTAGATGTTGCTGGGGCCACTGTGAGCCAATCATCAGCTGGCAGCTGGAAGTTTGCTGGGGCCCCTTCGGCTGTGGCTCTCAACAATCCTGCTCGGATAATGGGGGAAGGAAAACCTTCACCCATACATGTGGTATCCCTCCACCCCCAGGGACTGGGCCTGAGAAAGCTCCTAGGTGTCTGAGGAGGACACACCTGCATGTGTCAGTAAGGAGACAGGAATCTGTTCAGATACGAGAACACGTAGCTGCCTAGTTTTGATCAGAATTTGCAGTGTAGAAAAAAGACAAGAAATGGGAGAAAACAAAGATTTTACTTAAATAGTTTTTCTCAGTTTGAGAGCTAATAGGAACAACCCCGTCAAGGGTTGAACTGTGTTTAAAATCCATTGTTGAAAGCCTAACTCCCAGGACCTCAGAATGTGACCTTATTTGGAAATGGGGTCATTGAAGATACAATAATTAAGATAAAATCATTAGTGTGGCCCTAATTCAGTATTACTGGTGTTTGTTCTTATAAAAAAGGGGAAATTTAGACCCAGATTCATGTACACAGGGAGAGAAAGTCATGGGAGATGAAAGCCAAGATTAGAGCGACACTTTAAAAGTTGAGGGATGCCAAAGACGGCCCACAGAACACCGGAAGCTAAGAGAGGGGCCTGTAACAGTCTTGCTCACAGCTCTCAGAAGGAACCAACCCTGTGGGTACATCAGTATTACACTTCTGGATTCCAGAACTGTAAGACACCAATTTCTGTTATCTTAAGTTCCCCAGTTTGTGTGACTTTGTTACAACTGCCCTAAGAAACTAATACAAACTGCCAGCAATTATCTAGAAACTACTTCTCCTACTTGGTGTCCATCTTGACCACAGCCAAATCACCCTTGAAACTTCAGTGGACCACCACAACCCACTGGTCTCTGAGGGCTTTCAAAACTGCAAGTTTAGGGTGAGTCAAATGCTCTGCCTCGCTCCTGACCTCATGGCATCTCCTTTTTTGAGGGTGGGGCGAAGGAGCTGTGTCATAGAATTAAGAGTCTGAGCTTTGAAACCAACCAGACCTGTGCTAGAACCCTTTCTCACCACTGAGCAGCTGTACACAGCCGCCCGCTGTTCCTTCTCTGCAAAATGGAACCAACAGCAAAGCCTGCTTCATGGGTCCTTGTGACAAGCACACTTGAGACAACGCTCCCTGGTGACCATGCCCCTACGGGTCCATCACCCCTCTGAAGCACGGTGAGCACCCCAAAATGTGAGTTAGGGTTACATGCTTGCTGTTTGAGCGCCAAAGAAGATGAAGTTAAACTAGGGGCATCCCTTAGACCAACTAAGCCCTTAACGTTAATAAATAAATAAATAAATGCAACAAATGCCAGTTAGTGACACAGCCCACTGGGCTCCTGGGCAACGTATGCTTGGCCAGCAGAGGGCCCGCCCTGAGAGCAAGGAAGAGGAGTGAGCAGATGGCAGTGATCAGCTACTGGGCTGGGTGGAGAACACATGTGTGTGGGAAGAGGAACAAGGGAAGCTGGAGGTCAGACCAGCTTTGCACGTGTCTGACAAGAGGCACCAAGAGGCATAGCAGCCGTCACCTGAAGGTCGATCGGTCTCTCCCCTAATTGAAAGGACACAGAATTCCCACCCTGCAGGGCAGACCATGGCAGCCTGCTGCACACCTGTCAGAGCAGAAAGAAAAGGAGAACTTAGGTAGGTCACACAAAACTGGAAGTTGACAGGAAGTATGTGAATGTACATCTTAGGAACATTGGAGATTTCTAGTGTGGAGCTAAGAAAAATCCACCTTTGGAGCAAATCTACATAATACTATGCTGGTAACTGTTCAACAGCTGGTTTCTGGTGGCATTGCCAATGTTCATGGTGCAAATATCCCCACCATGGCCAGTCAAAAGCTACTAAGGAAATATCAATCAGTTCATCGAATTCCTGAAAACTTAATCAGATCTTGTAAGCCTAGGAACTGGCAACAGAACATGCTGAATCTAAGTACGTGTGCAGACCCTTTATCCTAGTTGAGGGGTCAAAAACATGCTACTCCCTACCTGCCTTCTGTGCCTACCCTCTCTATCCATAGAAGATTAGCAACAGACTTTGTCCTCTGCTCAGTTCTTGGCCTGCTCTGGTACCTGTTCGTGCTGCTTAATAACTCCCTTCCATCTACTCCCAGAAGATGACTTGGTAGTTTAGTAAGTGACACTCACTTAAGGCATGAAACTGAGTCCCAGCAGTCACTCTGCAGGTGAGAAGGTGCCTCAGGAAGCCTGACCCAGTGCAGGAATACATAAGCTGTCCCAGGAAGTCTATCAGGGTTGGGCAAGAGAACCCCTGAGGCACCCTTAGTCATGCTCCTACAAACTTAGGGCCAGTCCCAAGGTTGCCATGTGCTCATCAGCTCCTGTTCCACTGGGTGTCCCCAGGAATGGGTCCATGTTTTCCAGCCCCTCCTTGTTCATCACCAAGTCCTCTGCCACATTGACTATAGCTTAGAAGGTGCTATTCTCATGGTTGGTGAGAAGACGGCAGAACTGGTATTTTAGACCCATACAGTCAGCATTAGGTCATGACACAGTGGGCCATTCACACTTGGTCTTTTCCTTCCTGGGCAAGGCCCATCCTGGGCTGACATCTGCCTATAGGCTACTTAGAGGGCAGTTCAATGGATTTACAATGGAGTGTTCTTTTCTTCTCAGGTAATTAGATCCAGAGGAAAATGTGATCACCAGCCAGCCTGCCCAGACAGTGAGTGAGGTAAGCCTTCAGCTCTGATAATCTCAGTAAGCATGTAGCTCTCTGCAGCCCACCCACCAGTGAACACTGCTCACAGGTGAGCGAGAGGGCCCCAGACCCAGGTCAGGGAAGCTTCTGAACCCAAAGCTAACTGAGGTGCTCAAAACTATGCCAGGCAGGGCCGGAGCCCAAAAGTGTCTAATCTGCCCCCAACAAACTCTCTGTGACCTAACCTAAGTCAACTTAATCCTTGGGGCTTCAGTATCTGCACTGGCCCAATGATTCCTTCTTGTCTCTGTGCAAAATTATTAGGAGGAACACACAGTGCAAGTGGTGTAAAGGTGCATCAGAGGTGATTTACAATCAGCATTCCTTAAGATGTTGTTTACAAAGGCAAAGTAACACTGGGAATTTGCTGAAGGCAGAAATGGAGTTTTCACTGAAATGCTTTATTGATCACCCAACCATTGCTGACCTCAGTGAATCCCCAGCTTGTTTAGATGTAGCCAAAATGTTGAGGTGGCAGACACTTCCCCAAGTGCAACTCCCAGCTCCATACTACTGTTAGGATACTACAAATACCCCCAGAGCACTGGGAATATTCAGATGGGAAAATGGTAGTGCATGAAAAGGAGCTGAGACGGCCACAATACCTGCCTCCCCAGCAGGCAGCCCTCCCCAGCTCGACAGGCTAGAACAAAACTACAAACAGAGAAGCAAGCTGAGCTAGAAAGGAGCAGTCATTGATTGAGGAGTGGGGGGGTCGGGGGGGGTCAGGTCACTCCTTCAGTTCTAAGAGTGAACTTAGCAAGGGCCCACAGCCTGATGCCTCCATGCTACCAAGTGAAGAAGCCAGGTGAAGGCCAGCAACTCTCAATTCTATGGCAACTGGGACTCCAAGAACAATAATATAACCCCAGACCCACGGCTCACCTGTATTTTCCTTAAGCCCAACTGCATACCAGCTGGGCCCTAGCCCTTGTCTTGATACCGTGATCTCACTTGGAGCATCTGTGGGCTTGGGCTTCTCTGGAGTTAGTGCTTTAACTCTTGGACTCTCACACTGAAATGCTTCCAATTTTGAGAATTCAGAAGAGGAAAATAAAGTCCTTGTCAATCCGAAAGATCTTATCCAGTTTCCAGGAGTCCAAGACATCGCTGTGTCATATGACTACCCTCTTAAATGGATTCTTGGAGCAGATAAATCACAAAAGGGCAGAATATGATATGCTAGTGAATTAACTCTGACATCTCATGCCTTTGCACAGAAAGATTTTTCTATATATATCACAATCCCATGGAATCATAAGAGTCTGTTTTTTAAGCAGTGATTCAGCTCTGAAAAACTGGTTCCACCCATGGACTTGTATCTTGTTGCATTGTCATCTGCACTGTCAAGTCATAGAAAATGAGAGAAGAGAGCACATTGCACATTATGGCCACTCCTGGAAATGCCTACATGCCATTGGTCAGAAGAAGTCACATGGTCCCATCTAACTGCAAGAGAGTCTGAGAAATGTAGTCCAACTATAAGCAGATAAGCAAGTGAACACTGGTCAGCACTAGCCACGTGAACACTGATATGGTCCTCTTTCTAGTCACCACTACCAAGGCCACCCTCAGGACATAGGCCTGACCCAAGCCTATTGGTGTATTCCCAAGAGAACCCTTCATAAAAGCCTGTGGACATTGGCAAATCACCATGATGGCGCAGGGAAACAGCAGAGCACACCTATCCATTGTCTTTGCCTCCTGGGTCAGCTACACAAGGGACCCGATACTCCCTGATTCAGGAAAATAACTGGAAACTTTCCCTACAACCACAGACCCAAATCAGGGCAAGCTCTAGTAACTGGAAGTACCTCTTGTGAGACATACTTGATTATAGTTTTGTCTCTCAATGCTCAATTCCACATGAAAGGCTTTTTAACTTCACATATTTTTCCAAAATGAGAAGCAAATCTGGAAGTTACTTGTAACATCGCCTTCACAGTCATTTACACCCTCAGCACTAGAACATTGGGTAGTACCTTCCTTCTCTGCTCAGGAGGAGATGTGTCTGAGCCACATGAGTGCTGGAAGCTTAGTCATTTGATAAATAGGAAAGCCTCTGACAGTGTGAATTGAAGATAAAAATGGGAACTCAACCACGCACTATTTATATTCATCATTTTGAATAGATATTTCATTAAAGACTTTTAAGAGATAGTGTGTACATCTGATTTAAAGCAGTTAAGTAAATACAGCATTTGAGGGTTAAAAAATGTAGGTAGCTCAATTTGACATGTATGCCCCAAATGGAATCAACTCATATCAACCCAGTTCTTCTCAGATTCCATTCAGGAAGCTCAAATCCCATTTGTTTCCCCTTGCTTTCCTCAGCCCCGAGAAGCTGCCCTCCCTGTGGCTGTCAGCCCTGTGGGTGTGCTCTGTAATCCTATAGTGCATGCTGGAATGCAGTTTGAATGCAAGATGCTTCGGGTAATAAAGTTTATCAGAATGGCTTGTCATTATTTTTGCATCATTATACAATTACTGTGGCTTTAGAAGGTAATAAATCATTGCACAGGTGACAGATTGAGAGGCTAAGAAGGACAGTTATTCTCAGAGATAAAATAAATGCTGCTACTAACGAGATGTGGTGACTTGGTGGTCAACCTTTTAAAAAATGTCCTGTGGTCCTGCAAGGGCCAGTGGTAAAGCCATCTGCTTCTGAAAGTGTGCCAAGCTATGGCCAAGACCACAGAGGAGCTGAAACTCCAACAGCTCCAAGAATGACACTGCAAAAAGTGTCCCAGTTTCACTCCTTGATGGCCTAGAGGGAACATTATAACATCAATAACCAAATTCAGGTGAGTCCAAGTTTTACTGACTCCATTATCAATGCCCAGAAGGCCCATTACTCACTCAACCTGACTCAGAGATATCACTAAAGAAAGCTATGTCATTTGTGTTTGCATGGGTATACATGTGTATCATGTGTGTTTGCATGTGTGTGGGTGTAAGTCATGTGTGTGTGTGTGTTTGCATGGGACTGGGTGGTGTATCATGTGTGTTTGCATGGATGTGTGTGCCATGATGTGTTTATGTGGAACTGGGTGTGTGCATCCTCTGTATTTGCATGGAAGTGTCGTGTGTGTGTGTGTGTGTGTGTGTGTGACTGGTGTGTGCTTCATGTGTATTTGCATGGGTGTGTGTTGTGTGTGTGTTTGTATGGTTGTGGGTGTGTGCCGTGTGTGTTTGCATCAGTGTGGGTGTGTTTTAGTTGTCTGAGTACTAATCTGCTTCAGCACAATCTCCTATCACACTGAGTTTTATATTTTATATTTTTTACACTTAACAAAAAAATATCAGAGCTTATTTTCTGCAGACTATAAAAAAAAAGCTCTCTAGACTAAAATCAAGCAGGAGATGTTTCAGTCCAAGAAGCAATATTCTGGGGAGAATGAAAGAAGGACCTAAGGGGTTTGGAGCAAGAAAACCAGTTCCACTCCACTCTGTGCTGCTTGAGATGCTACAGACTCTCCACATTCATCACTGGGATCCTGGAGTATGGGGAACTGCTAAGAAAAGGGCTAGAGAGAACCTCTTCCAGAAAGTTTCAGTGAATCCATATATTCAAGACCAACCTGTACCACAAAATGGTAAAACATCCTCAGTTTTGATGAGCAAGCCAAGCAGCTAGTGCATGGAAGTAGAACACTGAGTCAGTTCATTAGTCTCCAGAGACATGGTTCTCAAAATGCAGCTCCCAGACCAAGAACCATCAGCACCACTTTGGAACTTAGAAATCCAAATTCTTAGACCCCATCCTCAGATCTACCAAATCAGAACTCTGTGATTAGGAGCTAGCAATCAGTGTTTGAACAATCCCTCCAGATGATTCTGGTACATGGTAAGATTAAGAACCACTGCATGAGAAATATGGAAAATTAATCTCAAGATCCAAAGAACTCAGTAGGACAGGCATCCAGGACCACCTGCTCCAAAGCACTGATTCAGCCTAATATTATGAATTTTCCCCTCATACAGGGCTACCACATCTCGTTATGCAAGCTGGGCATTGTATAAATTTTCTCTGGCCAGGAAATGTTTAAAAGGGTAAAATACAGGCCTTACTTACTCCTAAGTAATGAGCCTAATGGGCTACCCAAGCCCTGAAGGGGTGCTTTTTTCTAATACAAGCCAAGGTATCATATATAATGTCAGTTCATTTTACTTTAACTCTTTCTTCAAATAAATCTTAACCTTCATGGTGAGAAAAATATGGTGGACAGCAGGTGGGAATCAGAATCTTCCCTTTCAGGTGGACAGACAAGGAGCTTAACCACAAATGGTGATCTCATCCCCCACAGTGACTTGAGTCCACTAAAGCCAGGTTCCTATGGATCCTGATTCCCAGGAAAAGTGAATTACAAAACAGAGCTCAATAGCTTCTGGCCTACAATGCACCCTCCAGCCTGCACCTATCCTGTTCTATCAGAGTTCTCCAAAAATGGAAGTAATTTTTGTCCCTATTAAATTCTGCTAAGGTTCAGAGCCAGGAAACCAGCCCTAATAACAGTATCATGTGGGGCCAGAGACTCCTCATCTGGGGAGAGGCATCAGTGTATGTTTTATAAGTCTTGGTGTCATTCTATAAAACCTAAATCCCTTCATCCACGCAACTTTGCAAGGTCCCAGCATCTCCCAGGACAGGCAGAGTCCTTTACAAATTAAATAAGGCAGTTACACACACTGAAAGAATGTCCTGGTTTTTCTCTGCCACCAACCCCTCCAGAGGCTTCCAGAAGGCTGCCTGGTTTGTGTCTGTTCACACCATGACTTCATTCCATCAAGGAGAAAATACATGGAATTAAGGGGGGTGGGATAGAGAGGACTTCCAACCCTCTACTATATTCCCATCTCTCAGCACATGCAGAAAAATGATCATTTTGTGTGTTACACTCTGGGTAATCAATTCCAATCCCCTGGAGATTTCCTGGGTCTGCTAAGCACATTCATTCTCCTGTTTCTAATCTATTCCTTTGATTTGCACAACTTGAACATACTGTCATCATTCTAAAGGAGGGGAGAGAGGAGGAAATGAGAAAACAAGGGCACAGGGAACAGAAGGGAGGGAGGGAGAAGGAGCTTGATCCTGCCATTCTCCAGCTTTAAAAACTCGCCTTTGTCTATAGGAGAAAATGCCCATGCCCCACCCTGCCCCACTCAAGGCCTCAACAGCCTGGCCCCAGAACTTGCCTGCACATGTCTGTGCCAAGTTTTCAAGGTAATGACAAGTTTTCAAGTGTAATGACAATGATAATACATAACAATATCATCATTATCCTCAGAGCTGAGCTGCCCTACACTAAATACTAGAATGTTCCTAACGCTTCAGCTTGAAGACTCACAATAATCACAGTTCAGTTACTATTATTATCACTGTTTCATTGAGGAGGAAATGGTGACTCAAAGAGGTTAAATAACTTGCCCCCAACTTAATTAGCTAATAAGTAGAAAATCTGGGATTTGGGCCCCACCTTCAGCCCCTACAGCCCCAAGCTGCTAATCACTGGGCCAAACTTTTCCTGACGTGGAACTCCTGGGCTCTCTAGGCCCTTTGCTTCCTGCATGTTTTGCAATTAGAGTCCAGAGAAAGCCATCAGTCTGGAATGAAAATTCCTCCCCCAAGCATGACTCTGCCCTGGTCCTCAGCCTCAGGTTGGAGGAGGCCTTGTATGCACTGCAAGTAGATATAAAATAATCAAGCAACACAGACAATCTCTGGTCCTAAGAACTTCCAAAGATCCAGCACCTAGCCCAAGATTTCACAAATTATTTGCTCAATAAATACGTGTGGTATGAACATGTTCTCAGAGTCACATTCAATAAATCGTTGGGCCCTTACATACCAGGCAATGTGACACGTGATTTCTTCAATGTGACCTCGTGTGAGCCTCACAGAACTCAGGAGGTATTTATAGCCCTGTCTTCAGATGCGGGCACTGGATTCAGAAAGGGAAGTGACTGTCATCTTGCCAGTGGAAAGCAGGAGGAAGTTAGACTCTTAGTCACAGCCAATCAGTCCACTTTATACCCCCCATCTCCAATATCTTTCCCCCATCCCCCAAATTTTTACTTTACTGCTGAATTTTGATCCCTCAATAGAAATAGCTCCGGGAGGTTTATGAAGTGTTCTGGTAATGTTGCTGCATAACAAATCCCCTCAGAATGTAATGGCTTCAAATAACCACTACATTTTACTCACCATCTTGTGGCACAGGAATTTGGAAAGAGTTTGGACAGTTCTTATTTGGGGTCTCTTGTATACTTGTAGGGAGATGTCAGCTGGACCTGCACCATATGAAAGCTCAAAAGGACTGAATATTCAAAGTGGCCTGTTCACTTAAAGGAAGCAGATGCTGGGTACTGGCTGGAGGTCAGCTGCCTCTCTCCAGCAAGGAGGCCCATGGTGGACTGAACTCTGAAAACTCATCCTATGAGAACCGGGAAGAAACTGTGGCTCTCAATAACCTGAGGCACCCAGAGTCATTCCCATTGCATTCTAGTAAACACCCACACACCAACCAGAGTCCAAGGAGAAAGGATCACTCTTCTATAGAAGGAGTATTAAAGAATTTGCAGATTTTTTAAATGTCTATTGATCATTGATCCTGGTATAAATTTAAATCAGCCTCTATCCTTTGTGGGAAAACCGTCTCCAAAGATGGCCATCATCCATTGCTTCCCCTACTGTGACATACACAACACTATAATCAGTAGGTGACATTTCTTTCCCTTTCCTTGGATATGGGTTGGCCACAGGACCTGCCTTGATCTACATAGCATATAGCAGAGTGACTCTGCCTCTGCCATTATTGGTCTAAACTGTACAAGGACCGGCAGCTTCATTCCCCCTGGGACAAGGCAGACATCACATAGTAAGTCCAAATACCCTGAGACTACCTGCTGTGAGGAAGCCAAGCTAGCCTCATAAAGAGACCATGTGGACCAGAACTAGAAAACCCAAGTAGATGACCCCCTTGAGCTGCCCCAGCCAGCCCCTGACCACATGAGACTTTCCAGTCAAAATCAGACATGAAAAAACATCTGGCTTCTTCCACTTTGCTCTATCCAAGTTCCTGGCCCACAGAAACACAAGGAAAGGAAGTGATGGTTATTTACACCACTAAGTTTTGGGATATTTTACTGAGTGTCAATAGATAATGGAAATACTTTCTAACCACTTCCCAAGACCAGCTATTGTGATTTTGAAGGGGGAGAACCTTGAAGGCACTACATTCAGAGTACTGACTGATGGGTGGCACTGGGTGCTGGGAGAGGATGGAACTGTCACTTGGACCAGACAGGGCAGCAGGTGGGGTAGGAGCTGGGTGAGATTGCAGAGGGAACATGGGAAGAAGCCAAGAACATATCTGCCCTGAGTCAAAGTTTTGTCTAGAAAAATAAGGGGAAGGAGAGTTCTCCTTCTTTAACTTCTCCTCCCTCATGTCCACTGACTCCCCCTACCAAGGCAGAGAGGTCAGAAGCTCATATATCAAACTGATTGGTTAATTTATTTTATTTTTACATGTGATATATTTCAAACACACTGAAATAACAGAAAACAATTTAACAAACACTCTTGTACTTACCACCCATCACTTAAATAGACTTTTGAGGAGAAGTGGAAATCTTAATCAGCTTTCATAGCATTGCTATTTACAGGAGACTATGTCCCACCTTCTGAAAAACTGACCTGGCAATGAACCCCTAGGAGACTTCTAGCAGTAAGCAATGGATTTGAGTATCTGCCTCTCGTAAGTCCCACAGCAAAACCAGTCAGTCCATCTTCCATTCCATAGCCTTCACCTTCTCCCCACCACTTTGGTGGCCAGAACAGTTACACAAAGATCCCAGAGCAGGATCCCTTCCTGCTTAATCACTCCAAGTCTGGGTCATTGCTATTATTGTCTACCTTACCCATGATTGTACCTGTCCTGTGTTCCATCCCTGAGACAGGTGTTAGCCGGTCAACTTGGTGGACCATCCCAGACCTTTAACTAATAGTTAAGTGTGTCATGTTCCTAATGTTGACGTTTGCAAGTTAATAAAAGCCTTCTGGAAACAGTGCAGTACAACTCACAGCAGGACACTGATTCTGGGCACAACTGTTTAAAGGGTGTTTATGGGGTGTACTGTAATCTTTCATTTGGACCTCCAGGTCCCCTCTGCACTCCTCTCTCCCTAGGAGGTAACCTATATGGATTAGATCATGGATTCCCTTGCTTCTAGCTTTCTAATGGGTTCAGGCAATGGGAAAAACTGCAAGAGATGGAAAAAGAAAGGAGAGTACGTCAGGGTATTTGTCCTTCTGGTTCCCTACTTGTATGGTCACCATGAACTACCCCAAACTGAAGTCTAAGCTCCTGCTAAGCAACCAGTCTACAGCCTTTTCTTTCCTGGGTTCTGGGAACTCCCTACCTTTGAAAGCTAGCAGAGGTAAGGAGGCCTGCATTACCCTGTGAGGATTTCCTTCATCCTGCTACATTTCTGATAGGAGTCTGTTAAACTTCCTTCAAATTCTTTTTTTTAAATTTTTTATTTATATATGACAGCAGAATGCATTACAATTCTTATAACACATATAGAGCACAATTTTTCGTATCTCTGGTTGTATACATAGTATATTCACACCAATTCGTGTCTTCATACCTGTACTTTGGATAATAATGATCATCACATTCCACCATCATTAATAGCCCCATGCCCCATCCCTTCCCCTCCAATTCCTCAGCCCTATCTAGAGTTCATCTATTCCTCCCATACTCCCGCTCCCTATCCCACTATGAATCAGCCTCCTTATATCAAAGAAAACATTCAGCAATTGGTTTTTTGGGATTGGCTAACTTCACTTAGCATTATCTTCTCTAACTCCATTCATTTACCTGCAAATGCCATGATTTTATTCTCTTTTATTGCTGAGTAATATTCCATTGTGTATATATGCCACATTTTTTTTATCCATTCATCTATTGAAGGTAACCTAGGTTGATTCCATAGTTTAGCTATTGTGAATTGTGCTGCTATAAACATTGATGTGGCTCTGTCCCTGTAGTATGTCGTTTTTAAGTCCTTTGGCTATAGACCGAGGAAAGGGACAGCTGGGTCAAATGGTGGTTCCATTCCCAATTTTTCAAGAAATCTCCATACTGCTTTCCATACTGGCTGCACAAATTTGCAGTCCCACCAGCAATGTATGAATGTACCTTTTTCCCCACATCCTCACCAACATTTATTGTTGTTTGTATGCATAATAGCCGCCATTCTGACTGGAGTGAGATGAAATCTTAGAGTGGTTTTGATTTGCATTTCTCTAATTGCTAGAGATGTTGGAAATTTACAAGTAACCCAATAATCAATAAATGGGCCAAGGACCAGAAGAGACACTTCTCAGAAGATGATGTACAATCAATCAACAAATACATGAAAAACTGTTCCTTCAAATTCTTAACTGGAGTGTGCTATTCTTTTAGGAAAAGAATACTGAGCCTGCAACAAGAAGTGAAATCCCTTGGTAGTCCTCAAATCTTACCCCCATCCTCTCTCTTAGATGGGTGACCCATCCGGAAGCCACCAATATACAGGCAGAGTAGCCTGTCCAACATCCTGCAGGCTTTCAGCCACATGTACCCCCAGCACTTCTGCTCTTAGCTCACCCAGGTACCTAGTAGTATGAAATTGCAGATGAATACATTGCTGTATTCCTGCTCCCACAAAATAAAGTCACCCCTAATTCTTATAGCTCTCTTATGTTTTATGCGTCTTCATAAAAGGATGGGACATATTATAAGCAAAGTAGGTTTTCTAAATATAGTCTTTTCAGCATAGGGAAGGCTAAATTATTCATAACCAGACCAGAATATACAAGGCACACTAAACCCAAATCCATTTTTTGATTTTGGAATTTTTTCTGGGATCTGTGCATTCAGTGTCCCTACATTGATCTATAACTGCCCCCTGATGCCTGCATTTGCTCAGGATGAAGATCTCAGGATCAGGGCCAATTACCAAGCTGTGATAACCTGGGTCTCACCCTCTGCAGGACACCAACCACCACAAGGTCATCAGTTGTCTGTCCTGTGTATGGTGGTGCTGGAGGCATTTGCATCTCCTGAAAAGATCATCAGCTCCCTGCAGAGCACCAAGGATAAGCAAGCCCTAAAAAAGACATCATCCAAGCCCAAGCCAGAACAGCTCAGCATCCATTGCACCAGGAATAGCGAGATGAGACAGTGTGATAGTGACAATTAAAGCCACCTCTGAGTCCTAGATATGATCAATGCCAAGGAAACAACGTGTGAATCCCCTCCAAAATGGAAGTCTAAGACTGGATAGTTCAATTCAAGTTATTTTCAACCCAAGTTCTCTTCACACAGAAGCTGCTGATTGGATTTTTTTCTATAGTATGAGAATCACTGTTGAAAATACAGATGTCTCCGAGACACTCACTACTGGTATTTTCCAAATAAGACAAAATACAGCCATGAAATAAAACATAGATCTCAGTTTTTCTCTTCTTCTTGAGTGTCACTCCAGGATCTGAAAACTTGGCAGCTACCATGACCTGGAGGGTTATGGGCACCTCAGAAAGTTCCATGAAAATTTGTTGGGAAAGAATATAATGGAGGAAAGCCTGCCAAGGATGGTGTTTCTATCCTAATAGTACAGAGAAATCTGTTACAAACAGATTATCTCACTACAAAAATGAATACCAATTTTAGTGAACAGTAGTTAGAAAGAAAGAGGTCAGAATGAGACGTGCAGGTGGAAATGGACAGTGAGGTCAATAATATATTTGTCCCCTCTGTTCCCTGAGGCCTTTGGAGATTGGGGTAACCTGCACTACCTGGACCTGGGCACAGGCTGTGCAGATTTAGAGCACAAATCTCCTGCTGCTCCACTCATGTGAATGATTTGAGCAGCAGCCCTGGATCTTCCAGAACCTGAGGTCAGAGAGACCTCACTGCATAGATCCTCTAAATGAGGACCAGTGAGCAATAGCACAACTCAGTGTGCCTTGTGTGTCCTGATGACGAAGCTGCTAACAGCACGGGAGATGGGCCCAAACTTGAGGGTGCTTCATCTTGCAAATTATTGCCTGGCTTCCTTTCCAGTGAGGGAAGAGTGTGCTTTATCGATCAAAGAAAAGAGCCTACAATGATGGATTCTGCAGCACCCATGGAGCAATCTACCCTCCTGGAAGCTATTGAACATTTTGTTCCATTGCCTGCATCATTGGATGAAGAGCTCCCTGGGAAATTCAAGCCAGCAGCATAAGCTTCATCCAAAAGAACAAAACTCTAGAGTGGCTCGAGGAGGCAGTGGGCCATGGTGGAAAGGGACCCAGTCCCCAGCCCCAGCTCCCCGGCTTGTCAGCTGGGGGGTCTTGGGCAAGTCTCTCAACCTCCAGACAAGAATGTTGTAAACAGCATTCAACAAGCAGCCTGTAAATAGCAAAATGCTACACAGCTGTAAGAGATAACTATTATTTTCACATTGGAAACCATCAGTCTTGAAACTATGCTCTTAGGATTTTTCTTTAAACCCATGGTTCTCAAAGTTTAGTCCCCTCATCAGCCCTGCCTAGAAACTTGTTCATCAGGCAAATTATCAAGGCCTGGATTTCCCAAATCAGAGTTCTAGGGGCAGGGGAGAGAGGGAAGGTGAGAAATCGGTGTTTAACCAGCCCTGCAGCAGACTCTGTTTCTGTACCCTCTCAAGTATGAGAACCACTGCCTGAGGGAACTTGCCACTTATTGCAATAGGTGTGTCTCCTTCCCATGACGACCTCTGACTGCCTTTTTTAACCCACCAGGCCCTCAGCCAGGGACAAACAGCAGGTTGAGCAAGATGCAGGGAAGAGAAACCATGCCCTGTCCCTGCCTCTGGAGGAGTGCAGGCTAAATGGAAGCAAAGATGGCATCGATAGACAATTTGGCAACGACCAGAGGTCACCATTTGTGTGTTCATCTGTCCTGCAGGGACAAGCACCATGATGGGAGCTGGTGGTTACGGGAGGAACAGTGGCTCTCCAGGGACATTACTGCATGAGGAAAAGCAGAGAGGAGGAAGAGCTCCTCGTGTGTATTTTGGGGGACAGGCAATATTGGGGGAGGCAGCAGGCATGAGGGTCCAAGCTGGAAGCAGGGGAGGTGGGATGCGGGAGAAGAACCAGCACACAGGTCCAAATATTTCCCTTAAAGGCACCCCCAGGCTCGAGGCTGCTTTTCAGTTCAGATGCACTCTCTCTTAAATTAGTAAACCACGCAGGCCCTTCCGAGTTTCATACTGTGCTTAATCTTCAAGCCCCTCACCAAATCTATCTTCTCCCCCCTGCCAACCACATCAGGCCTATAAATAGAGAAGTTTCAGGGGAAGCAGTGGCTGAAATGGCATGTTTTATTAGGATGATTATATATTATTTATGTAATAATTACATACATGATTATAGAGCATTATAATCATGACTATAGTCTAGCTTTATTAACCATAAAATATCATTTTTTGTTTTTAAGGTTTTTATGTTTTTTTCCAAAAGATTTTAATTATTTGTAATTTTATTCGAATGCACCCTGAGGTTTTAGGATGAAGGATGCTGCTCTAAAAATCTAATGGATAAATAAACATTTGACATCCACTATCATTTCAAGGAATTTAGTCTGCTATTACAAGTATGAAAAGGTTTGGCTCTCCTAAAGTGTGGTAGAGAAGGATGTCGTCTGGTTTGAAACCATCGTGGGTAAAATCATTCACCAATTCATTCTTTCAATCAGCAAAAATATACTGAGTGCCAGCCGTATGCCAGGCACTTCTCGAGGAACACCAAGGAATAGACTTTCTCTGTGCTAATGAGAGACTGAGCAGGTCCCCAAGTCCTGGACCCCATCACCAATTCACTGTAGACTATATTTATTGATGTCCCTCTAAAATAAGGATGAGAGTCAGGGTAGACCGCTCTCTGATAGCACTGTATCTTTAACAGGTATTCTGATGTGGGTCACTAAAAATGAAATAAAAAAAGAAAGACAACACCAAGGGGTTTGCTTCCTCTGGACCCAAACTGTGAAGGACAGGACCACAGCCTTAGAGCTCTGAAATGCAGGAGCCAGAGACCAACAGGGAAGTTCTCAGTGCTTCCTCTGGATGCTTATCTGTCTCAGTTAACTCCCCCTCACACCTCATAGTCTGGATGGAGAACCCATTAGCCACTGTAAGACATAATCAGAAGCACCAAAATAAGTATTTGAAATACTTTAAAAACCATGCAAGCAATCATCATGGAAGAAATGAGAATTTTTGGAACTTCTTATACTTATTTTAAGGTTTAATATTACTTTTTGTTTTGAATTACCCATCGAGGGCTCCTTTTACTATCTACCAGTTGGTCCCCTAAAGTTTGTCTGAACAGGAAAAAAAGAATTCCTAATCACACTTGGTGTTCATTACTCACCCCAGTCTAGACCTCTATCAGGGACAATTCTACTAAAAAAAATAATAATGCCTATGTTGTAGGGTTTGGGGATGTTTGCAGAAAATCCATAACAAAAATCCTTTTAATAGGAAGTTTATCAGAATTCCCCCCAAACCATAACTTGAGTGGTAACTGCCCATCCTGTGCACCTAGGAGCAAAGAAGGATGATTGTGTCCATGACTCTGTGCAGTGGAGAATTGTTCAGATCTCCTCAACTTCCATCCAAATTCAGGGCTGACTGGAACTCCTGGCCCTGCCACAGTATAACTAAAGACCCTGCAAACCAGGGGAGACAACAAATCCATTTCTTAATCCCACAGCCAACAGCTATGGTAGACATTTTGCTGATCATTTACTGAGTAAAGGATATTATGCCAGTTCTGCCTGGACGAGGAACCAGTGCTGGTAGTTGCAGTTGATAAAGACACAACATAAATGTGACCCTGAGAAATTACATTTGAGGAAGCCAAGGAGTCTCAGAACGATTTTTCTGGCACAGACTAGCATAGAACATGAAGCAGCATGAAGCCGGAAGAAGATGTCTCATGGGATAGAAATAAAACCATGGTGGTGAAAGACAAAGAAGAAGGGGGACCCTGAGGGGCAGACTTCCCTGAGTCAGATGTTTCTAAGAGATTCCTCAATTCCACTCCAAAAAGCGACTGGAAATGAAATCAGACCCTGAAATGGGCAGTGAATAGAGTTACTTGCACATCTTCATGCTTAGGTTGACTTGGCTAGTAAACACTGCTCAATTCTTATTTCACAGTGTGAATGTCCTTAGTCATCCTGTGGCCATTCCACCCAGCTTGCCCTGAAGAGCCAGTTCTGGAGTTCTTGTGGATGGCCATCTCAATGAGGAAACTCCAACTGGCAAGAATGGTCAGGATAACAAAGCCTCAGTTAAGCAGTCAGCTCACTTCTCTTCCAGAATAGGATGAAGAAGGCCCCATTCCTGACAAGGTATGCTTCCTTTTACACCATCCCAGATCTGAAGAGGGAATGGATGTTCCAAAGGAAACTTACTCCATCATTTTCAGGACATGTTACCAAAAGATATTTATCCTAAGAAGATACACAGCACATCTTTCCGAGTCTCGGGACCATCAGGTTTCTAAGATTTGATGCCAGCTCAAGGTCAGCCTTCATCCTTCCAGCCTTCCCTATTACCCCTCACCCTCCGTGTGTGTCAGAGAATTCAGGCCAATAGTACTGTCCAATCGCAAAAGAATGGGAGCCACAGAGAATTTTACACTTTCTACTTAACCTTTACAAAAAAGTAAAATGAAACAAGTGAAGTCTATTTTAAAGTATATTTTGTTTAACCCAATATATTTAAAATACTATCATTTAGTGTATCATCAATATAAAAAAATAATGTTTCAGACCTAAATCTTTCTGTTGTACTAGATCCTTGAAATCCGGTATGTATATTTGCAGGTGCAGCACAACTCCATTGGGATGAGCAGCATTTCATATGCTTAATGGCTTCATGCTCCATACCTGCCGGTAGTATTTGCCAGTGTGTCACTCCTGTGCTTCCAAAATGGCACAGAGAAAGGTGGACCTCTGTATCCACAGACCTGAATGGGAGCCAATGCTCACGCCCTTGGCCCAGCATGTTAAATCTCTCTTCCCACCTAGGATCTGCCCCATCTGAGTTCTGCTGAAACAGTTAAATCCTTTTTAAAAATATCCAAGTGGATGTCTTATTCTTCATATGAATTAGAAAAGACTATTTTTGAAATCAAAGAACAACCTTTAGGGGAAAGCAGGTCCTCATCAGTGACCTGCGGTTGCACTCTGCACCTAAGGAGCACTGGCCTCTACAAGGAGCACTCGGCACGTATGGAGAAAGTGAGTGTCGGGCCCTCCTCTGGCCGGCTAGCCAGTGCAGGTCAGTGGAGGGAGATGAAAGTGGGCTCCTGGAGGGCTGAGTGTGGAAACGTGCTTGAGATGTTTCTTCAAAAATCAAATCGAGGGTTTGTAGGAAGATCAGAACCTCCGGCACCTGCAAGCAGTAACTAGATAACTCATAAAATGATTCAGTGGCCTCTATCACCTCCGTGCAGGGCGTGACGATTCCATCATTAGCACTCCTACCTGAAACATAAAGACAATGTCTCCAGGAGAAGTCAGACATTGCCACCCCAAAGAGAAGAAGGAACCTAGGCACAAGTTCTACAACAGCAAGTCCAGAAAGGAAGAATGGCAAACAGCCTGGGTGCCCTCTCAGGACAGGCATGGTGCTCGCGAGTAGGCATGCAGGAAAGGAACCAACGGCTAAGGCAATGACACTGAGAATCCCATTTTGTGGGATTCTGCAGGCTCTCTCAGGGCAGGTTGAGAGCCAGCACCCACCTCCATGAGGACAGGGTCAACTCTGGCTGACCTGAGTGAGACAGGAACAGGGTCTGGTTCATCATCCTACTTTTTCAAATGTTTAACAAACACATATTGAACACCAAGTTCCCAATTTAACTCCTTAAGATGCTCATCCATCCCCCTGCAAATAACTGTTTGAACTGTTATTTGGATTCCTTAATCTTTGAACCCTTTTTCTCCTGTCCCTGCTCAACCTGAGTCACTTGAGAGCTCCTGGTATTATCAAAGTTATGTGGGAACACAGAGCATAGAGCAACCCACCCTCCTGGAGCTGCTGGGCCAGGCTTCCCAGCAGAGACATAAAAGCCAGGTCTTAAAGTTCGAGTGAGTTTGCCTTGTGGAAAAAATGAGAGAAGCACATCCCGGGCAAGACACAATAGTTGTAACACAACAGAGAGGAGAGCAGGATGAGCAAGGTGGAATCCAACTGTACAGTCCTCACATGTGGCCCAATGCCAGCTCAGAGAATGGTTCTACACTGAGGGCCTCCTGGGTTGTGTAGATTTCTTTAGGTCCATGTCAGAGATGGAATGTTTGACCTCCTGTAATGTCATTGCAAAAATATCTGATTTCATATCACTTGTTTGTTTTTTTTTTTTTCTAAACGGTCATGGAAATAATCCCCAAATTTGACATACCCAGACCTTCCCAAACAGTCTCAAGTCTGGGAGCTATTCTCACAAACACCATAAGTAACTTCGACATTTTCCACCAACACAGCTGTGGTACTTTTAATGTTTACAATCCTGTGTCACCCTGGGTCTGAGATGTTCTTCCAATTAAACCCTGGTTACACTTCTCTTTCCAAGTGCGAAAGAATCCAATTAAAGTTAATGAAAGCAATCAGTCTGCAAGTCTTGGGGAGTTCTGCCCCATTTGTGAATACAGGTAATAACGGCACTGACCTCATGGAGAGAAAGGAGGCACCATCGTTCTCTGCAAATGAGCCAGACCGGAGCCAGCCATGGAAACCTGGAATTTAGAAGGTGGCTGTGTTTGGATGCCCCCACAAAGCTTAGGATCCCATTAAGCAATAACTATGGGAGTTGGTCCTCTAAGGAGCTTCAGACTCATTTGGTTGCCATCTGGCTTGAGCTTGGCAGTGCCTCTTTTCCCATAAACCTGAAATCCTGCGACACCCTACACTAGTTTTCAGAAAGTCCTTCATTACATTATCTTTGATTTCTTAACTGGTATCAATGAGGCAACTCTTATTCCCAAAGAATACTACCATGAGATCCTGACAGCCCCCGAGGCTGAATGATCATTTCCATCCCTCCAGCTATGTCTCGGGGTACACCTGCTGGGGTTCGGCTAAAAAGATCAGCCTAGGGCCCTTCAGGAAGTCCCTATGAGGTCTACAGCTCTATCACAGGGTAGCTCCTGGGACATTCCCCTTACTGTACACAGATGTCCCAGAGTTATGAATGTTACTGTCCCATTCATTCCCAAGCTCTGTTGGTTCCTCACTGTTGTGTATTTATTCCAACGACTGACTCCACCGACTCACCCGACATTCATCTCTTGTCAGAATCGTGCTGTTTTGACCCCAAAGCCATTTTCCCCACAACTTCTGCTTCCTCAGTTCACTGCCCTTCAGTGTGGGAATGTGACCCCAGCCCCGTCTGACACCGATGGATGAGCCAGTCCCTGTTCTCAGGGAGCTTGGGCTCTGGCTGGGGAAATAGAGCCAACACTCGTGAGCAGTTGGAAAACTGAACAAGGCAGTAAATAATTAAGTGCTACTCAATTACATAATTGATTAATTATAACTAATTGCTACTTAAATGAACTGCTCTAGCCCACATTGATCTTCCTCAGCTCTGACCTCCTCCTGCAACAGCTCTGGTCTGAGCTGCCGACTTACCCACTCGCACATTGTCCAGAAACCTGAGCCCAGCCTCTGCTGGGCAAGTCTCCCTCCTGTGACTGGAAACCCAGATGGCCAGAGCCATCTAAGGATAAGCCTTGGTTTCTTACTCCTCTGACTGTCCCAGCAGAACCAGGACATTCAAGCACAGACTATTTTGGTTTTTGTTTTGTTTTTGGTACCAGGGATTGAACTCTGGAACACTCAACCACTAAGCCACATTCTCAGCCCTTTTTGGTATTTTATTTAGAGACAGGGTCTCACTGAGTTGCTCTCACAGCCTCACCATTGCTGAGGCTGGCTTTGAACTCGCAATCCCCCTGCCTCAGCCTCCCAAGCTACTGGGATTATAGGTGAAGCATGAGACTCTGTAATGTCAGGAACATCCCTGAACCACGGATCATATAGCCAACATGCCCAGCCTTACATGCCTGTGAGTATAAACTAGAGTCACACATTGTCATTGCTTTCCCCACTAGCATGTCACCAGATGGTCCCTGCGAGTCCTTGGGAAACGCCTAGGGGTGTGCTTATATTCCTCTGTTGCTGAACCACCAGGAGAATCCATTTACAGCCACATGTCACTGGTCACTTTGTCCTGCAGGGGTCTGTCCTGGGGCCTCCAGCTGATAGTCATGCAGCCAGTATCTGAGATACTAGGGGTTAGAACCTCATGCTTTGCTGAATGATTGGAAGGAAAAACAAGTCAGGGAGTCACCTACCAACCAAAGTTGCCTGTACTTCTTAAGGTTAAGGGTCCCCCACTAGGCTTTGCTCATCCCTGTGTCCTAAGAAGCTGAGACCACTATGTTAGTTTTTCTAGGGCTGCCATAACTAAGTACCATGGATTGGGTGGCCTAAATAACAGAAATTTAACTTCTCACAGTTCTGGAGGCTGGAAGGCCAACACCAAGGGCTCAGCAGATTTGATTTCATTCTAAGGCCTCGCTTCCTGGCTTGTATGTGGCCACCTTCCTTCTATGTCTTCATACATGTCTTTTTTCCATGAATGTCTCTATCCTAATCTTCTCTTCTTAGATTAGGGACCAACCAGTTGATCTCATTTATGTTAACCTTCTTTTAAAGGTCTTACCTTTACATATAGCCACATTCTGAGATAATGAGGATTAGAACTTCAACACAGGAATTTGAGGAAGAATTTAATTGAGCTGTAACATCACTAATAGTCTGAGTGCCTAATAAATGTGTGGGCTGAGGAATGGGGGGATGGGCACACAGCAAGACACATGGATAGAAAAACAGGCCTAAAAGGAGTTTCTGGAAGGTAAGAGCAGGTTGGGAGAAACTCAGCCTATCCCGGACCCTTCATACCCAGCCACACCCTTTTCCTTCTCCCCAGAAGGGGCTTGCTTTTTAAGATGACCTTTTCTTTTGCACCCTTCACAGGCCAAGGACAGAAGCATAATATTGGTAAACTTGTGGAGAGCAATGATAAAGGACAGGCACCTGAGATGAACCTGTCTATGGGTGCTGCTGTCCCCACAGCTTCTGGGTGGCCCTATTCTCTTGGACAAAAGGAAGAAGGGGATGGGAGACACAGGTAAGCACTGAGTGCTGCACAGGCGAATGAGTGCTGCACCGTTGAGCACCACACAGGTGCCACCTCCGCCATTTCCCACGGGACACCAGGATATGCTCTCCGACTCAATACTCTGAAGCAGACTTTTTAAGTAACCAACATCTGAAAGGGAGGCAAAGCCCTAAAATGGGGGCCTTTTTCTCTTCATGTGCAGCAAAATCATTACTGTGGTTGAATGCGCGACACTCCCAGTGGCAGGAGAGGCCGGTAATTACGGTGGGGCCGAGAGAGCGCTCAGGGTCAGCAAAACAAAGAGGAGGAAATTGCTGCACAGATTGGCTCAAATATCAGACTCAACGAAGAAGAAAACACAATTTGTTCATTTGGAAAATGACTCCGGTGGCGTGAATACCCATGCATGGTTGGAATTCAGGGCATGACAGAGTGACAGACAGCCTATGGGGTAGGGTGTCTTCTGGGAGAAAAGGCTATGTGCTACTTTTAGGCCAGAGATGAATTTGGTGAGCAGGGCAGTGGACAGCAGAGGGGACCCCTGTTTGTAAGTTATAAGGCACGCAGGAGTTGCAGCATTTATAATTTGAGGCACAGGCTCCAAGGGGCTCACAACTCTTTGTGGGGCCAGTGTCTCTGGGGCATCATATCTGACCTGAGATTCCAGAACATTCCATGCTGCACACATAGCATACCACCAGGGCACCGAGACTTTGGAAGGAGCACTGGTGGGCCGTGGAGGTGGGTGCACATCTATGACCATCCAGGACACTATTTGCAAGCCCTCCTTCCATCTCCTCTTCCATACCATGGGGCATGTGAACCTGCAGAGTTCAGTACAGAGGACAGCAGCAGGGTTGGCTGTAGATGAGAGAGACTTGACAGCTATGGACCATCATTGCAAGAGATTGCTTCTGAGTCAGGTGATCATCTACCTAGTTTGCCCAGGATGACCCAGGTTTACATTTATGGTTACAGCTAATCCTTTAACATACAATGTGTCCCCATATATCCTAATGCTTTGCAGTATTCTAGAACACAATCCCCACCCACCCTTCTGTGTCTTAGCCATGACACTTACCAAGATGGGCCCAAGTCTGCCTGGAAAAGGTACTGTGGGTCAGGGCCTCCGTACAGTGCATGAGGCTCCTCCCTTTAGGATTACAAATATAAGGCCAACTATAGGAGGATCACTTGGCCCCAGGTGGCTGTTCCAATACTGACCACTGTTTGTGGATGTCCTATGGACTGAGGCCCACTGAACAAGCCACTAGGGCTTGGCCAGATTCCTGCTAATGTGTCCCCTTTCCCCCGCTTCTTATGTTGCAAGTACTTTTGCACTTGAACCCCATCCTCAAATGTCACCTACACAGGTCTCTATCTTCATGTCCTGTCTGGGCTGAGATCCCAGAACAGTTGATACTAGAGAGAGCTATCTTCAGACACAGAGACAAACAGCTATTTCTAAAACATAACTGGGGTTCTTGTCATCACTGGGCACTGGGAAAGCAGGCAATGAGAGGTGGCTTTGTGAATAAAGGGCTCTAAGTTGGGACTTGAAGCGCAGGGAAGGTTTAAGGCCTGCAATGGGTTCACAGCAAGAGGAAGGATTTGCGGGCAGTGGTGGCACCAATGAGGAAAAGGGTAAGAAACTGGACACCACAACTAACAGGGGAGGGTAGCAAGGCAGGCCACTGGACACCAGGCCCCGGACTCTTCTCCAGGGTCAGGAGGCCTGGCACCCACTTGCCATCTCCCGGAGAGCCCGTCATCTGCATACATCCTTTAGTGACCCTGCCTGGAATTTAACTGATTCCTAAACGTAATGCTGCTATCGGGGACAAAGTTTAGTCTTAGGTAATTAAATCATTGAAATTTGGAAATAAAGAGCAAAGATTAAAATGCTCACAGTTATTTAGTGAAATGGAACAACTTCATCATCTGCAGGAAACATAGGACATCCTTGGTCTCCTCCCAGGAATTTCTAGCCAAGCTGCCCAGTGAGTGGGCAGGTGGGCTTGACAGCTGCCAGGGAGGTCACAGTTCCCTGAACCAAGATCCTTCACTCACTTATGTGGTTTCTACTGGTTCCTATTGCACAAGAGCTGTCCTTGTGGTGTTAGGTCTTTAAAATTCCAAATTTACTTGAATTCTTCCAGTTCTGTTAATGAAAGGATGCTCAGCAGCATGGAGGATGAAGTTAGGTAAGACCACTGGTGATTCTTTAGACCACCCGGATAAAGCACTAGAAAGTGGGTAATACCTACCACTTTAAAAATAGAAAGCAAATATGAAGGATTTTTTAATCTCAGCAGCTATTTAAAAGAAAAACAGTAAATACAAGTGGAATTATACCAACTAACCGTATTACCAGCAGTCAATTGCTATAGAATAAACATTCTTATTTCCAGGGCATTCTAATATATTCAAAGACATGGAGAATGGTACCAGAAGAATTTATCACTGACATTTGCTAAATTAGATATTCACGAGGTTTGCCTATATGGATGACAACATTTTTAGCACTTCAAGGTCCTTGGAATAAAAAGTCTGTATAAAAATTCAGGACGGTATTGTTATCATCAACACTTTAAAATTGACTGTGATTGTTACAGCACTTTTAAAATCAAAGAGACCTAAAAAGAAGGGGGGAAATTATATGTGTACTCTATATTTGAATTTTTATACAGGAGATTTAAAACATAATATTGTGATGTTTACTTCAGATAAATTTGTTTTCACCAGACATTTCTTCTAAGCTAAAGTCAATGCATAGCTTAGCAAGACCCACCAGCCAAATAATCTCCATCAACAACCTGCCAATTAGCCAAGGCATCATGTTTGACAGTTCAGCTCTCAACCTGTTCAACCATGCATTCCATTTTGGCTGCTGTCCTAATTAATGACTAATTTATAAAAAGGGGATAATAATACATACCTCACACATGCCATATACATAATTACAAGGATTGAACCAGAACACACACACAGTACCTGGCATGGCAGGTGCTTGGTAAACGTTTAGATTTTCTGTTTTCTGTCCTTTGCAGACATTCTATCAATTCTTACAGTCTTTGTTCTTGTATTTCCAAGGCTGTTTAGAAATAAATAATAACAAAAATTAAAAGATTTTTTTGTATGATAATATCTCCTAATATGAACATTTTGCAAAATCCACCAAAGGAATCAGAGGTCATAAGGCCACCATTCCACAATATATTAAGACCTTCTCTCCTCTCTTTTCTCCCATGACCACTCAGCTAGATTTATCCCTCTACTAATTCTGTTTACTAAAGCTATGTAATATGTTTTTAAGTCCACAGCAACCCCCATAATTCACAGCCAGTGAATTCCTTAGGGCAAGGGCAATGACTTGCGTCTGTTTGAAATCCTCTATAGGCATCGTCATAGCTCTCTCTCAATAATGTTGAAGGAAATTTAATGCTGTGCTACCCAAAGATATTAACAATGCCATGATATGGATTCTGGGCATCATGTTGGTGCCTCAAGTTGAGATGGTTTTCTGAAAAACAAGGCTTATCTGGACTACTTCAGTCTAGACAGAAATGGCCCTTCCTCGTCCACATGCAAACATGGGCCTGGGGCAAAGGATGTGTAGCTTCAGCCAGAGACCCTGCAATGTTCAATACCAGCTGTTAAGAATGGCAAACTGAAATCTGTAATCCTGCTATTCAGTATAAATAAAGACTTCAACCTTGTTTTCTAAATTTTATTATATTTTAACTTATAGTATATATAATACTTACTGTATAATATATATCCATATACATGTATATATATATGTGTGTGTGTGTGTGTGTTACATGTATGCATACCAACTTATAGTAGCTAACACTTTATGGACACATGGAACCAGACTGCATGTAAATTTTCACTATTTTATTGTATATAGCATCATATACGAAGTACAGACATGGTCATGTAATAACATGCAATGAAATGTATCAGAAAGTGGGCCATATCCATCAAAGCCCCATTTGGTTACCGTAGGAAGGCACAAGGGAATTTGAATCATCAGTTAATGTTCTCATCTGTGGGCAATTCCTAACCACAATTTAAGTTTAACCAACCCCATAACTCCGTTGGCTTTCTTCAGCAGAGGACCCACAATGCATAAAAATAAAGAACCTCATCCCAGTTTCTCTCCTCTAGGGAGATCTTTCTGTGAGGAGACATTATATGCTCAGATCCATGAAAAGTACTTGAATTAGATTTCTGTGATCATTTTTATGGACTGAGGCCCTCTATGCATCCTGAGAGGCCAAACTTTCTCTTGGCAGAAACTGGAGCCCTGTTTACTGCAGCTTGCTTTTGTCTTTGACCTTGTCCATCTTTCTTGTGATGTCATCCTGCCTACAGATCAGGCGTAGAATATGAAATTCTCTGTATGCTGTGGGTACTCAGCCCAGAGTATACTTTCATAATTTCCATTTATAAGCCAGGCCTCTCAATAGAAAACAAAACACACACATCATACACCCCACCCCACATTCCCCTGGACACCCAGCTCTAAGTTTGACCGATCGTACCAAAGTAATGTGTACCTTGCTGTGATTCACATCCCCATGGATGATCTTTGAATAAAACTGTGATGAAAAAACATGAATGAAAGAATTAAGTATCTCAATTAGGGTTTTGTGGGTCACAAGTCTTATACCCAGGAGACTTTGGAGGTCACCCCCGGGTTAACCCCCCTCAATTTACAATCAAGGATACTAAGCAATAAGAGGTTAAGAGACTTAGCCAAAGGTCCCACTCACCAAACACCAAACAGGAGCCCAGCCTCTGCCCCAGTCCTGCTCCCTAGACACTGTGCTGTGACCTCCATCCCCCACACAGCCCACCTCCAGGGTGAGTCACCTACTTCATCAATATTTGCCCAAACCTCTAATGTGCCATGGTGGTTTTTAACCATAAGTCTGTTTTGCCCAACTTCTTTGATAAGCAGCCTCAGGTTAGAATTCTACATTAATAATTTCATAAACAAATGTCTTTGTTAGCACCTTCAAAATTTGTGCCAGAAAAATAAACCTGAGTAACACTCCACACTGCACAGGCCTCTAGTTACAATGCACTTTCGCTGGCCTTGTAACATTGGTCAAGTAAGTCAATGAAGGGTTCATTTGCTGAGAGAGCCAAGCACAGGAAAGGTAGAGAGATAGGAAAAAAGAAAGATCCCCCAGAGAAAGAGAAAAAAAAAGATTTTTTTAAAAATATGGATGGGACTGCCTGGAAAAGATCTTTCTCCTTTGGGGGGCTGGGAGCTAAAAAGGCTTTGCTCATTTCTCTTTCATGATCTCCCTTCTGAGGAGCTCAAGCCTAAGCACCTGCCTGAGACCTGACCCTTCCGCATTCTGACCTCAGAGCCTCCAAGTCCTCGTGCTGGAGTTTACAAATCTCACTCCAAGGACCTGCCGTGCCTGTTGCAGGCCTGGCCAGGGCAGGCTCCTTGTATTAGGCAGAAAATAAAGACTTCACAGAGGTGAATTCCAAGGAGAGGGTGCCTCTGGCCAGGGCCAGCCCCCTGTCTTCTGACCCAAATGGACTGATGGTGCTCGGAGAGCCAGTTGGAGCTCATGAATCTGAAGGCCAAGGTGCCTTTGATTCATCTATGATGAAAATGTAGCTATAATATCAGGAGAAATAACAGCACCCAAAATCCCACCACCTATTCACATCAGGCTTGCACTTCTCCATCACGTGTATCCCCCTTATCCATCCGTGGACAATTTTTACAGCTGTGAGAAAGTTCTACATGAAATAGGCTGTCCTTTATTCATGAATTATCTGTTTCTTATTTCTTTTCCAAATTTATAGTTTTCATGTCATAATGGTCTACATTTTTATAATCTTTATAAAGTAAGGGGGTCAGATTAACCTTAATATTTTTAAAGAGAGAAAGAGAGAAGAGAGAGAGAATTTTTTAATATTTATTTTTCAGTTTTCAGTGGACATAACATCTTTATTTTATTTGTATGTGGTGCTGAGGATCAAACCCAGCGCCCCGCGCATGCCAAGCGAGCGCATTACCGCTTGAGCCACATCCCCAGCCCTATCCTTAATTTTGCAATTGTAAATAAGGGGAACTTCCTGGTACAAACCAAATGAGTCATTTCACCAGGAAGAGCTAAAGGAAGCCATGATCTGTCAGCTGGAGGTTGAGATGCTGAAGACTCCAGCAATCAGGTAGCCTCAGGAAGCCAGGGCTACGCATGACAGCTCAGAAACCCACCGTGTGCTTGAGGGAGAGGGTCAGAGCATCTGTGGACACAAACCAGGCAGTTTCCCTGGGTATGGTTTATTACACTCAGCCAGGGTCCAGATAGTCTCTCCCTTGGCTCTTAACTTCTTGGTTATCAAGCAGATTTGGGTGATTACCCATCCTTCCAGAAGAATTGTCCAGAGAAGGGACTTCCCTGGGTGGTGAGCCCAAGCAATTGCAGTAACCATGTAGGAATTTGCCACCGTACATACACAATCTGGTCTCTACTTACAAGGGCATAGCCAGGATACTCCCCCTGAAGACCTGGCTTCCTCTGCGTATCAAGACATCGTCAAGTTTGAGGTCACACATAACTGAACAACAGTGACCATATCATGCTGCGTAACATCAGGTAGGACCTGCCCAAGGGCAAGATGACATCCCTCTAGGGCTCAGCCTTCTCTCTTTCTAAAACATGTAACACTCCGTGGACATGGAGTAACTTGACCAGGTTTGTGGTTGTGGTTCCTTGGGGCTGCTTACTTTGCTTGGTCATAAATTTATGCTCTTCTAAATAAAGTTGATATAAATACCCTTGAGCCTCTGGCTTTTGTGTTTAAGGAATGCTACCATTCCCACATGACACCTTTTGCTCATAAGGCTGAAAAGTTCCAGAGCAGTGATTCACAATATGTATGAGGAATCTCAAAGTGAATACACAGAGGTTGATTTTATAATTTGGAGACTCAAACTCTGACATGTGCAGGTCCTAGGAGTTCCAGGGGCAGTGCCTGTGGTACCAGGCACCAGCTTCCCCACCTAGTGTGTCATGGAGCCACATTCCACCTTCCCCTGTCAGCAGACAGGCCTGGCCTTAGCCCATAAAGTTTCAGCTGCTCTACATCACATTTTGGCAATGTCCCTCTCATCTCCAAATTTCCATCCCCTGTTAAATTTAAACTTGAATTATGTATTTTGCCTTCCCTCCAGATAACATTGTCTTCTTCAATATGAAATTAGATTGAGGTAAGAGAAATGATTGCTGAGTTGTTTGAATTTCAATCATGAGACTCAGAAGAAATGGTAACTCAACTCTTATTAAAAGTACTATATTCCATCAGAGATAGAACATACCAGAATAAAAATTCGTGGGCATGTTTTATAGTATCTGTTCTTAAGACCCTGTAAAATCCAATGACATCTATTTTCTCAAGTATATTTCAGTTTTTAATAAGATTAAAATTAATATGACTGATTGTCTCAAGGAAAAATTCATCTTTTTATATAGCTGAGGCCAGTAGCCATGATCAGCCTGCCAAAGATGACCTGCATGGGGATTCAGAGTGATGCCAAGGAATTCATTTATTTCCCTGACTTGACTCTCAGCATTACTAAAGACTTTGGCTTGGGATCATTACGCTGGCTTCTTCTCCTGGCTAACT
Organism: Marmota marmota marmota; assembly: GCF_001458135.2. Taxonomy (NCBI): domain Eukaryota; kingdom Metazoa; phylum Chordata; class Mammalia; order Rodentia; family Sciuridae; genus Marmota; species Marmota marmota. The sequence goes on along the minus strand of NW_025999977.1, from coordinate 43,363,263 downwards.
CACAGAAGAAGCTAGAGTCTCTGAGGAGCAACTCTCAATCTATAACTCCCTTGGCTGGAGCCTAAACCACATCTTCCCTGGCTCAAGGGAGGGTTTGGATTGCCTGTGCTTACACTGTAAGCTATCCAAAACAACTGTCACCTCCCTGGTCACCTACACACACACACACACACACACACACACACACACGCGCGCGCGTACACACACACACACACGCGCGCATACACACACACACACACACAGAATATACATAGCACACACACTTATGCAGAACACCCTCCTTTTCCTATATTCTCTATCTTAATGGATGATGTCTATATCCTCCTATCAACTTAAGCCCAAATCTGGATGATTCTAGACTTTCCCTTCCTCCATTCCTCAGTATCCATGAACTGTGAGCACTCTCTGTGCTGCCCTCTAAGTATCTTCTAAGTATCTTCTCCTCTACTTCATGACCAGCATTCTCATTATCTCTCATCTGAACTATTGCAATATGAGAAAAGTCTATAATTAAATGAAGGGGATTCCAAAATCCTTTAAAGATTCAAGCCATCAAAGCCATCCAGGGATACACTGAGCTGGGTTACGGGGAGCACTTGTGACCTTGAGCACTTCAGGCCTACCTAGACATATTCACCTGCCCATGAAAGAAGTGAACGAAGGAAGCCGTGTAATAATAAAGTTATAATCAGGTGAAATAACATCCCCAACTTAGTGCTCTGGAAAGGAAAAACGCTGAAGGGCAGGAGGAGTTACCAGGAAGGCTTCCTGGAAGAAGCAGAAACTTGAGCCAAGATACCAAGGAAGTGCAGGACCAGAATACACAAAGGGAAAGGAACAGCAGAGCAGTTTTGGGAACCAGAAGGACCACGGGCTATTCAGAGAGTGAGGAGTGGGGAAAATAGGATTAACCAAAATAAAAAGAGTCTCAACACAGACCACGGCAGTTACAGTTACAGAAAGACTGAGGTTCCTAGAGGAAGCAGTCAACGAGTGTGGCCCTTCCCTATGCTGAGTTCAGAAAAGGGAAAATGGTGAGCAGCCAGTAAAAGTCACCCTGTAATTAAAACATCTGCTTCTGGCTGGAGCTATCTCCTTGGCCAAAGCCCCAGTGCCTTTCCTTGGCCACTACCAGCTTGTCCAGTCTTTTAGGGTAAGTACAAGAAGCATCTCTCTCTCTCTCTCTCTCTCTCTCTCTCTCTCTCTCTCTCTCTCTCGCACACACACACACACCACTTGAAAAAGCATCCACTTAAGCTCTAAAGTTGATTAACTCCAATGTGTGCCGCCACATTGGACAATGTGTGGGATTAACAGTGGAAGGTTCATGAAGGAACTTCCAATAGGAAAGCTCTTTATTCATTGAAGAGAAGAGAGGGAGGGCCTCACCCTGCCCAGGATACCTACACACCCCCTGACTTAGGCACGAGCTAAACAGACCCATGGCGTTCAAGTCAGTACCCCAGCAACGGCAAAGGGACATTCAGAACTCACTTCCTGGGGCCCAGAGACAAGTCAATGGCAGAAGCCGTGCTTATTCTTCAAGAACAGGTGCACGCTTGGTGTCTCCTAATCCACTGAGAAAATAAATCCTCAGGGCAGCACAACTGGCCTCCAAGGTCAGGTGTACACCTCCTCCAGGCCAAAGGAAGAGCAGCCAAAGACAGCTGGGCCAGAAGCTGAATCAGACAAGGGAAGGGAAGGACAGGAGGCTCAGCCTGGGAACTGGAGCTTCACTTAACCTTCATGACTATCCCCTCAGCCTTTACAGAAAAGAGCCATGGCTGGCACTCGGGACATTTGTATTCTAACCCCTGCTCTCAAACTTGCTAGATGCCGTATTCAGGGAAGCTGCTTCCCAACCTAGGCATCAGTACACTTCCCAGGGAACAGGAGCAAGAATACCTGCCCTCCCCTGTCACTACTACCATCGTGTGTAGGGCTTGCTGAAGAAGAGAAGGAGCAAAACGCCAAGAACAAGGTTTTTTGGGTTTTTTATTATGTAGTCCTTAGTGAGGGCTCGTTGTTATCACATGTGCTCAATATAACACCAGACTAGAGAACAGAGGGCACGATCATGTAGAGTCTGACACTACCCACATCGAGTTCACAATCAGACATGGAATAGAAGAACACCGTTCAGAGACCATTATTAGACCAATTTAAATGATGCAATCCAGACTATTATGAGCTGCTGAGATCAGAAAAATGGTGGTAAATTTAACCAGAGGACTCCCTGAAGAGTTTGAATCACAATGAACTGGACCACAAAAGGTGGAATAAAATTTTAAAAGATAGAAAAGAAAAAGAAGTCTACAAACACCAAAAGTGTAGGCCAGCCGGGCGTGGTGGTGAACACCTGTAATCCCAGTGGCTCAGGAGGCTGAGGCAGGAGGATAATGAGCTCAAAGCTAGCCTCAGCAAAAGCGAGGCACTAAGCAACTCAGCAAGACTCTGTCTATAAATAAAACACAAAATAGGGCTTGGGATGTGGCTCAGTGGTCAAGTGCCACTGAGTTCAATTCCTGGTACCCCCAAAAAAATAAAAATAAAAAAGGTAGGCCAAAAGCCCAGCTTCTAGAACTCATTCATGGCTAATTTTCATGGAAGCACCCAGGGCTACCATCCCTCTTTGTATATAATTTGTTTTTCTTTATGTACAAAGTTAAGAAATCTGAAAACTATAAGGAAGGAAAAAAAGAAGAAAATTAAGCTTTCTTGTGATTTCATCACTAGGGATAACCAGTGTTGTTTTATGATACATCTTAAAGTCTTTTTCAAATATTCTTCTACATCATTTTTAAATGCTTGCATAAATTTATCACATAAATGTAAACTAGAAAAATCGTCTGTCTATTGTTGGAATTTTAAGATGTTTCTAAATGATATAAGAAATACTTCAAAGTTTGTGATTGAAAATGTGGATTCTAGATTAGAGTGTTTTGACTCAAATTCTCTCTCTCATTTGTTATCTCGTTTATTGGAGTGAGTTGCATAAACTCTATAAACTGAGTTTTCTTTTTTAAAGCATTGGGGTGAAAATAATGCCTAATACAGATAGAAGATACTTCATTTAGATACTTCATGCAAAACACAAAAAGTTTCCAGTACATGATAGAACCCACAAAAACAACTGTTATTATTATCATCATTATTATTCCCATATTTTATCTTTCATCACATCTATGATTATATTACTGGGATAATTCCAAGTACTGAAGTCACTGGGAAAGATTCTGTCCACATTGGAGCTTTTTAAAATGTAATTCTAAATTGTAAACCAAAAAGATATGTACTAGAATTGGAATTATGCCTTCAATCGATATGGAGTAACAAGGACTATCTGTACCCTCCTATCAGAAACAAGGGGGCAAAAAAAAAAACTGTGAAAATGCAGTCATCATGTGTTCATCCCTGGGATAGGTTCTAAGAAATGTGCCATCATGTGCTTTTGTCATTGTGTGAATATCGGAGGGAACTTGCACAAACCTGGAAGGTGCAGACTACCACTCACCTAGCCTACATGGTACAGGCTTTCAATCCTAGGCTACAACCTGCACAGCATGTTACTGCACTGAATACCATGAGCTATTATAACCATGGTAATATCTATGGCATCACTAGGCAACAGGATCATTTTAGTTCCATTATCATCTGATGGACCACATTGGAATAGGAGTCCATCATTGACAGAAACAACCTACATGACTATAAATACAAAACGACAGTTTTCCTACATTGGACATGAGGAAGAGCAGGACAGTGGCCTTAGAGAGAAAGGAAATTAGATAAGCCCTCTAGTTACCCTAGCTGGCGTGTAGATAAAGCTTCCGAACAGTAGCACAGGAAAAATAAACCCAAGAGAGTCCATCATGCAATGCCACCTGAATTGAAGAAACAAAGCAAGTAAGCAAAACTTGGTCACAAAAGGCCACAGAAACTAAAGTTTGCAAGGTAGAGGACTGAAGAGAGATACACAGAAAAAGAGGTCTGTTGAGTACCTCCCTAAAGTCTTCAGCTCAGTGAAGATCAGATGTGAGAAACTACCCAAGACTGGAGAGAGAACCACCCCAAAAAAGCAGAGGGAACAATGGGAGGAGTTCATACAAAGTCAGAAACACTTTGTGTTTCTACATGGGGAAACTTTGTAACCCCTGGTGCAGTGAGCAGAGTGTTCACATTGAGATTGCCTCATTAATAGGGCAAAATCAGGCCTGGATGAAGCCTACACTGGTTTGCCTCAGTCCATTTCAAGCTGCTATAACAGAATGGTTCTGGAGGCTAGGAAGCCCAAGATCAAAGGGCTGCTTTTGTTGAGGGCCTTTTGCTGCATTATAATGTGGCAGAAGACATCACATAGCAAGAGAAAGCAAGAAAAGATGGAGCTCATTTTTATAACAACTGCATTCTTGAGATAATGAACCCATTCCCAAGATAGTGACATGAATCCATTAGGGAAGGCAGAGTTCTCAAGACCTAATCACATAAAAAAAAAAAAAAAAAAAAAAAAAAAGCCCCACTTCTCAACACTGTTACATTGCTGATTCAGTTTCCAAAACATAAACTTTCGGGGACACATTCAAACCATAACATGGATTTACCTTTAAAAGATTTATAAAAACCAAAATGGTCAAACTATTTCCAAGTAATTTTACTGTGTCCCAGAATTTAAACATTTTTATAGAAATACAAAATGGCCAGCATAGAATAAGGTAGAAATAAATAGTGTCTGGCATAAAATTAAAAATTGCTAGACAAAAGGAGAAAATAACCCATAATAAAGGAGAGAAAAATGAAACGAGAACATCCAATAATGACACAGATGATAGAATTAGAGGGCAAGGATATTAAAACAATTGTTTTAACCATGTTCAACATGTTTAAGAAAGCACAGAAAGTCTGAGCTTACTACAGCCATGGAAGATATTTTAAAAGATCAAAGTTGAACTCCTATAGATGAACAATATAATTTATGAAATAAAAAATTTTCTGGATGGGATTAACAGAAGACTAAAAATTACAGGGGGAAAAAAAATTTCTGAATGTGTAAAAAAAAAAGCCAAAGAAACTAACTAAACAAAACAGAAAAACAATGAAAAAATGTTGAAAAATTAGTTTAAGTAAAATTTTAAGTAACCTAACCTATTTTTTTTTCCTTAGGAAAACAATGGTGGACTGGGGTTGTGGCTCAGTGGTAGAGCACTCACCTAGCACACGTGAGGCCCTGGGTTCGATCCTCAGCACCACATAAAAATAAAGAAAAGTATTGTGTCCACCTATAACTAAAAATATATTTTTTTAAAAAACTATTTTTTCCTTAGGAAAAAAATTAGGGGAGATACTCATTTGGGGAGTTATTTATTTCTTCCTACTTTCTATGTTATAATTCAATTTGAAACTTTCTTAATAGGAAAGTCAACTTTTTTGTTTTAATTGGTTCTGCTTAGTTATACGTGACAATAGAATATACTATGACATAATTATAAAAGCATGAAATATAATTTCTTCTAATTCAATCCCCAGTATTTTCCATTCTCCCATCCCCTGTTTCCTTTCCTTTACTGATCTTTCTACTATATACTTGTACTTTATTTTTAATTAGTGTGTCAAGGATGCACTGTGGTATATTCATATATGCACATAGGAAAGTTAGGTCAGATTCATTCCACTGTCTTTCCCTATCCCATTCCTACAACCTTCCCTTCATTCCCTTTTGTCTTCTCTTATCTTTTATTCTTTTTTATCCCTCCCCCCCTTATTTTTGATTAGCTTCCACATATCAGAGAAAATATTTAACCTTTGACATTTTGGGATTGGCTTATGTCACATATAATGACAGTCTCCAGTTCCATTCATTTACCAGCAAATGCCATAAAATAATTCTTCTTTATAGCTGAGGAATATTCCATTGTGTATATATACTACAATTTTTTAATCCATTCATCTGTTGATGGGCACCTAGGTTAGCTCCATAGCTTAGCTATTGTAAATTGTGCTGCTATAAACATTGATGTGGCTGTGTCACTGTAGTATGCTGATTTTAAGCCCTTTTGGTACAAACCAACAAGTAGGATATCTGGGTCAAATGGTGGGATGAATCCCACTTGTGCAGTCTCTTTGTAATGTGTTTTTGTGTGCAGTTTGCCAATATTTTCAGAGTTTTTGCATCTATGTTCATCAGGGCTATTGGCCTGAAGTTTTATTTCCTTGATGTGTCTTTGTCTGGTTTTGGTATCTGGGTGATACTAGCTTCAGAGAAAAAGTTTGGCAGAGTTTCCTCTTTTTTGTTTCATGGAATAATTTGAGGAGGATTGGCATTAGTTCTTCTTTAAAGGTTTGGTAGAACTTGAGAATCCTTCCTGTCCTGGGTTTTTATTTGTTGGAAGGCTTTTTATAGCTGCTTCAATTTCATTACTAGAAACCTAAGTTTAATCTTTCTATGTCCTCCTTGTTCAATTTGGATGTATCATATGTCTCTATGAATTTGTTCATATCTTTAAGATTTTCTGTTTTTTCAGAGTATAAATTTTCAAAACAGTTTCTGATTCTCCATTGGATTTTAGTAACATCTGTGATGATATTTCCTCTTTCCTCTTGGATTTTGATAATATGAGGTTTTTTTCTCTCTTTTAGTTAGCTTTGCTAAGGGTTTATCAATTTTGTTTATCATTTCATAAAACCAACTCTTTGTTTCATTGATCTTTCATATTTTTTATCTCAATTGAAATCAAGATTAGTTCACCCTAAGTGTGATCAGTCATTTTTCTCTTACAGCTTTTAAAATTCTATCCTTAATCTGTATGTGAGGAATTTTCATAATTATGTGTCTTGTAGTGGATCTGTTGTGATTTTGTATAATTGGAGTCCTATAGACCTACTGCATTTGAATTTCCATTCCATTCTTAAAGTTTGGAAATTTTCTGATATTATTTCATTTAAAATTTGTGCATTCTTTGGTTTCAGAGGATTCATCTATCTCAATGAAACTTACATTTGGCCTTTTAATGTTATCTCAGATTTCTTGAATATTCTATTTATGGTCTCTTAGCATCTTTTCTCCATGGTCAACTTCATTTTCCAGATTACATATTTTGTCTTTATTACCTGAACTCTGTCTTCCATGGGATCTAGTCTGCTGGTGATGCTTTCCATTGAGCTTTAATTTGTTTTATTGATTCCTTCATTTCAAGGATTTCTGTTTGATTCATTTTCAGAATCTCTTTCTATTGAAGTGATCTTTCATTTCCTGTATTCTCTCTCTGGTTTTACTCCTGGCATCATCTTTTAGCTCTTAGAACAGTTTAACTATGAATTTTCTAAACTCTTTCTCTGACATTTTTTCCTCTGTGGTATTGATGAATTCTGTTGTTGAAGCATTATGGGGTATTTGGGATGGTTTGTTCCCTGTCTTTTTCATAATGTTTGTATGCTCCCATCTGTCTGTATAATTCTGACTTCTTATAAGTGAAGGACTAGTATGTGAGCTTGTTTTTTGTTAAAGCCCTGGGTTGGATGGATATCTAGATAATGATATTTAATTCTATGTGTGACCTCTGCTGATCCCAATATCAGCTACACTTTAAGGGATATCACTGAGCCAATTTACTGTAATTATTTCTGAGCCAACCTTCATACTGTTGAAGCTTGTAGGAACAAAAACTTGTTGTGATTGTTCTCTGCAGTTCCTCAAATTCTGGTATAAACCTTTAATAAAATTACTGAATGGGTCAAAAAATTAGTAGTTATCCAAGGAATCTCCATACTGCTTTCCATATTGGCTGCAGGACACAGCCACATCAACATTTATAGCAGGACAATTCGCAATAGTGAAAATGTGGAGCCTTCCTGGATGCCCTTCAGTGGATAAATGGATTAAAAAAATGTGGCATATAAACACAATGGAATTTTATTCAGTATTAAAAAAAATAAAATCATGGCATTTGCAAGTAAATGGATGGTGCTGGAGAAGATAATGCTAAGTGAAGTTAGCCAATCCCCCCAAAAAAACAAATGCCAAATGTTTTCTCTGATATAAGGAGGCTGACTCATAGTGGGATAGGGAGGGGAAGCATGGGAGGAATAGATGAATTCTAGATAGGGCAGAGAGGTGGGAGGGAAAGGAAGTGGGCAGGGGATTAGCAAGGATGGTGGAATGTAATAGACATCATCATCCAAAGTACATGTATGAAGACATGAATTGGTGTCAACATACTTTATATACAACCAGAGATATGAAAAATTGTGCTGTATACATGTAATAAGAATTGTAATGGGGCTGGGGATGTGGCTCAAGCGGTAGTGCGCTCGCCTGGCATGCGTGCGGCCTGGGTTCGATCCTCAGCACCACATACAAAAACAAAGATGTTGTGTCCAGCGAAAACTGAAAAATAAATATTGAAATTCTCTCTCTCTCTCTCTCTGTCTCTCTCTCTCTCTCTCTCTTTCTCTCTTAAAAAAAAAGAATTGTAATGCATTCTGTTGTCATTTATTTTTTAAATCAATAAAAATAAAATAAAATAAAAAGAATACCATATAGTTAATTTGAAGCACTTATTTTGAGTAAAATACCCTTTGAGTTTTTCCATTTCCTTTAAATAAAGATTGTTAAAGACGTTTTAAATATATATATAAATTCTGCTTTAAGAAACAATGCTTTATACTAAAAAAAATAGTAGTTAAATTTAGTAAATTTACTATATCCTTAAGTGAGTGCTAAAAGGAGGAGGAAGAAAGCTTGAGCAAACAGGGTAAGGAAAAAAGGAAAAAGTGAAAGAGAAGCTATAAAAGGGTAATGTACACTAAGATAGAAAGGATAAATATATGAATAGGTGTTATTTAAGGTAGTAGTGAGTAGTGCAAGGGTATGAGTGGGGGAAGAGAAGTAGGTATAAACTAGAACTAAGATTCCAATTAATGCTTTAAATTATTAGATGAAATACATTCAAATAGGTTAGAGGTACAATGTTGGCTACTGGGCTAATGATTATCATTAAGTGAAGGAGTTTATTTACTGGGCTAATGATTATCATTATGGAAGGAGTTATTTGGATGATCTAAGTTGACATTAGAGTTGTTTATAGTCTTGGAGGGTGTGGTATTGTGAGTTGGCTGATTCTAATGTTGCAGAAGTTCAGGCTATAGACTCTGAAGTGCCCCTGTGTTTGCTGTGGGTCACTGGTGTACCTGTTCCCCTCTTCTAGATTCTTCTTATGGTCCTGAAGGTCCTAGTAGCTGTCTGTGTGAGCCAGAACATTGGTTGTGGATTTTCTACAGGTGTTCTGTGGTGCAGTAGTATTCCACCTGCTGCCTCTGCTCTCTGAGATGCTGTAGTAAAGGGTCTCTGGTGGTTCATCTAGACTCCAGTTTCCACTACCCCAGGCTGTGAATGGTGGGCATTGATTCCCTCTGCTTAATAAGTCTGTACAAGGTCCTACAAGTATCCAAATAATGCCCTGTCACTTTCCAGTTGGAACCACAGTTCAGGCTGTGAACCTAATATGGCTGGTATCTGGGCCTTTCTGCTACGCAGCCTCTGGCAATTTCCTGCTGGTTCTGTATGCCACTGGATAATCAGGCAGCTTCCCTCTGGTATGTGCTGAAATCCTGGGGACTGTCCCTAGGCTTTCCACAGTGCTCACCCCACTCCCAACATGTGCCAGTGGTAAGAGCCTGGTGAATGAACTGGCCTTTGTTCAGGGGCAAAGCTGTTTCATCATAGTCTCTGTCAGAGTCAAGCAAGCCTGCACTGAGCTTCTCATCCTTGCTTGGGTCACAGAGGCTGAGCCAGAATAGATGGCAGCACTTTCCTGGTCCAAGTCCCCACCAGTCTCTATTCCCATTGTTTACCCCCAAAAGAAGCAGGGGAGGGGATTTCTGAGCTCTAGGGCTAGTAGCGATCCTTCCAGAAGTTCTTTCTGACTGGATTCTTAACAGGACCCACTGCAGCAGGCTTCTCTCTGGTTTAATTTGTAGCTGTCCGGGCAGGATAGGATGCCCTGCTAATTTAAAAGGGTGACTGGTGAGTGGCAGGTTCCACAAGATGGCTGCAGGGGTAGGGGTGGGGAGGGCGTTCAGCTTTCTTTTCACAATTTGATTTTAAGCGCTCTGTGCTGTTTTAAGGAGCTTTCTGCATTTTAATTTTTTTCCTGTCTTTTCAACACTTTTCCAATGCGCAAGCTTAAGAGAATGCCCACACACCCCCAACTTGTGTCTCTGATGCCCGCCCTCCATCTGCAGGTTCAGGTTAGGGTTTCTTGTTTTCTCCTCTGGTAACCTATCTTCCAGTCTCTCCCAGCTCAGACTATGCAGTACGGAGTCTTACAGCACTTATTTTGTCACCCTCAATTCTGCTTGTATTCGCTATCTCCTTCCCGTGCTGTGAGGATATGGGGACTCTCTGCCTAGTTCATCTCCGCCATCTTCCTGATATGTGTTTAATTGCAAAATAAAAGAAAATGAGTCAGTAGAGTCTAAAATTTAAAAAAAAATGCCCCAAGTTTTTCATAATGATGTAACTACAAACGACGAACCTGAGCTAAGATCCAAAACAATCAACAAAGGCCAAAAATAAGAACAATGAAAACAGCTAGACCAAAGCACATCATAATCAAGTTACTTAAAACAGACATAAGTTAAAACTTTAATAACATCCAGATGACTTGCATTACATACAGTAGAAGAGGATAAGGAGGATGCCAGACGTCTCCTTAGAAAAAAATGAAAGCCAGAAGACAACATTGAAAGAGTCTACCTCACATTCTATAATCAGTTAAAATACCTTTCAAAAGTAAAAACAAAATACTTTGTGACACACACACACACACACAAAGCTGAAAGAATTCATCACCCACAAACCTTTAGTACAAAATATCTTAAAGAAATTTCTTTAGGCAGAAGAAAAATAAAACTAATGAAAATCTGTACCTACACAAAAGAATTAAGAGCATGGTAAATGGTAAAGATAGCAGGCAACATTTAAAAATTATTCTTTATATCGCATTTTTAAAAATCCTTTGCTGACTATAAAGCAATAACAATAATGCTCTATCATGGAATTTATAACATAGAGGTAAAATAATAATAGTACAAAGACTAGGAAAGGGAGATAGAGGTATACTATTGTAAGATTCTTATATAAGAATTGATTTATTTGTTCTAAGTAGACTGTGAAATTTTAGGAATGTGTACTATATACAAGAGTCTGCAAACTACAGCTCATGAGCCAAATATAACCTGCCACCTGTTTTTGTATAGCATTTTATTAGAAAATATACCCATTTATTTACATCTGTGTATTTTCTTACCCCTATTTATCTATGCTATGTCCATTCTACAGAGTAGTCGTGATGGAGAACATTAAGCCTACAAAGCTTGAAATATTTACTCTCTCTCTCTCTCTCTCTTTACAATAATTTCTTATCTATTCCTGTTGTAAAGCCTAAAACAACTACAAAAACTTAAGAAGTTATAACTAATAAGTCATCAAAGGAAATAAAATAGGATCATGTGGAAAAAACAAATTAATACAAAAGAGAGAAGAAAAAAGAAAGCTGGAAGAAAGAATAGATGATATAAATAATAAACAAAAAATAAGATTATAGAATTAACCTAACCACAATAATCATATTAAATGTAAATGGTCTAACATTGCAAGTAAAAGCAGAGATTATGTGATTGAATAAAAAAGGATGACACCTTGTATGTAGTTCTCAAGAATTTTCCTTTAAATACAAACATACAATAGATTAAAACTCAAAGGAGGGCAACAAACATACCATGCTGACATTAATTAAAAGAAAGCTGGAAAGGCTATATTAACATCATACAAAGTAGATTTTTAAAAACAAAGGAATGGTTATACATAAAAAGACTCCATTTATGAACCTAATAATGGAGCATCAGAATGCATGAAGAAAGCTTTGACAAAGGTTAATTAGAAATAGACAAATCGGCAATTATGTTGGAGGTTTAAGCACTCCTCTCTCAATAACTGATATTATAACAATATACTATATATATGTGTAAATATACATACACACACCACACACACACACACACACACACACACCCGTGTATATACACATATGTAGGTCAAGCACAGTGATACATGCCTATAATCCCAGCTACTTGGGAGGAGTGCAAGTTTGAGGCCAATCTGAAAAATTTAGAAATTTAGTAAGATTTTTTTAAAATCAGAAACCAAAAGACCTGAGGATATAGCTCAGCAGTAGAGCGTCCCAGGTTCAATTCCCAATGCTAGGGAAGAAAAAAAGTATAAGAAAAGAATATTGTAAACAACCTGTGCTAAAAATGTTGACAACATAGATAAAATAAGATGAACAAACCATCAAGGCTTATTCAAGGTGAAATAGATATCCTGAATAGCCCCATATCTGTTAAAGAAATAGAATTTATAGTTGATAACCTTTCACAATTTCTCCCCGTCAAAATGCTTAAACCCAGATGAATTTAAAGGTGAATTGTATTCAATATTTAAAGTTGAAATAATATCAGTTTCACACAAAGTCTTGCAGATCAGAGAATGTCTTGCCTCTATGAGATCAGCTTTACCTTGTTTCCAAGACCAGGTATAAATATTATAATAAGGAAAATTATAGATGAGTATCTCTCATGACATTGATACAAATCTTTTAATTTTTTAGAAAACTGAATTTAAGAAAATATTTTAAAATCACATTAAGTGATTGAGTAAACTTTATCACCAAATTGCAAGTTTGGCTTACATTAGAAATTAATCTTTACAATTTATTGTTGTGATTAATAAAAAAGAAAAACAAGGATGGCGGCGAGGGGAGTGCATTGCCCCCGTGTGCTGCTTCACTGTGTGGGAGTATGACAAGTCAGGACGGCTAAAGGATATCTTGTTAGGAATTTCCAGCAATAGTGGGGTGCTCCGGAACCTGGAGGAAGGATTTCCATCGCACGAGGATCGGCTACGGGGACTCAAACGCGAGAGGTTTGTCGCACGGAGGGTAACACTGCTTATTCAGCAAACCGCCCCGCGGCTAGAGTCTGCAGCGCGCGCTGGGAAACGAGGAGATAGCGACGCAGGGATACAGCGCTGCAGTTTCTGCCAGCCGTGCAAGCACCGTACTCAGGGCTGAATTCTGGGTTCGAGACGGGGGANTAATTCTATGTGTGACCTCTGCTGATCCCAATATCAGCTACACTTTAAGGGATATCACTGAGCCAATTTACTGTAATTATTTCTGAGCCAACCTTCATACTGTTGAAGCTTGTAGGAACAAAAACTTGTTGTGATTGTTCTCTGCAGTTCCTCAAATTCTGGTATAAACCTTTAATAAAATTACTGAATGGGTCAAAAAATTAGTAGTTATCCAAGGAATCTCCATACTGCTTTCCATATTGGCTGCAGGACACAGCCACATCAACATTTATAGCAGGACAATTCGCAATAGTGAAAATGTGGAGCCTTCCTGGATGCCCTTCAGTGGATAAATGGATTAAAAAAATGTGGCATATAAACACAATGGAATTTTATTCAGTATTAAAAAAAATAAAATCATGGCATTTGCAAGTAAATGGATGGTGCTGGAGAAGATAATGCTAAGTGAAGTTAGCCAATCCCCCCAAAAAAACAAATGCCAAATGTTTTCTCTGATATAAGGAGGCTGACTCATAGTGGGATAGGGAGGGGAAGCATGGGAGGAATAGATGAATTCTAGATAGGGCAGAGAGGTGGGAGGGAAAGGAAGTGGGCAGGGGATTAGCAAGGATGGTGGAATGTAATAGACATCATCATCCAAAGTACATGTATGAAGACATGAATTGGTGTCAACATACTTTATATACAACCAGAGATATGAAAAATTGTGCTGTATACATGTAATAAGAATTGTAATGGGGCTGGGGATGTGGCTCAAGCGGTAGTGCGCTCGCCTGGCATGCGTGCGGCCTGGGTTCGATCCTCAGCACCACATACAAAAACAAAGATGTTGTGTCCAGCGAAAACTGAAAAATAAATATTGAAATTCTCTCTCTCTCTCTCTCTGTCTCTCTCTCTCTCTCTCTCTTTCTCTCTTAAAAAAAAAGAATTGTAATGCATTCTGTTGTCATTTATTTTTTAAATCAATAAAAATAAAATAAAATAAAAAGAATACCATATAGTTAATTTGAAGCACTTATTTTGAGTAAAATACCCTTTGAGTTTTTCCATTTCCTTTAAATAAAGATTGTTAAAGACGTTTTAAATATATATATAAATTCTGCTTTAAGAAACAATGCTTTATACTAAAAAAAATAGTAGTTAAATTTAGTAAATTTACTATATCCTTAAGTGAGTGCTAAAAGGAGGAGGAAGAAAGCTTGAGCAAACAGGGTAAGGAAAAAAGGAAAAAGTGAAAGAGAAGCTATAAAAGGGTAATGTACACTAAGATAGAAAGGATAAATATATGAATAGGTGTTATTTAAGGTAGTAGTGAGTAGTGCAAGGGTATGAGTGGGGGAAGAGAAGTAGGTATAAACTAGAACTAAGATTCCAATTAATGCTTTAAATTATTAGATGAAATACATTCAAATAGGTTAGAGGTACAATGTTGGCTACTGGGCTAATGATTATCATTAAGTGAAGGAGTTTATTTACTGGGCTAATGATTATCATTATGGAAGGAGTTATTTGGATGATCTAAGTTGACATTAGAGTTGTTTATAGTCTTGGAGGGTGTGGTATTGTGAGTTGGCTGATTCTAATGTTGCAGAAGTTCAGGCTATAGACTCTGAAGTGCCCCTGTGTTTGCTGTGGGTCACTGGTGTACCTGTTCCCCTCTTCTAGATTCTTCTTATGGTCCTGAAGGTCCTAGTAGCTGTCTGTGTGAGCCAGAACATTGGTTGTGGATTTTCTACAGGTGTTCTGTGGTGCAGTAGTATTCCACCTGCTGCCTCTGCTCTCTGAGATGCTGTAGTAAAGGGTCTCTGGTGGTTCATCTAGACTCCAGTTTCCACTACCCCAGGCTGTGAATGGTGGGCATTGATTCCCTCTGCTTAATAAGTCTGTACAAGGTCCTACAAGTATCCAAATAATGCCCTGTCACTTTCCAGTTGGAACCACAGTTCAGGCTGTGAACCTAATATGGCTGGTATCTGGGCCTTTCTGCTACGCAGCCTCTGGCAATTTCCTGCTGGTTCTGTATGCCACTGGATAATCAGGCAGCTTCCCTCTGGTATGTGCTGAAATCCTGGGGACTGTCCCTAGGCTTTCCACAGTGCTCACCCCACTCCCAACATGTGCCAGTGGTAAGAGCCTGGTGAATGAACTGGCCTTTGTTCAGGGGCAAAGCTGTTTCATCATAGTCTCTGTCAGAGTCAAGCAAGCCTGCACTGAGCTTCTCATCCTTGCTTGGGTCACAGAGGCTGAGCCAGAATAGATGGCAGCACTTTCCTGGTCCAAGTCCCCACCAGTCTCTATTCCCATTGTTTACCCCCAAAAGAAGCAGGGGAGGGGATTTCTGAGCTCTAGGGCTAGTAGCGATCCTTCCAGAAGTTCTTTCTGACTGGATTCTTAACAGGACCCACTGCAGCAGGCTTCTCTCTGGTTTAATTTGTAGCTGTCCGGGCAGGATAGGATGCCCTGCTAATTTAAAAGGGTGACTGGTGAGTGGCAGGTTCCACAAGATGGCTGCAGGGGTAGGGGTGGGGAGGGCGTTCAGCTTTCTTTTCACAATTTGATTTTAAGCGCTCTGTGCTGTTTTAAGGAGCTTTCTGCATTTTAATTTTTTTCCTGTCTTTTCAACACTTTTCCAATGCGCAAGCTTAAGAGAATGCCCACACACCCCCAACTTGTGTCTCTGATGCCCGCCCTCCATCTGCAGGTTCAGGTTAGGGTTTCTTGTTTTCTCCTCTGGTAACCTATCTTCCAGTCTCTCCCAGCTCAGACTATGCAGTACGGAGTCTTACAGCACTTATTTTGTCACCCTCAATTCTGCTTGTATTCGCTATCTCCTTCCCGTGCTGTGAGGATATGGGGACTCTCTGCCTAGTTCATCTCCGCCATCTTCCTGATATGTGTTTAATTGCAAAATAAAAGAAAATGAGTCAGTAGAGTCTAAAATTTAAAAAAAAATGCCCCAAGTTTTTCATAATGATGTAACTACAAACGACGAACCTGAGCTAAGATCCAAAACAATCAACAAAGGCCAAAAATAAGAACAATGAAAACAGCTAGACCAAAGCACATCATAATCAAGTTACTTAAAACAGACATAAGTTAAAACTTTAATAACATCCAGATGACTTGCATTACATACAGTAGAAGAGGATAAGGAGGATGCCAGACGTCTCCTTAGAAAAAAATGAAAGCCAGAAGACAACATTGAAAGAGTCTACCTCACATTCTATAATCAGTTAAAATACCTTTCAAAAGTAAAAACAAAATACTTTGTGACACACACACACACACACAAAGCTGAAAGAATTCATCACCCACAAACCTTTAGTACAAAATATCTTAAAGAAATTTCTTTAGGCAGAAGAAAAATAAAACTAATGAAAATCTGTACCTACACAAAAGAATTAAGAGCATGGTAAATGGTAAAGATAGCAGGCAACATTTAAAAATTATTCTTTATATCGCATTTTTAAAAATCCTTTGCTGACTATAAAGCAATAACAATAATGCTCTATCATGGAATTTATAACATAGAGGTAAAATAATAATAGTACAAAGACTAGGAAAGGGAGATAGAGGTATACTATTGTAAGATTCTTATATAAGAATTGATTTATTTGTTCTAAGTAGACTGTGAAATTTTAGGAATGTGTACTATATACAAGAGTCTGCAAACTACAGCTCATGAGCCAAATATAACCTGCCACCTGTTTTTGTATAGCATTTTATTAGAAAATATACCCATTTATTTACATCTGTGTATTTTCTTACCCCTATTTATCTATGCTATGTCCATTCTACAGAGTAGTCGTGATGGAGAACATTAAGCCTACAAAGCTTGAAATATTTACTCTCTCTCTCTCTCTCTCTTTACAATAATTTCTTATCTATTCCTGTTGTAAAGCCTAAAACAACTACAAAAACTTAAGAAGTTATAACTAATAAGTCATCAAAGGAAATAAAATAGGATCATGTGGAAAAAACAAATTAATACAAAAGAGAGAAGAAAAAAGAAAGCTGGAAGAAAGAATAGATGATATAAATAATAAACAAAAAATAAGATTATAGAATTAACCTAACCACAATAATCATATTAAATGTAAATGGTCTAACATTGCAAGTAAAAGCAGAGATTATGTGATTGAATAAAAAAGGATGACACCTTGTATGTAGTTCTCAAGAATTTTCCTTTAAATACAAACATACAATAGATTAAAACTCAAAGGAGGGCAACAAACATACCATGCTGACATTAATTAAAAGAAAGCTGGAAAGGCTATATTAACATCATACAAAGTAGATTTTTAAAAACAAAGGAATGGTTATACATAAAAAGACTCCATTTATGAACCTAATAATGGAGCATCAGAATGCATGAAGAAAGCTTTGACAAAGGTTAATTAGAAATAGACAAATCGGCAATTATGTTGGAGGTTTAAGCACTCCTCTCTCAATAACTGATATTATAACAATATACTATATATATGTGTAAATATACATACACACACCACACACACACACACACACACACACACCCGTGTATATACACATATGTAGGTCAAGCACAGTGATACATGCCTATAATCCCAGCTACTTGGGAGGAGTGCAAGTTTGAGGCCAATCTGAAAAATTTAGAAATTTAGTAAGATTTTTTTAAAATCAGAAACCAAAAGACCTGAGGATATAGCTCAGCAGTAGAGCGTCCCAGGTTCAATTCCCAATGCTAGGGAAGAAAAAAAGTATAAGAAAAGAATATTGTAAACAACCTGTGCTAAAAATGTTGACAACATAGATAAAATAAGATGAACAAACCATCAAGGCTTATTCAAGGTGAAATAGATATCCTGAATAGCCCCATATCTGTTAAAGAAATAGAATTTATAGTTGATAACCTTTCACAATTTCTCCCCGTCAAAATGCTTAAACCCAGATGAATTTAAAGGTGAATTGTATTCAATATTTAAAGTTGAAATAATATCAGTTTCACACAAAGTCTTGCAGATCAGAGAATGTCTTGCCTCTATGAGATCAGCTTTACCTTGTTTCCAAGACCAGGTATAAATATTATAATAAGGAAAATTATAGATGAGTATCTCTCATGACATTGATACAAATCTTTTAATTTTTTAGAAAACTGAATTTAAGAAAATATTTTAAAATCACATTAAGTGATTGAGTAAACTTTATCACCAAATTGCAAGTTTGGCTTACATTAGAAATTAATCTTTACAATTTATTGTTGTGATTAATAAAAAAGAAAAACAATATAATCATTTCAAAAGATTCAGAAAAAGGATTTGACAAAATCTAACATCCATTATTATAAAAGCAAACAAATACTCAAAACCCAAGCCAAAAAAAAAGCAGACTAGAATTTCATCAACTATGAAGGATATGTAAGGAAAAACTACAGATAAGATCATATTTAATGGTCAAAAACCAAATGTTCTTGCCCTAATATGAGAAAAAGAAAAAAGAATGTCTGCTTTCTGCACTTCTATTCAATGCTTTAACAGAGATTTTGTACGGTGAATTCAGGCAAGAAACAGAAATCCAAATTTTAAAAAAAGAAAAGTTTCTGTACTGACTGATGACATCTATGTAGCAAACTCTATAGACTAAACAAGAGTTCCTGGAACAAAGAAATGAGTTTAACAAGGTTGGGAAATACAAGATCAATAAATAAAAGTGAATTTTATTTATGCATAATAACAGCAATCAGAAATAGAAATGTTAAAATAATATCATTTGGCCAAGTGCCGTGGCACACACCTGTAATCCCAATGGCTCAGGAGGCTTAAGGCAGGAGGATCACAAGTTTAAAGCCAGCCTCAGCAACAGCAAGGAACTGAGCAATTCAATGAGACCTTGTCCTTAAGTAAAATACAAAATAGGGCTGGGGACATGGCTCAGTGAGTTCAATCCCCAGTAACAATAATAACAATAATAATAATATCAATTATAGCATCAAAAATATGAAATTTATAGTTTCAGAAACATGAAATTCATAATAAGTTCAGCAAAAGGTTTTCAAAACACATGTACTAAAAACCAAAAAACATTACTGACAGACATTTAAAAGGCATAAATGAATGGAAATATAAAACATGTTCAAGGGTCAGAAGACACAATATTGTTAAGATGTTAATTTTCCCAAAATTGAAGTATAAATTCAGCCCATTCTCAATGAAACCATAAGTCTTGAAACCACCTCATGAAGGTAGTTCTAAAATTTATACAGGAATCAAAAAATCTAGAATAGCCAAAACAACTTTTAAAAACAGAAACAATCAATGCTGATTATAAAGCTACAATAATCAATTCAGTATAGTGTGGGCATAAAGACAGAAACTTAAATAAGTGGATAAATTTAAATAAGTAGAGAATACAGGGGTAGCTATACAAGTATATGGCCAATTGTTTTTCTACAAAGTTTCCAAAGCAATTCAATTGGGAAATTAATATTTTTCAATAAATTATATTGAATAAATAAATAGCAATGTGCTAAAAAGAACTCAACTCTTTCAAAAATTAATTCCAAATAGATCATACATCTAAACGTAAATGCTAAAACCACTAAACCATAAGGAGAAAATGTTAGTACACCCAGGTTTGGAAAAGTTTTGTTAAATGTGTCCAAAAATATATAATATATAAATATAAAACTCAGCAAATCAGATTTCATACAAATAAAAACTTCAAAAGTCATTGTGATGAGAATGAAAAGGCAGGTCACAAACTGGGAGAACATATTTACAAAACATATCTCAGAAATAACATATGAAAATTACATAAATTCTGTAATAATAATGAGACAAATAACTTGATTTTTAAATGAGCTACAAAAAAGATTTTTACTGAAAAAAGATAAACAGATGGCAAATCGGCAACTCAAACTGTGGTCAATATCATTAGTTATTAGGGAAATAGAAATTCTGATCGTGAGGCACTTTGGCTATCCCGCTTTTTTTTTTTTTTTTTTTTTGGATTGGGGATTGAACTCAGGGCCTCTTAACCACAGGGCCACATTTTCAGTCCATTTTTTGTATTTTATTTAGAGACAGGGTCTTGCTGACTTGCTAAGTGCCTCACTAAGTTTCTGAAACTGGCTTTGAACTTGAGATCCTCCTGCCTCAGCCTCCCAAGTCTCTAGGATTACAGGTGTGCACTACCACACCAGGCTCCCACTTTTTTAATAAGAATTTGGTACAAGGGGAATGCTGGCAGGAATGATGCCATCACTTTGAAAAACAGTTGGGGAATATCTTCATAACTTAAAAACACCTTCCATATGCCCTACCTATTCTCCTCTTAAGAGTTGTCCAAAGAAAAAATTAAAGCATATTTCCACCAAAGAGACTTGTACACAAATGTCCATAACAGTTTAATCTGTAATAGTGAAAGACTGGAAATCACCCAAATCCCTATCAACAGTTGATCGGATTGTGGTAATATCCATA
Organism: Marmota marmota marmota; assembly: GCF_001458135.2. Lineage (NCBI taxonomy): Eukaryota > Metazoa > Chordata > Mammalia > Rodentia > Sciuridae > Marmota > Marmota marmota. Next base: position 43,342,659 of record NW_025999977.1, on the reverse strand, counting down.
TGGTGGAGAACTTGTCAGCTACACAGAGAAATGACCTAGAGGCACATGCAGCCACATGGATGGATCTGGAGATAATCATGCAGAATGAAAGAAATCGAACAGAAGAGAGGGGGCATGTTGCATTTATAAAGTGCTAAAAAATACTCTCTAATCCATAATGACTGAAAGCCCATCTGTTGTTGCCAGGATAGAGGGTGAGACGTGAAGGTGAGTGAAGGAAGAATTTCAAAGGGCAGCAGGAAGCTCTTGAGGACGCCAGGCAGCATTCAGAGTCTTTGTTGCCATGGCCTCATGAGTGAATATGCAGAGTAAATTTAAGGTGCCTATACCTCATATGCACTGTGCAGAGTGTCTCATCTTCAGGTTTCCCTGTGTTAATTATACCTCAGAGGGCTTTGAAAATATGTATGTTTTTATTTATTCTAAATTGTTATATATGACAGTAGAATGCATTTCAATTCATATTACACATATAGAGCACAGTTTTTCAAATCTTTGGTTGTTGTACACAAAGTGGAGTCACACCATTCGTGTCTTCATGCATGTATTTAGAGCAATGATGTCCATCTCATTCCACCGCCTTTCCCACTCCCATGCCCCCTCCCTTCCCCTCCCTCCCCTTTTCCCTATCTAGAGTTTGTCTAATTCCTCCCATGCTCCCCCCCCCATCCCCCTTATGAATTAGCATCCTCTTATCAGAGAACATTCAGCCTTTGGTTTTTCTGGATTGGCTTACTTTGCTTAACATGATATTCTCCAACTCCATCCATTTACCTGCAAGTGCCATGATTTTATTCTCTTTTAATGTTGAGTAAATATTCTATTGTGTATATATACCACATTTTCTTTATCCATTCATCTACTGAAGAGCATCTAGGTTGGTTCCACAGTTTAGCTACTGTGAATTGAACGTATGTACCGAATATATTGCCACCAAGTGTGTTTAGACATGCCTTTTGTCTTCTCCTTCACCAACCCTGGATATGCCTTTATTTTAAGCATTTTTGCCAAACTAATATGCAAAAGTAAAAGTATCTCATTATCACTTTAAGCTGTTTCTGTGATTACAAGTGAATTTTAAAATATTCCCTTATTGTTTGCATTTTCACTTCTTTTATGAATTGTTTGCATGCTTTGCTCATTCTTGTTGGTGTATCTTCTTTGTTATTTCTTATTGTGATTATGCAAGTGTGTCTTTCCAGACTTTTCCTATTAAACAAAAATAAGATCATACTTTATATCCTATTTTGTAACCCACTTTTTACCCTAACATAATGCGGCCATCTTTCCATGTCAATAAATGTGCAGCTACATCATAGTGTTAATGGATCAAGCTGCAATTCTTAATGCTGCTTCTTAGCTTAAATCATATTTCAGTTTCAGAAAATGGAATAAGGCTCTCCCTCATTTCGAAGGGAGTTGAAAGTAACTTCACAAATCACTTTTTTATTTGCTGCAACATCACAGAATTATAGCAGATTCTTCTCTGAGTGACAACTAGAAATCCTCCCCAGCCTGAAAGGGAATTTTATGAAACTGACTTTTGCTAACGTTTTTTTAACAGTTCCTCCAGAACGATGCTGATAATGAAATTTGCAGCTAGCCACACTTTGCCTGACAAATTATGAAGAGATCAATTTGTTCCCATTAGTCTCCACTTCATTACTATCCAAGATGAGGTCTACTCCAGGAGATAGTGAGCAACCTTTGGCTCTACTAGAAATGTCTCTTTGTGAAGATCTTAAGAAGAGCAAATCAGCAACCTTTCCTTTAAGTTCAAAGGGAAATAGTTTGATTAAAATTAAAAGCTGTTCTTCTCAAAGGTCAGGCAAAAATTTGGTAATGTCCTATGAGAAATAAAATTACCATTTATTCAATGCAATACATTGCAGTGACATGGGGGCTGAGAATTTCCAAGTGGCACAGCTTTAGAATGAAAAGTTACGGTTTATCTAGCAATAGTAATCTATCTTCTTTGCAAGTTACCTTTGAGTGACACTTAATATCCCAGGCTCTGTCATCCAGTGGTCTGAAAGGCCTTCTCAAATTGGGATCAGCAGAACCTTACATAAAATCCTCATTCCATTCCCTTTTGGACTGCGCTTCAAACAAGCCAACCATACAAAGGAGGAAATATTCAGTCTGAAGGTCAGATTGCCTGACCGACCACACTGGCTGAGATTTTTATGTTTTGAAACCACTGATCAGAAACAAAGCTTTGTTTTTTGAAGGGAAAAGCATCAGGAATTGGGTTGAAGTAACCCGTCCGTGGCAGCCTGAGCATTTCAAGAGGATTCCCCACCCCCTGGGCTTTTTTTTTTTCTTTTTTCCCTGTTGATTAAAAAGCCATTGAGCATTCACCAAACATCAGGAGCTCTTCTGTGCCCTACATAATTCTGGGTGCTGGTAAGAATATGAAATTAGGCACAGGTGTCCACCCATCATCAGCCGAGTGGATGAAGAGACAGGCACATGAACAGCTCACTCCCTGGTGAGGACGATGGGGTTGGGTATAGTGAGAAAACCAAGAATTCACTGCACCATCAAAACACAGGGGCTGACTGACAGGAGATGGAGAAGGCTCCTTCCGTGAAAGAGGCGCATTTCAGCTTGAGAGAAGGAAGTGCAGCTATTGAAGTCCACCCACCCTCTCTACTTCTTGATGCATAACGCCAATGCTAGAAATAACTATTGTGAGGGATATTTTAAAATCCCAATGATCCTTAAAATAAATCAAAGGGGGAAAGTACATTTCAAGTAGCTAGACTGATGATCCCTTTTTCCATAAAGGTGATAAAAGCAATCATACCTCAACAGGAAAGCTCTCAGTGTGTCTATGGGTGTTTCCTTCCCCAATTTAACACTTTATCAAGCACCATACAAATGTTAGAGGTTTCCAATAAACTAGAAACTCACAGCTCATTTCAAAGTGAGAGGAGTCATCTGCACAGCAGGAACTTTTCCTGTGAGGAAAACCCAGAAGGAGAAGAAGAAGGGCACCCTCTAGGGCAGGCAAGGGGCACGGACCCCTAGGAAGTAGAGCAGCTCTCCTGCGGCCCTTTCTTGGAGATCAAGGACAGGAACTTTGCAGGAATCGGAGCCTGTTATGGTTTAGATATGACATATCCCCCAAAAGTTCACATGTGAGACAATGCAAGATTTAAAGGTGAAATGACTGGACTATGAGAGCCTCAACCCAACAGTGAATTAATCCCCTGACAAGAATTAACTGGGTATCAACTGCAGGCTGATAGGGTGTAGATAGAGGAGGTGGGTCTCTGGGGGTGTGCCTTTGGGGTATATATTTGATATGCTGAATTTAGGCTCTCTCTGCCTCTCGGTGTAATGTCTTGAGCCCTTCCTTTTACCACACTCTTCTGCCATGATGTTCAGCCTCCCCTCAATCCTTGAAGAAGGAACCTGATGTTTATGGACTAAGATCTCTGAAACTGTGATCACCAGATCATATTTTTCTCCTCTAAAATTGTTCTTGTCAGGTGTTTTAGTCACAGCAGTGAAAAAACTGACTATAACAGAGTCACAGAGGTTGAGGCTGAGAGGTGAAGGAGGCTGAGTGGTTAGTGTAGCCATGCAATTCGTGGGTACTGTCGGGGATTCAAGAAAATCTCTCAGTTACCATAGCTTTTTTGAGGTCTACAACCCAAGGGAGGATTTAGGCTTAGAGAATTAGAACCCTGAACTAGGAGAGGAGGCTTGGTGAGCAATGTCAGATCCCTTTGAGTTTGTTAAGAAGGCAGAAAGGATGTGTGGGGGGAAGTGGAACTAAAACCACAGGCTGAGACACAAAGGAAAACCTGGCTGTCCCACAGTTATCATGCTGCCTCTGGAAGGCTAGTCTTGGAGCGCAGGCTGGGTCCCTGGGGCAGGGGCAGGAACAATCTATAAATAATATGGTGATGTCCTGGCCTTATCTTATAATCCTAGATTATTTGCAAGATCTCCTGTCAGACACTCTGGAGCTCACAATATGGGAGAAGGAGAGAGAGCTGGCCCCCTGTATTTGGGACAAATATGTTAAAATAATTGAAAGATAAAGATATCATCCCCATAATAACAACAGAATGAGGGATAACTGGCATCCCTCAAGTAGAGACAAAGGTGGTACAAAATAATTAAAGCTATATTAGGAAAAAATATTTCTTTAAATAAAGGCAGAATTGAATCTGTACATTGGAAGAACATTCCACATAGATCAAGTTGTAGGAAATTGGATGCAGAACCAGCACCACCAAGGGAGATCCTGATAAGTTGCTGAATACAAAAAAATAAATTGCTTCTTCCATCTCCTTTGATGACCTTCATCTTCAAAGATAACCACTATTAACCATATAGCTTATATTATTTCTTTCTTTTATAATACTTCTCCTAATTGGTATGTGTACACACACACACACACACACATATATGTATGTGTGTCTGTCTATCTACCTATCTCTTTGTCTGGCTCCTGTATTAGGGTTCTTAGACAAAACAACCAATTGGATGTGTGTGTGTGTGTGTGTGTGTGTGTGTGTGTGTGTGT
>NW_025999977.1:43230491-43337567 GCF_001458135.2 Marmota marmota marmota | reverse complement strand
AGTATATATATATATATATATATATATATATATATAAAATTCCTTAGACATTTGAAAAAGAAGCAATAACAAAAAATTATTTAAAAGGCAGATGAATAAGGTCAGCCTCCTGTTTCTTTATAGCAACATTAAAATCTAGAAAATGAAATAGAACACTGTGAATTTCTGTGGGGGGAAAAAAACCTGTGATCTGAACATTGTAGGCCTCAGCAAGGTGTTGCTCAAGTAGAAAGGTGTCAGACATGCATTCACAGGCCTGCAGGACTTCAGAGAATACAAGGCCCATTAGTCCCTTACGAAAAAGAAAAATTTTTTTTGATCACAAAAATTTGATGAATGGAGTTGTGACCAGTGGACCATCGTGAGCACTGAGCTTGCATGCTTAAATGGATTCTGCAGTAGTTGATTCTGTGTGTCAACTGGCCGGAATACCCATATGAAGCATTATTTCCAGGTGTGTCTGTCAGGGTGTTTCCATATTGATGAGCATTTGAATCTGTGGACTCAGTAGATTGTCCTACAAAATGTGGTGGGCATCCTCCAATCCCTGGAGCGCCTGGATAGAACAAAAGGCAGAAGAAGGGCAATTTCACTTCTTCTGGCTCCTGCCTGCACTCTGGAGCTGGGACATCTCAGCTCATCTCCTGCTCTTAGACTGGGATTTACACCATCAGCTCCCTTGGTTCTCAGGCCTTGAGGCTCAGACTGAATTATACCACTGGCTCTCCCGGGAGTCCAGCTTGCAGAGGAAGATCACAGGGCTCCTCAGCATCCATAGTCACATGTGCCAATTCCTTATAATCTCAGTATCTCTCCCCTGCCTCTTTTTCTCTCATTATCTCCCTCCCCATATATGCATACATATGATGTATATGAATATGTAGAGGTTGATACATATATACATATATATGTGTTACACACACACACACACACACACACACACACACACACACACATCCAATTGGTTGTTTTGTCTAAGAACCCTAATACAGGAGCCAGACAAAGAGATAGGTAGATAGACAGACACACATACATATATGTGTGTGTGTGTGTGTGTGTACACATACCAATTAGGAGAAGTATTATAAAAGAAAGAAATAATATAAGCTATATGGTTAATAGTGGTTATCTTTGAAGATGAAGGTCATCAAAGGAGATGGAAGAAGCAATTTATTTTTTTAATTGAGGTGTGGTTTACATGTCATAAAGTATATTTAAGTATATTTAATTAATCATTTGATTAATTTTGATCTATTTTGACAAATGTGTAAGCCCATGTAATCATTATTAAAAAAAAAACAGTGAAAAAATATAGAATGTTTTCACTACGCCCTTCAGTCAGTTCTCCAGACACCAGAAGCAACCACTGTTCTGATTTCGCCAGCTGCTTAGACATTTTTGAAAATGATTCATAGGTGTTTTGTTTCTTTCAATTTGTTTTAAAGATTTGTCTGTGTTGCATATACTATACTTTTTATTGTTGAATAGTATTCCATGTATTCCATGGATATCCCACAATGTGTTTATGTGTTTATATATATACTCTCCTATTGACTTTTGTCTATTATAAATGAAGTTACCATGCACACTTTTTTTAAAAAAATATTTGTTTTTTAGTTCTAAGTGGACACAATATCTTTATTTTACATTTACATGGTACTGAGGATCAAACCTAGTGCCTCACGCATGCTAGGTAAGTACTCTACCACTGAGCCACAACCCCAGCACATTATTATACACGCTCTTCCCTCTTGGATAAATACCTAATGACAGATTGGTTGGAATATAACGTAGTTGATATATGTTATCTCCATAAGAAAAGGCTTTTCAGTTTTCCTAGTGGTCACATCATTTTGACAGTCTCAAGATTCAGCATTCTCTCCAACATTGTTAGACTTTTAAATTTTAATCAAGCTAGTGATTGTTAGGTGGTATCTCTTTACAATTTTAACTTGTGCTTTTCTGATAACTACTAATTCTGAGCTTTTTCTTTTTCTTTTTAATGTGCTTACTAGCAATTCCTACACCTTCCCTTGGAAACGATCTGTTCAAAACTGTTTTGCAAATATTTTCTCCAAGTTTGTGCCTTTCCTTTGAACTGTCTGAAGAATTTCTTTGGAAGAGCAGATGTTTTTAATTTTAATGAAGTCCAATTTATCGATTTTTTTTCTCACTTTAGGTAGTTCTTCGAAGAAAATTTGCTTACTATGAAGTCAAGAAAATATCCTCTATCTTCTAGAAGCTAGGTAGTATTCACCTGTGCTTCTAGGTGTGGACACATCTTGAATAGCTTTTTGAGTGTGGCATGAGTTAGGCTTAAGGTTTACAAATTGTTTTTAATGTCCACCCTTGTGTAAAAAAACAGAATTTCCCCTTCTCATTAAATTACATCATCGTTATTAATGAAAGTCAATTTGCTACATGTATATGGATTATTACAAGATTTGACAATCTATACCACCAATTCTTTTATCTATCCTAAGAAGAAAAGCAAAAGCAAAAAAATGAAAACAAACAAAAAATACATGACTCTGATAACTGTAGCTTTATCAGTCCTAAAATTAAGTAGGATGTCTTCCAACTTTGTTCTAATTTTTTGAAAGTTTTTATCTATTCTAAATCCTTAGCATTTTCATGTAATTTTAAAATCAGCTTGTCAATTTCTTTAAAAAAAGTGAGGGGTATGATTTGATTGGGATTATATTCAAGTTATAGATCAATTTAAGAACAAACATTTTGGGGGGGTTTTTGAAATTACCAATTTTTTGAAATATTTATTTTTTTGTAATTGTACACAATAACTTTTATTTATTTTTATGTGGTGCTGAGGATCGAACCCAGGGCCTTGCACATGCGAAGCGAGCGCTCTACCGCTGAGCCATAACCTCAGCCCCTGAAATTACCAATTTAAAAAAATTTATTTTTTATAATTCTAATCAGTTATACATGGCGGCAGAATGCATTTTGATTCATTGTACACAAATGGAGCACAACTTTTCATTTCTCTGATTGTACCCAACGTAGAGTCACGCAACATGTGCAATCCTACATACCTGGAGTAATGATGTTCCTCTCATTCCACCATCTTTCCTATCCCCAAACCCCTTCCCCTTCCCTCCCTCCCCTTGACCCAATCAAACTTCCTCCATTCTCCCCACCCCACTCCCATTTTCTGGAAGCAACCCCTTATCAGAAACAACATTCAGCCTTTGGTTTTTTGGGATTGACTTACTTCACTTAGCATGATATTTTCCAACTCCATCCATTTACCTGCAAATGCCATAATTTTATTCTCTTTTAATGCTGTGTAATATTCCATTGTCTGTGTGTGTATGTGTGTGTGTGTGTGTGTGTGTATCACAGTTTCTTTATCCATTCATCTATTGAAGGGCATCTAGGTTGCTTCCGCAGTTTAGTTATTATTAATTGAGTTGCTATAAACATTGATGTGGCTGCGTTACTATAGTAGGCTGATTTTAAGTCCTTTGGGTATAGACCAAGGAGTGGGATATAGCTGGGTCAAATGGTGGTTCCATTCCAAGTTTTCTAAGGAATCTCCATACTGCTTTCTAGAGTGGATGCACCAATTTGAAGTACCACCAGCAATGTATGAGTGTGCCATTTTCTCCACATCCTCACCAACACTTATTGTTGTTTTTATTCTTGATGACTGCCATTCTGACTGGCATGAGATGAAATCTTAGAGTAGTTTTGATTTGCATTTCTCTAATTACCAGAGATGTTGAATCTTTTTTCATATATTTGTTGATCAATTGTGTACCTTCTTCTAAGAAATGTCTGTTCAGCTCCTTAGCCCATTTATTGATTAGGTTGTTTGGGGGTTTTTTTGTTGTGTGAGAGTGTGTTAAGTTTTTTGAGCTCTTTATATATCCTGGAGATTAGTGCTCTATCTGATGTGCATGTGGCAAAAATTTTCTCCCATTCTGTAGGCTCTCTCTTCATTTAATTGAGTGTTTCTTTTTCTGAGAGGAAGCTTTTAAGTTTGAATCCATCCCATTTATTGATTCTTGATTTTGTTTCTTGTTCATTAGGAGTCTTATTAGGGAAGTCGGGGCCTAATTGGATGTGATGAAAATTTGGGCCTACTTTTTCTTTTATTAAGCATAGGGTCTCTGGTCTAATTCACGGATCCTTGATCTACTTTGAGTTGAGTTTTGTGCGTGGTTACAGACAGGGGTTTATTTTCATTTTGTTGCATATGGATTCCAGTTTTCTCAGCACCATTTGTTGAAGAAGCTCTCTTTTCTCCAATGTATGCTTTTGGTGCCTTTGTCTAGTATGAGATAATTGTATTTATGTGGGTTTGTCTCTGTGTGTTCTCTTCTGTACCATTGGTCTACATGTCAATTTTGGTGCCAATTCCATACCATTTCTGTTACTATAGCTTTGTAGCATAGTTTAAGGTCTGGTATTGTGATGCCTGCTGCTTCACTCTTCTTGCTAAGGATTGCTTTGGCTACTCTGGGTCTCTTATTATTCCAAATGAATTTCATGATTGCTTTCTCTTTTCTATAAGGAAAGATGTTGGGATTTTAATTGGAATTGCATTGGATCTGTATAGAGATTTGGGTAGTATGGGTGGTATAATTTTGACAATATTAATTCTTCCTATCCAAGAGCATGAGAGATCTTTCCATATTCTTAGGTCTTCTTCTATTTCTTTCTTCAGTATTCTGTAGCTTTCATTGTAGAGATCTTTCACCTCTTTTGGTAAATAGATTCCCAAGTATATTTTTTGAAGTTATTGTGAATGTGTTAGTTGTCTTAATTATCCTTTCAGAGGATTCATCACTGATGTATAAAAATGCATTTGATATATGGGTATTTATTTTATATACTGCTACTTTGCTGAATTCACTTATTAGTTCTAGAAGTTTTCTGGTGGAGTTTTTTGGACCCTCTAAATATAGAATCATGTCATCAGAAAATAATGATAGTTTGAGTTCTTTTCCTATTCATATCCCTTTAACTTCTTTCATCTAATTGTTCTGGCTAGAGTTTCAAAAATTATGTCAAATAGAAGTGGTGAAAGAGGGCATATCCCTGTCTTGTTCTAGTTTTTTAGAGGGAATGTTTCCAATTTTTCTCCATTTAGAATGATGTTGTCCTTGGGTTTAGCATAGATAGCTTTTACAATGTTACGGTATGTTCCTATGATCCCTAGTTTTTCTAGTGTTTTGAACCTGAAAGGGTGCTGTATTTTGTCAAATGCTTTTTCTGCATCAATTGATATAATAGTATGATTCTTATCTTTAAGCCTGTTGATGTTATATGACATTTATTGATTTCCATATGTTGAACCAACCTTGCATCCCTGGAATGAACCCCACTTGATTATGGTGCACTATTCTTTTTAGTATGTTTTTGTATGTGATTTGTCATTATTGAGAATTTTTGCAACTATGTTCATCAGCAATATTGGTGTGAAATTTTCTTTCCTTGATGTGTTTATGCCTAGTTTGGGTATCAGGATGATACTAGCTTCACAGAATGAGTTTGGAAGGGTACTCTCCTTTTCTATTTCATGGAATAATTTGAGGAGTTAGTGGTATTATTTCTTCTTTGTAGGTTTTGTAGAACTTGGCTGTGAATCTATCTGGTTCCTGGCTTTTCTTAGTTGGTAGACTTTTGATGGCATCTTCTATTTCCTTCCTTGAAATTTATCTGTTTGAATTATGGAGGTCCTCCTGACTCAGTTTGGATTGATCCTATGCCTCTAGAAATTTGCTGGTGTCTTCGAGGTTTTCTATTTTCCTGGAGTATAAATTTTCAATATAGTTTCTAGTTGTCTTCTGTATTTCAATATGTCTGCTATGATATTTCTTTTTTCATCACAGATTTTAGTAATTTTTCTCTCTCCTTTTGTATTAGAGTAGCTAAGGGTTTGTCAATTTTATTTATTTTTTTCATAAAACCAGCTTTTTGTTTTGTCAATTTTTTGAATTGTTTCTTTTGTTTCAACTTTATTGATTTCTGCCCTGATTTTAATTATTTCCTGTTTTCTACTACTTTTGGTGTTTGTTTGTTCTTCTTTTTCTAGGGCTTTGAGATGTAATCACAGGTCGTTTATTTGTTGACTTTTTATTCTTTTAGTGAATGAGCTTAATGCAATGAACTTCCCTGTCAGCATTGCCTTCATAGTGTCCCAGAAATTCTGATACATTTCATCAGAGTTCTCATTTACCTCTAAGAATTTTTTAATCTCTTCCCTGATGTCTTCTGTTATCTATGTGTCATTCAATAGCATATTATTTAGTCTCCAGCTGTTCAAGTAGCTTCCTTTTTTATTTTTTATCATTGCTTTCTAATTTCATTTTATTATGGTCAGATAGAATTCGAGGTAGTATCTCTATTTTTTGTATTTGCTAAGACTTGCTTTGTGGCATAACATATGATCTATTTTGGAGAACGATCCATGTGCTGCTGAAAAGAAAGTATATTTGCTCGCTGATGGATGAAATATTCTATATATGTCTGTTAAGTCTAAATTATTGATTGTTTTATTGAGTTCTATAGTTTCTTTGTTTAGTTTTTGTTTGGAAGATAGGGTGAAAGAGGTGTATTAAAACCCAGTATTATTGTGTTGTGGTCTATTTGATTCTTGTAGTCAAGAAGGTTTTGTTTGATATACATAGATGCCCCATTGTTTGGGGCATAGACAATTATGATTATTATGTCTTGTTGATATATGATTCCCTTAAGCAGTATGAAATGTCCTTCTTTATCCCTTTCCACTAGCTTTGGTTTTAAGTTCACTTTATCTTATATGAGGTTGGAAACCCCAATTTGTTTACGCAGTCCATGTGAGTGATATGTTTTTTCCCACTCTTTCACCTTCAATCTGTGGATGTCTTTTCCTGTGAGATGAGTCTTTTGAAGGCAGCATATTGTTGGGTCTTTTTTCTTTAATCCAATCTGTCAGTCTATGTATTTTAATTGATGAGTTTAGGCCATTCACATTCAGGGTTATTATTAAAATATGATTTGTATTCCTGGTCATTTTGGCTTATTTTTGGTTTTTAACTTGCCTTGGTTTCTTTCTCTTTGGATTGGCCTGTCCTTCAGTGTAGTTTCTCCCTTTGCAGATTTTCATTGTTGTTTTTCATTTCTTCCTCATGGAATATTTTGCTGAGAATGTTCTGTAGTGCAGGCTTTCTCACTGTAAATTCTTTTAACTTCTGTTTATCATGAAATATTTTTATTTCATCATCAACTATGAAGCTTAATTTTGCTGGATATAAAATTCTTGGTTGGCATCCATTTTCTTTCAGAGCTTGGTATACATTATTCCAGGATCTCCTGGCTTTGAGGATCTGGGTTGAAAAATCTGCTGAGATACGAATTTGTCTCCCCCTATATGTAATCTTATGCCTCTTTCTGTGGCCTTTAAGATTTTATCCTTATTCTGTATGCTAGGTATTTTCATTATAATGTGCCTTGATGTAGATCTGCTATAATTTTTACATTTGGTGTCCTGTAAGCTTCTTGTATTGGATTTTCCAATTCCTTCTTCACGTTTGGAAAATTTTCTGATATTATTTCATGGAAGAGATTGTGCATTCCTTTGGTTTGAATCTCTGTGCCTTCCTCTATCCTGATTAATCTTAGATTTGGTCTTTTGATGTTATCCCATAATTCTCGGATGTTCTGGTCATGGGTTCTTAACATCTTCACAGTGTGGTCAACTTTATTTTCAAGATTGTATATTTTGTCTTCATTATCTGAGGTTCTGTCTTCCAAGTGATCTAGTCTGTTGGTGATGCTTTCTATTGAGATTTTTATTTGGTTTATTGTTTTCTTCATTTCAAGGATTTTTGATTTTTTTTTCAGAATCTCTCTTTCTTGACGTAGTCTTTTGCTACCATATTTTCTCCCTTATCTCTTTGTTGGTATGAGCAATGGTTGCCTGTATTTGCTCTCTTATCTCTTTGTTAGAATGATTAATTTTTGCCTGTATTTGCTCTCGTATGTCATTCTTTAATTTGCAGATCATTTTAATTATGTACATCCTGAACTCCTTCTCTGACATTTCATCCACTATGCTTTCAATGGATTCTATTATTGTAATATCTTGGTTTGTTTGGGGCACTTTCTTCCCTTTCTTATTCATGTTGTCTATGTGTCTTCCTTTCTTGCAGTGTGGATCTGAGGTATAGCAGTTTTTACCCTACAATCTTGTAGGGTCCCTGAAGATTATCTGTGCCTTACCTTGGTGTTGGGCTTCCAGCCCTTGGCTGGTGTCCCAAGATGGATGCTACTAAAACTAAAGATGGTGATAGCAGTAGTGGAAGTAACTCAAGTTAGCAGTGGTGGTGACTCAAGATGGATGGGGCTGAAAGGGCAGGACTTACAATGGCTTTGGGCTGCCTGTTCAGAGATGCAGTGCTGTGGTATGCCATGCTGCAGCAGGCAGCTGCCTCCAGGCCCTGTCTGTTCTCCCAAGGTGGAGGCTACAACCTGGAGAAGACTATGGCAATGTTCCAAGTTGGAGGCTGGGGGAACTACGGCTTAGTAAATGGGGAACCACGCCTTAGTAAATGGGGAACCACAGCGTGATCGTCCACTCTGGGTAGGGCAGTCCTGGGCCTGACCTGGGCCTGGGCTCCCACACGGGTCTGTAGGGGTAGTCCTGGGCCTGACCTGGGCCTAGGCTCCCTTATGGGTTGGCAGGGGTGGTTCTGGGCCTGGGTCAGGCCAGAACAAACATTTTAATACAATTGGGTCTTTTAACATGGCCTATTTTTTAACATGGCCTATTTCTCCATTTATTGGGTCTTGTTTCATTTATCTGCTCCATGTTTTTTATTAGGCAGTGTAAAGACCTAACACACCTTATATTAAACATACTTCCATGTACTATATCTCTTAAGTTTAATTTTAGGTAAAATGATAGTTTCATTCCTTTTAATTTTTATTATTTTTTGCTAAAATACAGAGGTAAAATTATTTTTTTACCTATGGAATAGCTTTCATCCTATGGAATAGCTAAATTCATTCATTTTCTCTAGTTTCTTTTTTTCCTCAAATGGATTTCTAGGACTTTTCCATATATATTATCATGTCTTCTCAACAGTTTTACTTCTTCCTCTCCAATTCTTTTCATTTTTTCATACCTTATTGTACTGACTAGGACCAATGCAATAAAGAAGAATAGAAGGAAGGGGGTGGGTGTCTTTGCCTTGCTCCTTGGAGAAAAGGAAGTATTTGATCTTTCAGTATATAATGTCCAATGTTTAATATATGGTTTTGCTATCAGTTTTTCATAAATTCCTTTTAACAGACCACAAAAGTTCCCTTTAATTTCTAGTTTGTCAACAGTTTTTTATCATGAATAGATGTTCATTTTCTCATCCTTTGGTAAGACAATGTGGGAATTTATTAGTCTGATGACCTTGTGCCCAACATTGATTTCTAATGTTAAAAAACTGTGTATTCTTGGGACTAATCATAATTGGTCCTTTTTATGTATTATTAGATTTGATTTGCAGAAAACTTGCTGATGATTTTTGTGCCCTTGTATGTAAGGTTATTGTCCTGTAGGCTTTTGTTTGTTTGTTATTTGTTTTTTGTCTTTTGTGGGGTGTTTTTGGTTTTGTTTTTGTTTTTTGTCCTTAATAGGTTTGGCTCTTTGGGTTGTCTTTATTGCTTGCTTTCTATTTTATTGATTTCTGCTTTAATCTCTTTTATGTCCTTCCATCGTAGTTTGATGTTAATTTGGTCTTTATTTTCTAGCTTCTTTAGGTAGAAGCTTAAATCATTGATTTTAAACACTTCTTCATTCCCAATGTAAGCATTCAAAGGTACAAATTCCCTTTACAAATTAGTTTAGCTACATCCTACACATTTTGTTTGTTTATAATTTAGTGGTCATTTTGCTTGAAATATTTTCTTATTTTTCTTGTAATTTCTTCTTTGACCAATCAGTTTCTTATAAGTATAATCTTGTTTCCAAAAACTAGGGGATTTTTCTATACATTTAATTTCAAACCCTTGCAATTTACTGAGTCCTGTTTTATCATCCAGAATGGCTGAGGGACTATTCCATATGCAATCAGAGGATGTGGAAGAATTTTTCTAAAGCTGTCAAATAGGGTCAATTTGGATGACATTGTTGTTCAAGCATTCTACACCCTTACTGACTGTTCCATCAATAACTAAGCTATGGATGTTAAAAATCTCAATTTATGGCTATTGATTTCTCTACATTTCTCTGTAGTTTTCTCAATTTTGGTTCAGGTATTTTTGTTTTCAGTTTAACAGTAGCAATTTGCTTCTTTTACAGTTTACTGTGGTAAATCTGGTGTACCATAAGCAGAACATATTTAAGGTGTGCAATTTGATAACTTTCCACATATATATGTACATTAGAAACCATTGCCAAAATCAAGATAATTAATGCCTCCATTATTCCAAAAAGTTTCTTCATTCCCTTTGTGCCAGGCTTTCTTCACTCTTTCCCCACCTCCAGTTATTTTCTTTCTCTCTCTCTCTCTCTCTCTCTCTCTCTCTCTCTCTCCACACACACACACACAAAACACAGTTTTCATTTTCTACAATTTTGCATACATGGAAACATATAGCATATACTCATTCTTGTCTGGAATCTTCTACTCTGGAAAATTAGAGATTCATTCACGTTGTTTTATGTACCAGTCATTTATTCCTTTGTGTTGTTGAGTTTGTAGTCTATTATGTAGATATACTTATTTAATTATTCATCTACTGATGGATATTTGGGTTCTCTTTTTTTTCTTTTTTTGGTACATAATAGTTATATAGAATAGTGGGTTTCATTTTGGAATATTTGCATGTGCATAAAAAATATTTTAATCAATTTTCTTCCCCACTTGATCATCTCAACAGATGCAGAAAAAGCCTTCTACAAAATTCAACACCCATTCATGATGTTAAAAAGAAAGAAAAGCTAGGCATGGTGGTGCACGTCTGTGATTCCAGCAACTCAGGAAGCTAAGGCAGAATAGTCACAAATTCAGAGCTGGCCTCAGTAACTCAGTGAGGCCCTAAGCAACTTAGCACAACCCTGTATCAAAAAATAAAAAGGGGGCTGGGGCTCATCAGTAGTGCACTTGCCTGGCAGGTGTGAGGCACTGGGTTCAATTCTCAGCACCATATATAAATAAATACATAAACAAAATAAAGGTCTATCAACAACTAAAAAATATTTTCAAGAAATAAATAAACAAAAAGGGTTGGGGAGGGGCTCAGTGGTTAAGTCGCCTGGGTTCAATTCCCAGTACCAAAATTAAAATAAAAAATAAAAATTTTAAAAGTTTTAAAACATTTTAAAATGAAGAAACTAGGATAGAAGGAACTTGCCTTAACATCTTGAAGGCTATAGATAACAAACCCAAAGCCAATATCATGCCGAATAGGTAAAAACTGAAAATATTTCCTCTAAGATCAAGAATAAGACAAGGATGCCCATTCTCACTAGTCTTATTTAATACAGTATTTGAAACATTAGCCAGAGCAATTAGGCAAGAGAAGGAAATTAAAAGAAGACATATAGGAAAGGAATAAGTCAAATTGTCAAATCATCCCTGTATGCAGATGATATAATCATACTTAAAAGATCCTAAAAGCTCCACCAGAAGATTTATATAACTAATAAACAGATTCATTGAAGTGGCAGGATATAACATTGACATGCAAAAATCTATATGCAATAATGAATCTGCTGAGAAAGAAAAACAATTCCATTCACAATAGCTTTAAAAAAAATAAAGTAATTAGGAATACATGTAACCAAAGAAGTGAAAGATCTCTACTAGGAAAATCACTGGATGTTGAAAAAAAGAAATCAAAGAAGACACCAGAAGATGGAAAGACTTCCATGTTCATGGATAGGCAGAATTAATATTATTAAAACAGGAATACTACCAAAAGCAATCTACAGATTCAGTGAAATTCCCATCAAAATACTAATGATATTCTTCTCAGAACTAGGGGGGAAATTCTAAAATGTATACAGAAGAATAAAATACCTAGAAAAAAAAAGAAATTCTGAGCAAAAAGAGTTAAGCTGGTGGCATCATAATTTCAAGTTATACTACAGAGCCAGAATAACAAAACATCTTGTTACTGGCATAAAATTAGACATGTAGGCCAATGGAGTGGTATAAAAGTCACAAAGATAAATCCACAAAGCTACAACTATCTGATTCTTGACAAAGTCGCCAAAAATTTATGTTAGAGAAAAGACAGCCTCTTTAACAACTGGGACTGGGAAAACTGGATATGTGTATATAAAGATTGAAAATAGATCCCTATCTCCTATCCTGCAAAAATGTCAACTCAAAATAGATCAAAGGACTTGTAATAAGGCCAGAAATTTTTCAATTAGTACAAAAGGATATAAGAGAAATACTCCAACATACAGGCATAGACAATGAATTCCTCAATAGGACTCCAATAATCAGGAAATAATATCAAGAATCTTTTGGGTTGTTCCTAGTAATGCTGCTATAGACATTTCTGGACAAGTATTTGTGTGGATGTGTACCTTCATATCTCTTGGATAAGAAGCTAGGATTGGAATAGGTGGGTTGCATGGTAGGTGTCCACATATTACAAAATCATCAAATTTGCAAGGCCCTGGACTTGATCCCCAGCATTGCCAAATTTTTCAAAAATGACTATAACATTTTACATTCTTTCCAGTAGTTAGGAAGAGTCCAGTTGCTCCTTATCCTTGCCAACAATTAATAGTCTTTTTTATTTTTAGCCATTGCAGTGGGTGTGTTGTGATATGTCACTGTGGCTTTAATTGCATTTCTTTAATGACTGATGATGTGAAGCGTCTTTTCATGTACTCATGGGCCATCCATATATCTTCTTTGGTAAAGAGTTTGCACAAATTCTTTGCCTGTTTTTTTTTTAATTAGGACATTTGTCTTTTATAATTGAGTTGGAGGATTTTTCACATGTTCTTCATAAAACTTATTTGTAAGAATGTATTTTGCAAACTTTTTCTTAAAGTCTCATTTGGCTTCCCTTTCTTTTTTAAAAATAAAAGCTTTTCATTTTAATAATTTATGATTTTTATGTCTATAATTTTTTATTTTGGGGACACATCTAGAAATCTTGGCCAGCCCCAAAAGTACTAAGATTTTTCTCTTATGTTTTCTCTCCAAAATGTTGTAGTTTATGTGTTGCATTTAGGTCTATAATCCACTTCAAATTTATTTTTGTATATCATAAGCAGAAAGGGTCAAAATCCATTTTCCAGATACTGTGCTTATTCTGTCACCATCTGTTGAAAAAAAATAGTCATTTCCCCCTCATATTACTAGCCATTTCCCCATCGAGTGCTTGAGCCGTTATTTTAAAAAATTAATTGATCAAGTACAGGGACATGTATTTATCTGCAGTCTATTCTGTTCCATGTATTTAAATGCATATATTTATGTCCTTACTATACTTTTTGATTACCATAGCTTTTCAATGTTTTGAATCAAACTTGCTTCTAGTTTTCAAAATTTTTGAGTATTCTAAATCCTATGCACTTCTGCATAAATTTTAGAATCAGCTTATAAATTAATAGAAGATTAAGACTTCTGGGATTTCATTGGACTTTTATGTTGAATCTGCACATCAAATTGAGGAGAACTGTCATCTTAAAACTACTGTGTCTTTGATTCATTACTGGACACCCTTGGTTTCCATTTATTTATGTCCTCTTTAATGCTCTCAACAATGCTCTATAATTTCAATATACAGTTTGCACAACTTTTGTCAAATTTATCCCTATGTGTTTCAAATTTTAAAACTACCATAATAGAACAATTTTTAAAAATTTTTCAAGTAGGTGAACAGTACACTTTACTACTTTCTTTCAAATTCAGATACTTTTTATTTCTTTTTCTTGCTTAATGCACTAATTAGCTCCTCTAATGCAATGTCAATGGCATATAAGAACAGACATTTCTGCTTTGTTTCCAATCTCAGGTGGAAAGTATTAATTCTTCTAGGATTAAGTATATTTGCTGTAGGTTACTTCTATTTCCAGTGTTTCATAGTTTTTACCATGAATATCATTAATGATATCATTAATGATATCATGAATGCATTAATTTAGATGTTCAGAGTGTTTTTTTGTTGTTCTTATTCTCTTAATACAATGAATTACATTGATTGATTTTCAAATATTGAATGAACATTGCATTTTGTAGTTCAACTTCATTTGGTCACAGAACATAATTCTTTTTATATATTGTTGAGTCAGCTAAAATTCAGAATTTTTTATCCATTTTTATGAAGGATATTGGTTTGCCAATTTCTTTCCATATAAATATTTATCTCTCATTTTGTTGTCAGCGTGATGATACTGGGCACATAGATTTAGTGGGGATATGCTCCCTCTTCTATAATTTCTTGGAAGGATTTGTGCAAAATTGGTATTATGTTATCTTTTCTTGGACTCATTGGGGATGGTGGCACACACCTCTGATCTCTGTTACTCAGGAGGCTAAGGCAAAAAGGTCACAAGCTCAGGTTGCAGCCTTGTCAACTTAGTGATACCTTGTCTCAAAATTAAGAAAAAGAAGGACTGAAGGTGTAGCTTAATGGTAGAGCACCCCTGGAATCACCAATGAAGCGATTTTGACCATTTTTAAGGGAATTGTGGGAATTCCCTTAATATAAGTATTGACTCTCTTTACTAGATAAATAGTTTTTCAGATTATCTACTTCTTCTAGAATAAACTTTGGTAGTTTGTCTTTTGAGGAGTCTGCACATTTTATCTAAATTGTGACACTTACGAGCATAAAGTTGTTCTTACTATTCCTGTGTTACAGTTTAATATTTGTAGAATCTTTAAAGATGTTCACCCTCTCCTTTGAATGAGTGGCAATTTGTACTTTTTATATTTTATTATAGCTCCATGTGGCTTCAGAATTGTCATTTTCATTGATCTTCTTACAGAACCACTGTTTAATTTCATTGATTATTGTTTTTCATTCTATTTCATTGATTTCTGCTCTTATCTTCAGACTTCCTTTTGTCTGATTACTTTGGCTTTCATTTTCTGTTCTTTTTCCAGATTTCAAGATACAAGCTTAAATCAAGGGTCAGCCAGTTTTTTCATAAAGGAATAGAGAGTAATTATTTTATGCTTTGAGATTCATACCTCTAATCACCTCTATTGTAGCATGAAAGCATCCACAATACATAAATGAATGGACATGAATGGGTTCCAATAAAACTTTATTCACAAATAAAACAGGCAGTAGGCTGGATTTGACCCATCTGCTACAGTTTGACAGTCTCCAGTTTAGGTTGTTGATTTGAAGTTTTTCTTCTTTTCTAATATTCACAGTACTATAAATTTCCCTCTAAGTTTTGTTTTAGGTGCACTCCAAAAATTTTAATATCATATTTTCATTTTCATTCAGTTCAAAATATTTTCTAATTAATTTTATTTCTTCTTTGACTTAAGGAATGTTTTAAAATGTGTTATTCAGTTTCTAAATATTTGGGGATTTTCCAGATGTCTTACTGTGATTGAGTTCTAATTTAAATCAGATCTGGTCATAGAACATGCTTGGCATAATTTGAATTATTTTTAATATAATAAGACTTGTTTTGTGGCCCAGAATATAAATTTGGTGAAATGAAATGGATTTTATGGCCCATATTATAGTTTTTCTTGGAAAATGTTCGAAGTGCAATCTGAAATAACTCTCTATGCTGCTTTCTTTGAGTGAAATGTTCTATAAATGTCAATCAGGTAGTTGACAGTGTTATTTAATTCCACTATATCATTTCTGATTTTATGTCTACTTCTTAATCAAGTAGCAAAAGGGGGGAGTAATCTCAAACTATTGTAATAATTTATTGACTTATTTTGCTTCTATTAATTTTTGCTTCCTGTATTTTAAAGCTCAACTTTAGAAGCATAAACATTTTTTGTTATTTTCTATTGATGCCATTTCCTATTTTTCATTAGGAAATGATCCCATTTACCACCAATACCTTGCTTATTCTAGTTTATATTACACAAAATAGCCACTTCCTTTTTCTTTTGATTATTGTTAGTTCCTATGGAATATCTTTTCTCTATTTTTTTGCTATTAATGTATTTGTGAATTTTTTATAAAAAGTATCTTTGAGATTTTATTCTGTCTCTCATACTTATAGTTATTCCTTTCATTATCATAGTTAGCTGTGACCCTCATCTGGTTTTTAGGGGTTGTTTTCTATTTTTATAGCATGTATCCTAAGTTTATCACAGTTGTCAAGTAGAATATTATCACTTCAAGTAATATATTATCACTTCATACATAATATAAGAATATTCCCCTTCCCTCCCAGGCTTTGTACTATTTTATTTCTATATGTTATAAACCCCAAAATAAGATTTTATTACTTTTATTTTAAACAATAAAATTACCTTTTAAGGAGATTTTTTTAAATTAGAGAAAGTCTTTTCATCTTGCCCACATAGTTTTCATTTCCCATGTTCTTCATGCCTTTGAGTAGATTCAGATTTTCATTATGTTCCTTCTGCCTGAAGGACTTGTTTTTGTTTTTGTTTTTTAACTTATCCTGTAGTTCAGATCTGCCAGCAATAACTTCCTTAAGCATTTGTATGCCTGCAAAAGTATTTTGCTGTGTATATAATTCTAAATCAGCTATGTTTTTTCCTTTTTGTAATTTGAACACTTTGATCTACTATCTGTTGGATTGCATTTTTTCCAATGAGGAGTTTGTTATCAGTCTGATTGGTGTGCCTGAGACTCTCTTGCTACTTTGAGATGTTCTTCATCACTGCTCTGGAGTACTTTGATTTTTATTCACTGTAGTATAGTTTTCTTTATGTACTCGTACTTGTGATTTTTTTGAGAATCTTGAAACTATGGGATTAATCTTTTTATCAGATAAAAAGAATTGGTTTTTTTCCATTATTTCTCCAAATATTTTTCTGAGCCCCCCTGTTTCAGGAACTCCAATGATGTGATGGACTCCTTCAAATCCTCCCACATTTTGCTGGTTCTCTGAGTCTTCTTTCAGCCTCTGTATTTCTGTGTTGAATTATAAATGGTCTGCATGACTCTATCTTCAAATTCAGTTGTCTTTTTTTCTGCATTGTGGTATCTGCTGTTATTCCCACCCAGTATCTTTTTATATCAAATACTGTATTTTGAATCTTTACAAGTTTAACTTGGGTCTTTTTCATGTTTTTCTTTTCCAATCTGGTATCACAGAAGTCAGAAAACTTGTTCTTTAAGAGGTTAGGCTTTATGGGCCATAAATGCCGTGTTTCCTGCAAGGAAGGATGGAAGGAAGGAAGACAGAGGAAGGAAAGGGGAAGGGTGGTCTGTGGGTGGGAGGGAGAGAGAGAAAGAATTGATTCCTGGCCCTCAGATCACACAAAAACAGGCTCCAGACTGGACTTGGTCCAGAGGTCTTGCTTGAAAATACTTGCTCTTTCTTCCTGAACATAGGAGCACATTTCTAACAACCATCTTTGACTGTTCATTCAAACATCTGTGTCATTTCCAGGTCTGTTTAGATTGATTGATTCTCTCATTATGGCTATATTTTCCTGATTCTTTCATACCTGGTAATTTTGGTATTGAGTTGCAAAAACTGTGAATTTTACTTTGTTTTTTTACTTGATATTTTTCTATTTCTTTAAATATTCTTGAGCATTGCCCTGGGACCCAGTTAAATTGCTTGGAAACACCTTTATCCTTTCAAGAATTTCTTTTAAGATTATTTTAGGCAGGACTAAGGTAGCCTTTAACCAAAGGCTAATTTGGGCCCACCATGGAAGCAATAACTGGATACTTCACAAGCTGAACACTTTGCCTGATGCCTCACCCTGCCATGAATTTTTCCCTGGTTGGCAAGATGCAGTCCATTCTGGACCCCATGTGATCTAGCATTGGTCCTCTTGCTCCTTTCTGGTGGTCTTTTCTGGGCCTTGGGATGTTTCCTCGCAGGCATATGTTGACCATTACTATGCTGAACCCCCAAAAGAACCCCATAGAAATCTCGGGCTCTCTCTCCATGAAACTGTCTTTTCCCTACTATTTATCATCTCACATTTAAGATTACCTGGAAGAACTGACTTGACTTTCATTTCCAACTTTCCCTGCTACTTGTCATACATGTGTTGCTTTTTCTTTTTAAAATTTAGCAAGGTTTGCCTGGCTGGTGGTATTGCAGGAGGGATTTTCACATTTAAAAAAAATTAAGGGCTGATACTATATTTCAAATTAAAGTGTGAGCCATCTCAAAGAGAGTTATGTCAAATTATTCCAAATCATTTTGTCATTTGAACTAAACACAAATACGTGAGAGTTGAATGGGAAGTCATGAAGTGGACACTGTGCTGCTGGCTGCTTCCTGCTCTACCCTCAGCCCTGAGGCAAGCTGCCCCTTGCATTATTTAGGGGAACATCGGTTGAAAAGTTTGAGAAGAAATGTCTCCTCAGAATACCCTTCTAGGACTCACCTTCAGACAGGCCCCAGCCCCACCTGTGCTCTGATGAGCCCCAAAGTTCCATTTGGGGAGACCAACCCCTGGTCCTTCCATGCCTTTTCTACACACATAGGCAATGACGTCCAGGAGCCAGCCTGGGTAGAGTCCTCAGTCAGTCAGTGTTCAGGGACTTGACTTCTACTCTCAGTCTCCAAGAACCATTCTCTTCCTTGATTTGACTTCCTCCCACAAAGCAGTACAGCACCATTGCCACCGTTCGCATTTGGCTTACAAATTCCTGCCTCAGTCCCTACAGGAGGGAACAGGTGTGACTCCGTTGCTTTCTTCCTAGCCATGCTTGAAGAACCTGTTCTGGTAACCACGAACATGCTCAGTCAGGACATCTAGAACACTTAGACCTAAGAAACGTAATATCACTTTATCTTTCCACATCGTGTTTAACTGACTCTCGTTCTCAACTAACCAGGATGGGAGCTAACCCAGCCTATCATTTTAAGAGCTTCCCTCCCCTTTACGAAGTATGTTTGTTCTTAAACGCTTGGAGCTTCTGCTGTGCTTGGAAAAGGAAGGGCGTTTTGTTTGCTGATCTATGATTCTGGTCCTTACTCTTTTCAGTCATCACCACATCTGTGCTCAGGTCACTCCTCACCGTGATTTTATAAATGAATACAGGCCAGGCCACAGACACTCCTGCTGCTGGTATTAAGGCCTCTGTACCTCCCCTCCTTGGGCCGGCATGGGAGGCAATGTCAATTTCTACATTTTTCATAGACACCAAAACCCAAGGCCCCTTTCCAGTCCCCCCTTCTCCAACACTGCTTCCTCCACCTCTTGAACAGATGCTCCATCCCTAACACCATTAACCTGAAGCATAAAAGTCATTTACTCATTCCTGAGGACAGTGAGGGGTAGTGCATTCATTTAGGTTCTTGAAAAGCAGACATCAAAACAGACTTGGAAAGAGAGAGCAGAAGAATGAGGGGGAGATCTTCAGCCCATTAAATAGATCTGACATCTCCAAAAGGACAGAAGGGAGGATGATTAAGAAAGGAAGAGCCTTGGACTGAAGCGCTGTCTCAAGAAAAGTTAGGCAAGGTCATTGGAAAGCCTTGGACCCAAGCCATCTACTGGAGCAGTCCTGCCTCTTGCTGGGGTGAGCTGCCTTGGCCTCTGAGTCAGGCTCAGTCATGAGCTGGGAGCAGCCTTCAGGAAGTGTAGACTTTGTGTCAGTGCAGAATAGATCCAAAAAGACCTTGAAAATAACTCCCAGATTGACTGTAGCTTCTGAATTCCATCTCCTATTAGTCATAGAAGTGAGCACCCATTGATTATCACCTTTGATTTATCCCTTCCACAATGACCAAGACACAGATCTCACCACTCTAACCATGAGCCACTTGGCCAGTGACCTCACACACCATTAAAAGCCCTCCCACACACTGGCTGTGCCTGCCTTCCATGGGAATGACAACTGTCACACAATACTTGACAAGCAAACCTCTTTATTTGAATTGCATGAACCAAGAAAACCATACCTGCTATGATTAAAAACAAGTCCAGTGTTGTTATAAAGACCACTAAATATACTACCAGACACATTATCAGCAGAATATAGCTGCAGAAATGTCTGCAGTTGTGGGCATCATGGCTCTGGGTTTCCTGACACCTGCCCAGCAGTAAGAGACTCTGGAGCATTAAAGGATGTAAGCTTGCCCGGATGGGTGAGCATAGGTTCTATGCCTACTTAGATAGATCTTTGAGGGTGCTATTGTCTGAATAGTTGTGTTCTCACAAAACTCATGCATTGAATCCTCACTCCCAAGTGGCGGTATTATGAAGTTGGGACTTTAAGAGATGTTTAGATCTGAGAGCAGAGCCTTCATGAGTGAGATTAGTGCTCTCATAAAACAGAACTCAAGAGAACTAGCTAGTCCCTTCCACCACAAGAGGATGCACTGAGAAGATTCCATTTAGGAAGCAGAGAATGGGCCCTCATCTGACACTGAATCTGCTGGTGCCTTAATCTTAGACTTTCCTGCCTCTCTAACTGTAAGATATAAATGTCTGTTGTTTATAGTTACTGTTTTGTTGTTGTGTTTTTGTTGTTGTTGTTGTTGTTGTTGTTGTTGATATAACCACCAAATGGACTCAGAAAGCAAAGCCGAATTAGGTCAATGGACCTTTCAGACTACATGAATAATTAACAAAGCCAAAATGGCAGAGACTATACCACCAGAACTTGGGCAACTTCACACATCCTCAGAAAACCTCCTAGAGGACCACACCTCGTTGGGTAAACCCAGACAAAGAAGTAAAGCCAAAACCAAACTCCATTCTTTCTAGACACCATTTAGTGTGTGTGTGTGTGTGTGTGTGTGTGTGTGTAAGCTCTTGGGTCAGATATCTTGCTCTTTCAGCAAAGCTGTCATTATCTAAATCTGGCCTGCAATAAACACCACTGAAGACCTAATTGGCTTTTGTTTCTGGTAATAAACTCTGCCTCCCGGTCATTCAAATGCCTTAGAAACAGCTTTCCACCAATGAAGTCTCTGTGGCCCTCCAGCTGTGCATCTGCCACCTGCAGCTAGACTCTCCCAAGGTGAAAGCAGGGCAGCGCCCACCCAGAGAGATCAGCCCAAGGCTCTGATGACCTCCTACATGAGGCCAGAATTCAGAATTAATGAAATAATTCCCAAAGATATTTATCAGTGGTATATCTGGGAGGCACTTTAGCCTGCAGAAGGAACAACTGGCTACTTTCATAACTATGTTTCCTACTTATTTAGTAAGTTGATTTATTCATCATCTACCTATTGAGGCCAAGCTCTGTGCCAAGCCCTCTACTGGGCATCTGAGGTATAAGATCAAGGATGAACAATGGACTCTGGAAACAGTCTTAGGGAGGAGCCTGGAGCTGGATTCTGGTCATGGTAGTGAAAAGGAAGGGACAGGGGTGGATTCGAGAGATACTTAAGAGGATTAAAACTCAACTACCTTTGAGCATATACCATATACCAGGCAGAGCTCACTACATAATTTGCAGGACTTGTAGCATCATGAAAATCTAGGGTCACTTTTCCAAAAGTAGAAAATGCTTCTTTCTTCTTTGCTCTGTCTCTTGATCTCTCTGGATCACAACATAATTCCAGCAGGTTCAGCAAGGCTAATAGAAGTTCTTAAGCCAAAGTCAAGTACCAGAGAAAACTTGCTTTTTACTGGAATGGACCCACATTGGGGGTATTCAGGGGGAAGTGTAGACCCTCACAGGTACCTGGGCCCCCACCAGGTGGCTCAGTGCCACATTCCAACAAGCTCTCACTGGGCACAGAGGGTAGCAGAAATTTCTGAGTCAAGAGAATCCATGCTTGGGGTATGATGGAAAGGTGGGACCCCTAGTGCATGTACCATTGTAACAGTGGACTTCTGTGTCACTGCAAAACACAAGTTCAAAGATGGTATTATTAAAACATTCAAGTCAGCAACCACAGAGCATCAAATCCCAGGGGCAGGGTCCATCTGAGCACAGGGACTTTATGGCTGCACTGCTCCCAGGCCCACAAAGCCAGCTCTGATGCTATTAGACTTTATGATACAAGAATGAGTGAGGCTCATTTCCCACCCTACCTACTACCATGACAAGACAAGGAAATATGGGGGACACTCTTGACACCTAAAGGGAAGTTTGACAGAGCTAGTGAGATCTAATTGAAGTGTGAACTCTTATTAATGTTGGTGGAAAGGGGAAGTGGAGCAAA
This sequence comes from Marmota marmota marmota, assembly GCF_001458135.2. Classification (NCBI taxonomy): domain Eukaryota; kingdom Metazoa; phylum Chordata; class Mammalia; order Rodentia; family Sciuridae; genus Marmota; species Marmota marmota. The sequence continues at coordinate 43,315,321 of NW_025999977.1, read as the reverse complement.
GGTACTTGCTGCAGAAGGAATAGCACATGTAAAGTTCTTGAGATGAGGCAAGAGAGAGCAAGGTACATCTGGGCAGCTGCAACTGCTACAGCTCGGAGAAAAGTAATGAGCAGAAATGAGACCAGAGGGGCAAATGGCATATATCAGAAAGGGCCACAAAAAACATACTATAGATTTTTTAAAATTTATTCCAAAAATAAGGTGGGGAAACTGTAAGAAATTTCAAGATAAGGTTATAGGCAAATTTCACTATGGAAAGCTTTCTTTATCATGCATCCTACAGGACTGCAACTGAGCAGAACTGGAGTCAAGGAGGCCACTTAGAAGACTGGCCCAGTACCCCTGGCGGACAGGACTAGGAAAGTTGCCATGGGATTGGAGAGAGATTGAGAGGGAAAAACTACAGGACATAATGGACCGTTGAACATACATAACAGGCAAGAGTCAGGAGAGATCACAGCGGAGGTCCATATTCCTGGTCTTGGACCCTGTGACTGGTGGGAGAGCCAGAGATTACAGGGAAAGGGGCAGACTACAGGTGAAGAGGGCAAGATCTCGATTTTTCTATGTTCTGCTGTGGATGCTCAGAGGAGATCCAAGAGGGATGACTGTCGGGCACTGGGATAAAGAGCTCTGGCTATGGGGAGGATTCAGGCTTAGGCAGCATGCAATTATTTCCTGCTTGTCTTTGGTAATTATTGTGTGGTGAATTGTGTCCCCCCAAACGATGTTGAAATCCTGTCTCCCAGGATCTATGAATGTGACCTTACTTGGAAATAGAGTCTTTGCAAACGAGAAAGTTAAGATGAGGTAATTGAGGTAGGCCTGAATCTATAGGTGTGTGTCCTTGTACAGGAGTAAATTTGCACATAAAGACAGACCCAGGCACAGGGGAGAAGGCCTTGTGAACAGGAAGGCAGAGATTGGGGTGATATATTCACAAGCCAAGGGGCACCATGTGGCCAGAAAACTGCCAGAAGCCAGAAGAACCCCCCGAAACTAACACAATAAGGAATAAATGGGGAGGGGGGTCTTTGCAACAGTCCCAACACCCACAAGGGAGCACTTGCCTCTCTGGACAAGTAGCACACCCCTCATGCTTTGCAGGGGATGCCAGGATTGCACAGCAAGGAGGCTGGTCTGCAAGGCCCAAAAAACTCCCAGGGAAGTGGGCTTGTCATCTGCCTTCTTCACCCACCGTCTAATTTTTATTTTCCTTCTCACATCAAGAGAAAGTTCAGACTCTCTAGTGCTAAGGCATCAGAAAGACAGTTTCTAGAAGACCACATGCTATCTCATGCTAGGTGCCAGCATTTCTCCTCTTGGGGTCCCTCACCCCTTTCTGCTGCAGATGTACCCCAAATCTGCTTCTTTGTATCCCCAAATCCTGATCTCCCAGCTGCTTCCTCCCTTCCCCCAGCATGGCTGCCCTCCTTCCTGCCTGCCCTGGTAATTCCCATCATATATCTCTGTGACTGATGAATAGGAAGTTAATCAGAGTGCAGTCGGCTGTGCCTCTGACTCATGGACTCATTTTGAGGTGTCTTAATTGAACCGTCTCCCTGGGAAAGATGAACTGTAGATAACAATCGGAAGGCTTGTGCAAAAGGTAAAGAGATGATCCTTCTAAAACGAATATATGTCAGAGTCAGATGACAGGAACCTTAGGTTCACCCAAATCATTCAGTCAGCCAGTCATTCACTCAACAAATATTTACTGTGGGTCCCACACCATGCTGGGAGCTGAAGGGGATGTGCTTGTCCTTAGGTCTCCAGGAATTCAAGCTTAGGGAGGTCACTGCCCTCAAGCTACTTCCTCTGCCTTTATGTCCTTCAGAAAGCTGAAGGATTCCCTAAGACACCAAAGAGCGGATAGGCTGAGAAAGTGACCATGTGTAAAAGTACTCTATGCATTAGTGTCTTCACCCTCTAGAAAGAACCTAAAGAGACTCCAGCAGACACTGGCAAGTTATTTTCCAAACTGATTCTCCTTTTTCCAAGACAGAGCTATCCGGTTACATTCCTGCCCTTCCTTGCAATTGGGTCTGCCAGCTCTGGCCAGTGGGAATAAGAGCAGAATTCATAGATGCTTCTCCAACCTAGGCCCAACCTAGAGAACATTCCAAACAGTCTTTCCCCTCTTTCCCTATTCTACAAGCAAGGCCACAGACAAAATTTGGGAGGGCTCCAAAGCCCCAGGAAATAGAAGAGGTACAAGAAGGAAGGATCCTTGGAGCAGAGCCCCCACTGTGACAGCCATGGATGACCAATGCACTGGATGTGAGATACTAAGTCTCTGAGATTTGGGGGTACTTGTTACAATAATTTACTTTCCCAGGTTACACAGGGCATGGGAGGAAAGGGATATTCCCTTGAGCATGGTGCCCCTGCATCCAGAAACTCAGTTCCATTAGCATCAGGTACATTCAGCCCAACGCTCAGCAGTTAGCACACATCTGCAAAAGGCATGACCCCTTCAGAGAGGGCATCAAAAAGCAATGACTTCCTCTCATCCGCAAAAGCTATGCCCAGATGAAGCCAAGCTCTGAGATGCAAATTTCACTCCCAATTATCTCAAAGAGCAAATGAGCCCATTCCACTCCCCCTGATCAAGGGAAATTAAAAGCTTGGTCTGAAGTCACTGGAGCCAGGGGACTTCTCAGACTCTCTCTAACTTCTGCTAAGAAGTCTCTGGTCATTCAAAATCAGATAAGGACAAAGGCCAATTTTAACTAAAGGTAAATTCCATCCAGTATCTGTTATCAGGAAGAATAATTAGTGAAGGCAATCAGTTCTGTTTATTCTTCTGTCACAAGGACAAATCACTGGTTACCTTCAGCAATCTATGTATCACCATTCTAGATGTCAGGTCCAGAAAGTACTCATTTAGCCTGGGCCCCTACTATGAAATGCAACCCAGCTGATATTCAAACATGCATAAACATCATCATTTGCTAATAGTGGCTAATGGCTTTAATCACAGAATAAAACAAATCAATAATTAACCTTAGCAGTAGAAGTGCTACTGGATTCAAAAATAATGAATTCGCTAATGGCTCTTGCTACCATTAGTACATATATGTCAAGGTAAATATGCACAAGTATGCCCATTTGCAAGTAGCAAACCTATTCAAAAATGATCAGATTATGATTTAAATTGGGCTATGTCTTGAAGGAGAGTAAAAAGTAACACATCCATCAAGTTATTACTATTTATGAAGAAAACCCTAAGCTGATATTTAAAATCATTTATTTACCACTCCAAACTCCATTATGTGTCTGGTCTATGTAAGAACCAGGCAGCAAAGAATAGCAGAGTCGCCCCTCCAGTTTAGTGAGCCCAGGTTCCAGGAGAGAAGGTAGTTACAGCAAAACATGATCATGGCTCTAACCCAGGGAGGCTTGAAGCTGGGGCCCACATGGACAGAGACACAGACTTGCAAGGGGTGGGGGCTAGAAAAGATCATTCTTCTGATAAAGATGACACTTGACTTAGGGCTCAAAGGATAACTCAGGTTGACAGATGGACAAAGAGCAGAAAGCCCAAAGAAAAATAAAAGAACATGATGTGCCAATACATGGCGAGTACATCCATGTGGCTACAAAGCTGGGTGCTTATAGGAAGTGGGGGTGCCAGGCTGGAGGGTCACAAGAAGTCCAATCAGAAGGCCTTGAGTGTTTTGCTGAGTTTTTAATTTTTTTTTTTGCTTTGTTTTCTCATAAACAATGAAAGCTATTGACACATAAGTAATTTTAAGATACACCAGGCTTAAGAATTTTGTTTCAATGCCCTGTATAATCGGTAGAAAGGTTTTGGGTTTTACTTTTGTTGTTGTTTTGGTGGGGGGTTTTGTGTTTTTGTTTGGTAGCAGGGATTGAACTCAGGGGTACTTGGCCACTGAGCCACATCCCCACCCTTATTTTGTATTTTATTTAGAGACAGGGCCTTAGTTCCTTGCTATTGCTGAGGCTGGCTTTGAACTGATGAACCTCCTGCCTCAGCTTCCCGAGCTGCTGGAATTACAGGCATGCACCACCACGACCAGCCCAGTTTGGGGGTTTTGTTTGGTTAGTTTTTATTTTACTTTTTGAGACAGGATCTCCGTGTGTTCCCAAGTTGGCCTTGAACTTCTGGACTCAAGCAATCCTGCTTCAGCCTCCTGAGCAGTTGGGGCTAAAGTCATGTGCCAAAATAGGTTTTATTTGAGGAAATGTATGTCTATCTTGCTTATCTCAGCTCATAAGCAATTACCCAGAAGGCTCAAATGACTGAGTGATTTTCACAATTTAGGAAGTATTGAGCCAGACAACCTCTAGATTAATGCAGAGATTGCCACCTAAAGGCTGACCCGACCCATTCTTGGATCATATTTACATGTGAAAATGAGATGTTTTGTTTTTAGCATAAAATTTGAATAGGCACAACATCTTTTTCAGTAATGTGGCAGACTATCTCCTCCTTTTCAGGAAGGTCGATATGGCAGATGTTATGGTTGCCGACCCAGCAGCCAATGTCCCGTTCTTCCATGATGGGCAAGATTTTGTTCCAGTAACTCATTCCTTCTCTTCCTGACTTGGATAAATTCTGATTGGTTGAAGCCAACATGAAGTGGAAAAACTCTGACCAATGACAGGAAGATGAGATCTGCTAGGGTTTCTGGGTAAAGTTTTTCTTTCAGATATAAAGAAGTGCACCCTCTCTTGTTCTGTCTCAAGAACTGCTAAGAGGCAGTCATCGGGAACAGGGTGAAGCCGATTCCACTTTCTAACGACAGCTAACAGGAAAATAAAAAGAGCTGGGTCCTCCACTGTCTAGTTAAGTTACCTAAGTAGCTAACTTGGAGTGATCTTACCTTCAAAGTTCTTATTTGGGATAGTGAGTCCCTTCCTGCTTAAAGCAGTTAAGTCAGAGTTCTCGTTTATAGCCCAGAGCACGCTCACCATTACAGGTGAGCTGGCACAAACCAGGGCTGCCATCTTGGTTGTTTACACCAGCATTCATCCTGCTGTTTAGCACATCATCCCTCCTTCTCTGGGGGACCTATGGGAGTCTCTGCACATGCCCTGAACTTCTGAGTTGCATGTTTCCAGTTAATCCATGTTTCCAGTTTGAGTCTATAATTTCAATGATAAGAAGCAACCAATCATAGATTGACTTGTTAATATTCATTTCTCACTTACTCTGTGCTAATCATTGTTCTGGGTGCTGAATAAAACACCTAAAAGATGTTTTTTTACTTCCAATACCTCAGAGTTTATGAGTCAATGTGACAATAACAATAAAATAAGGCCAAAGTGTGACAAATGCATGAGAGCAGCTCTATTCAACGTCTGGCTTGAGTCTTTAGAAAATATTTGATAAAGGACATTCAGGAAGACTTCATTTATTCTAGATAAAGCCAAGAGGATTAAAAAGAATAATAATAACTAACAAGTGAGTAGTTGGTACAGGTCAGGCAGGTTTCTAAGTTTTCTATATGAATTCACTTATTTAATCTTCATTTTCTATATGAATTAACTTATTTAATATTCATTACAACCTATAGTTTATGTTGTTTTTCCCATTATGGATGAAGAAACTGAGGTAAGTGGTTAAATAACCAAGATCACAAATGTCTTGGACTGTGGGGCCAGTATTCATGTTCATGCAACCTGGTACCAAAACCTACATTTTTCATCATCACAGAGGAACTGATGGTTAAGAGTGGCATAAACAAAGGACCATAGAGTGAAAAGCTGAAAATAGAGAGTTCAAAGGAAAGTGCTGAGAGTAAAGGAATAAAAACTGGTTGGAGCCAAATCCCACAGAACCTAGGACTGTGAGGTTTTACTGTATTTGGAAAAGATAAATTGTGATTGCTGACTTTCAGCTCTTGGAAAAGAAGGCTAACATTATCAATCTGCATTAAACAGTCCGAATATAGGATTGAGAATAAAATTTCCAAGGGTCCCTCTGGAGGCAGGAAGGCCAAGGGCATAGGCCTTGCAGAGTAGAGGGATGAAGAGGAGGGAGCAGGTTAGGGGATGGCTAGAAAGTGATGCCATAAGACTTGGTGATTCATTGTGTATATGGAATTAGAAGAGAAGAGAGGCACATCTAACTTGAGATTGGAGTGAGAATACGATGAGCTACTTTCTGAATCAAAAAGAGCAGACTCGGCAGATGAGAAGGAGAAAACTCAGTTCAGGGACATTTCAAATATTTGGAACACTGGCTGATTAGAGAAGATAACCTACAAGGTGGTAGTCAGTAAAAGCCACAGAGCATAAACTACACAGAACTGACCAGGAGCTAATCTAGGGAGCCACTGAGAAACCAAACATATAAAATAAAGCACTAGGAGCCCTGTGCTATTGGGACAGCCAGATACATCCTATCACCATACCATTACACATGGTAAGTCCCTGGTGTCACAGCGACAGACAGGTACACTGTAGTACTAATAGGCACACATGGTCACCATAACAGACCATCTGTGTTATAATGGGAAAATACGACAATGATATCTTGACAGACAGATACCCTGTGCCATAATGACAGTACCATCTATCATGATGACACCCAAGCATATCAAGCATATACGTAAGTATATCAACTTTTATGGTAAGTTCACCAAGTCATAGGACAAACACAGCAATTTTGAGTTGTCTTTATAGACAGCCTACCATCACATGACCTTGGCACCATATTTATGCTGCCATAATGACATAAAGTTAACACGAGAGAGAGTCTGTTGTATGTCAGACAAACAATATCAGAGCAAGCAAAAGACAGCACTGGTGTGACAAACTTACTGTGCCATTGTTATAAGGGAGCTTAATAGCTGCCACTCTTGATGAAAGTGATATTACTCATGTACATAGTTATAAAGCTCCTTGATGGCTTTAAGTGAAAGCAAAGATTTGCATTTTGCTCAGGCAGCCCTTACAATAAGTGCTAAGAACTCTTTACTCAGATTAGAGGTCCCTGTGATGATTGGCACAGCCACTATCTGGTCCCATCTCTACATGGAGGTAGCTGCCAGAGGGAAACTGCAAGCTCCTCTAGAGCAAGTGTTTTTCACCATTTTATTCCCTCTTTTTAAAAAGTTATGTGGCACTCACTATGTGCCAGATACTTTTATGAGTGCTTTCATATTCTAACTTTGTCTTTATAACCATCCAATGAGGTAGGAATATTATACCCACTTCACTGGCAAAGAGACTGAAGCACCAGGGGTCCACACAGCTAGTGGGCAATGAAGTTAGGATTCAAATCCAAGAAATCTGGTCCCAGATCCATGCTCCTTATTTTATTCCAGGACCCAAGTTCTTAACTTCTATACAAATACTGACTCTTCATCTGTTAAAACATTCTCAGCTATATGTAACAGAACACAACTTGAACTGGCTTGAACATTAAAAGGAATTTATTGGCCTCCATAACTGAATGAAGTGTGGCTTCAGCCAAAGCTTGATTCAAAGGCTTGAGGAATGGCAGCAGGACTTAAACTTTCTTAGTATTGGCTCTGAACTCTGCAGGCTCTCCCTGATTGTTGCCAGATGGTAGCCCATAGCCATGCGCATCTTTCTGGGTTCTAATACAGAGGAAGAACAAGGTCCATAGGTCTAATCTCAAACAAGACATTGGGATGTCTCCTGCTGATTCTTATTTTTTGATTTATTTATTTTAATTAAGTATATGTGACAGCAGAATGCATTTTGATTCATTGTACACAATTGCAGTGCAACTTTTCATTTCTCTGGTTGTACACAATTTAGCATCCACCATATGTGCAGCCATACATGTACCTAGGGTAATGATATCCATCTCATTCCACCATCTTTCCTGCCCCCATGCACCCTCCCCATCTCTTCCTCCACTTTGCCCAATCAAAGTTCCTCCATTTTTCCCATGCCCCACTCCCCTGTTATGGATCAGCATCCACTTATCAGAGAGAACATTCAGCCTTTGGTTTTGGGGGATTGGCTTACTTCACTTAGCATGATATTCTCCAACTCCATCCATTTACCTGCAAATGCCATAATTTTATTTTCTCTTACTGCTGAGTAATATTCCATTGTGTATATATATACCACAGTTTCTTTATCTGTTTACCTATTGAAGGGCATCTAGATTGCTTCCACAGTTTAGCCATTGATGTGGCTACATTATTATAGTTTGCTGATTTTAAGCCCTTTGGGTATAGACCAAGGACTGGGATAGCTGGGTCAAATGGTAGTTCCATTCAAAGTTTTCTAAGGAATCTTCATACTGCTTTCCAGAGTGGTTGCACCAATTTGAAGCCCCACCAGCAATGTATGAGTGTGACTTTCCCTCACATCCTCGTCAACAATTATTGTTGTCTATATTCTTGATAACTGCCATTCTGGCTGACATAAGATGAAATCTGAGAGTAGTTTTGATTTTCATTTCTCTAATTACCAGAGATATTGAACTTTTTTCATATATTTATTGATCGATCATATATCTTCTTCTGAGAAGTGTCTGTTCGGGTCCTTAGCCCATTTATTAATTAGGTTGTTTGGGTTTTTTTGGTGCTAAGTTTTTTGAGCTCTTTCTATATCCTGGAGATTAGTGCTCTATCTGACATGCATGTGGCAAAAATCTTCTCCCATTCTGTAGGCTCTCTATTCACCTCACTGATTGTTTCTTCTGCTGAGAAGAAGCTTTTTCATTTGAGTCCATCCCATTTATTATTTCTTGATTTTATTTCTTACACTTTAGGTGATTCCTAATGATCCTTAATGGCCTGAATTAAGTCACCAGACTTTCACCAACTGAATCATATAACCAACTGCTGGAAGGATGGTCCAGGTCAAGGCCCACACCTCCAGCTGGAGTAAGAGGAATTCCCTTCTAAACCACAGCCATCAGAAATTTCCTTTTGGCAGAGGAAAGAGGGGAATAAATCCTGAGTAGGAAACCTACAAATGTCCATTTTGCCATCTTATCCCTACCACCTAGATTAGTACCTAGCACAGAGTAAATGCTCAGGATGTTTTTACTATTTGGATACATGAATGGATGGAAAATTCCTAGTTAGGATAGAAGAACTGCAATGGGTCAATTTCAAACTTTAGAAACTCCAAATTAGTTCCCAGGAAGAGTTGTTGGCCATAGAACCAGAGGAAGGAGGCACTGACTGAGAGGCCTGGCCTGAATGAGACGCTTCCCCCTAGGACTCACAAGTTTGCCTACAGAACATCTTTAGTGGTTATGATTAGGTCATCAGTTTGGATGACTGTTCTTGACTCTCATATTTGAGAGAGGAAGATTGATTTACATCTCCTCGGTGAGCATAGTGAGTTCATTTCTGTACCTGAGAGTGGGCCTTCAGATTAGAATTACATAAGGTTCAACTGCCTCTACCTGGAGCCGGCCTTGGTCCCTGGGAACTTCCTATGGAAACTATTGTGTCCCCACCTTTATTTGAAAGCCTCTAAGGTTTGGTTCAAGCATATTTTAAATGTTTCATTGTGGATTTGGTTTGAGTGTGTTTCATTCTGGAGCACTTAGAAGGTCACTAGGGAAGAAGAATATACTGTCCATTAAAGGGAAATGTGCTTTCTTCCTTTGTAGTATGGAACATAAAAGGCCAAATGCACTCAACCCTACCCCTCTTAAATGAATTGCCCACCTGTACAAATTGGACCAAGAATAATTGAAGGACCCTGCAGGCATGTGCATTATAGTGGCCCTGGTTCCTTCATGTCCCTCAACCATGGCTCAGCCCTATGAGGTTCTGCACGCTGGGTCCCATGGGTTCCCTGGAGCTGATTGATGAACAGCGTATTTTGATTCAATTTTCAACTTTGGCTCCAATAGCCCTTACAAGGCATGACTTGCCACAGTGGAACTTAAGATCTGTTCCATGTCAAACTCTAGTCCCTGCCTCATCATATCAAAAGATGGAAAGAGAGATTCTTTGAATCATGGAAAACTCTGAGAAAGTGTAGTGTCAAACACTTAATAGTACAATTGAGAAAAATAAAATGCAAAAGCAGAAGTAACTTGCCCAGGGCCACACTGGGATAAAAACCTAAACCAGAACAGAAACCTCCCAACCCCAGACCAAGTCTTCGCCACAGTTCTGCATAAACCTTCCAAGCATGATTTTGCAGAATGTCCATCACATTCCTTATGCTGTACCCCTGAAGGTGTTTTTGTGTCTGTGTGTATGTGCACACATGTGCAGGAAAAAGGCATAAGAAAGAGAGAAGATACGAATTCCTTCAGAGGACATTCATGGGACATAACCGAGTGTCCCTGCAACCTGGAGATTTCCACTTATCCAGAGAGATCAGAGAGAACTAAAGCAATGACAGCCCACTCTGAGCATCAGGACACAAAGCCATTCCTACCGAAAACCCAAAGGAGCTCAAGGCTCAGACTCCGGAATGCAATTTCCTAACATCTTTTCCCGCCTCCTGCAGAGGTGCCTCCCTTCCCCCAGCAGTGCTCCAGTGGTCAGACAAGCAAGGACTAGTGGCTAATGGCTAGGGAAATAAGGTGAAAATCTGTCATGCCCTCTTTTTCAGTGTCTCTGCCCTTGTTTAAAAGCTATTTCATTACATTAAAAGACCCAAGACACTTGTAACTATATTGAAAATCAAAGTCACTTAGGAACAGAGAAAGCAGAGATGGCTAGAATCTGGTTTGGAGAATGGTACAAGTACAGAAAGTGGTCACCAAAGTCATGGTGATTGCCAGCTTTTCTTGGTCATCCCTGCCAAGTGTGGCTGGAAATGGAGACTCTCTAGAACCTTCCTAACTCCCAAGGATCATCACTCCTCCATGTCATGGGAGCAGATAACTGATGGCTTGTTGTACAATGATAGCCAGACACACCTCAAAGTCTCTGGAATATGTCTCTCTCTGGACAAGTATTCACCATGTTCTGCATAGGCCTTCGCTCTTCCATTTTGTTTTAAAGTCCCTTGAGGCTACAGAGAGAGAAGGCATCATCTTTCTATGCCCTCCAGGCCCTGCAGAAGGCTCTGCCCAGGATCAGGGCTCAGGTGACAAGGCATATGTGTTATTTAACCTTCTGAGAAAGAATGCATTCAGTGACTATGATGTTATGTGGGCATCGTCGAGTGTGCCTACCCAAACCAAGAGGGCTACGGCATCATTGGGCAACATTACCTCACAGGGTCATCAAATATGCAGTTTGACAATAACCAAACTGTCAGTATGTGGAACACAACTGCATTTGAACCACATTTGCTTCATTCTCATCACACCTCCTTCTCAAGAGTCCAGACATTCAGCTCATGATACCTTTGTCCTGCTGGGTTATAACTTGACTGTGAGTACGAACATCTTACCTCCACTGGGATTGAAACCCAAAAAAAGGTAAAGCTATCCTTCCTTAGCACTTCCTGGTCTACTGCAGTGCCAGGAGGTAGAACACCCCAGCAAATGACTGAACAAAAGAAGCTTCTGTCTCAGTGGAGGCTCCACTGTCTATGTCCTCCCTAGATGATATCCAATGGATATTCATCTATGGAAATGTCTGCTCAACCCTTCCTTTCAGAAAGCCACGGAGGAATCAACTCATCCTTTGCACAGAGGCACATGGTCTGTCTACAAAAATCTAGGACAAGAGTTAAACAAAGCTGGTTAGAAACTCCTTGTCTATAGACGTCATAGTGTGTTTTTCCAAGTGCAAGGAAAGAGAAGAAACAATTTCTGGTCAAATCTCAAGTCACATCAGGCAATTAAACTCAGGGGGCCTGTTGTAAGGTCAAAAGTGAGCAGAGCCAACTTTCCAAACAAAGTTGGAATACATTTAAAGGAACAATGCTTAGAGTATCCAAAGATGAAAATAAATAACTGAAGAATGATGTTTCAGGAACTCAGATTTAACTCAGCAAGTGACAGTTTAGCAAGATGAACTGTGAGCCGGGCAGCGAGACAGAGCGTGAGCTCATCCTTCAGCCACCCACAGCTTGACCCAGCCTGCTGTGGGTGAGGGAGGTGGAGCTCGGATCAGCTTTTTAAAAGATGGAGAGAAATGGATATGACTGGGCTGACTCCAGGGTCCTGAGGAAAGACTTACTGGGATACCTAATGTCGCTGGTTCCGGATAAGACATGATTTTGAGGTGGGAGTTGTGGGGGAGGAGGCTACAGAAGACGGATAGAAATACAATTTGTCAAGTTTTTAAATTGTGCTAAAAATCCAGTACAGTTTGGCTGAGTAAGGGCTTGAATTTTATCAGTCCTATGAACCATCCCCAGAGTGGAAAGGAAGGGGCTGGGGGTAATCATGTCAAGAAGTCAGCAATTTAAAAAATACTGTCCTGCAGCTGGACACAGCCAAGCTCGCATTTCAGTGCAAACTGCATTCCTTTTAAGGGCCAGGATTTTAAAGAATGTGCTTTCCAGCCTCTCCCACAAGCTCACACAGGCAAAGCTAGGCAGAAGGAGCAGTGTGCAGCGAGATGTGTTTTTCTCATTACTCTCAAATGCTTTCAGAGGCTTGCTCACCACTCCTCCTTCTTGGCACCTTTCCCAGGCAAGAGGGCTTGGCTGGAGGGCTGCAGAGGGGAACACACAGTGGAAGGAGGGTGAAAGGAAAGGTGTTCTGTTCTGGTCTGGCTAGCCTGAGGATTCACTGAATAGCATCCAATCAGGTTCACAAGGAGTGTGGAAATCAAGGGGAGACTGCTGCCCTGACTCAGAAATCCACCTATCTGCCCTCAGATGTTAGAAAGACTCAAATCTGAACATTGCTGGAGGTGGCCTGGCCTGCATTCATTCACTCACTCACTCATTCCTTTAACAAATGCCTCTCAAAACCTCTTTACCCAAGCACACGTAAAGGAAATTGTGTCAGCCCTGAAACCACATCTCCCAGGATCACAAAGCAATCACTTGTAATGATTTTCTGGTCATGGGCTATGATGCTTTGCTGAACTCTGCCAGGTCTCTTCCTGGAGTTGAAAGGAGGGGACTGAGCATCTGAAAGACTAGGGATGTCCTTGGCCATATTCTATGCTTTCTGACACTCAAACAGTAAATGCAGATGGAACAAAATTACGCAGAGCTCTGCACGCTGGGAAATGTCTGGCTAAACTGGAAATCCAGGTTCAGTATATGAAATTCCACTTTACACATATGCTTGACAGGGTGTCCCTATCCAGAATACTGATGATCAAATAGCCAAAGTCATGCAGAATAATGATTCCTAGGGTTTGGAAAAAGTGAGGAGGGAACCAGGAATGAATAAAAGGAAACTGATTTGATAAGTGTGCACCATATGTGTGTGCGTGATGCAATATCACACTGAACCCCATTCATAGGTACAATTAATACATGTTAATCAAAAACGAACTTTAAAAAAAAAAGCTGAAGTCATTCCAACCTTTCATACACAATAGATCCTTCTGAATAAGTTTATTGGTGAGCATTTATTTGTTATTGTTCAGTTAAAGCTGAACTTTTTCATTATAACAATAGGGGTCCTTTGTGCTGAGAGCTTTGCAATATTCAGCTACTGAGATGAAAACATCTCCAGGTAATTTGACAAGTGATTTCTGCATTGGTACCAAAATTAATATAAAACTAAAGCCTAAGAAAGCATCAGAACTGTCTTAGGTGTCTTAGAAGCCCTTATCCTTGCCCACTAGATGTACTCCCTGGTCACGGAGTCCAGTGTGCATGTCTTTTTTCAGTCTCTAAATTATTTCATAAGCATCATTTGCATCTCACAAGTGTAATTAATAATAGTTGGTTTCAATATAGTCGTCACTCCCATTCAACATTACATGACTTTTGAGGCAGAAGCTATATATATATATATTTGGGGGGGGGGGTTGTTAAGAGAATTTCGGATACTGAAAGACACAATCCATGTGACACCAATGACGAAAATCAGAGCGAATAACAGCAGAAATCCACAGTATCGAAAGGACATCAAGACCCTTTGTCTTCAGATGAACCTCCACCCAAATAAGGCCATCACCTCATCACCTGTGTTTCCTGAACTATGATGTTAAGATGTTAGTAGGTGTGAGATATTAGTAGGTGTTAAGATATCAAGCTGTTAATAGCTTTTCTGCCATAAAGGGTCAGCTGGTCAACTAAGTTTGGAAAATGGTAGATTAAACAAGACAAATAAATTGGGGTTTGCTGTTTTCTTGCTCTTGCTGCTTGTTCTCAATATCTCTTTATCATGGTGGCAGAATCCATGCATTCCCTGTGTTGGATAATTTCCATGCCCCTTTGTTGGGGATACCATTCTTCTGTGGGAACTATTTGTATAGAGCACAATTATCTCTGCTGTGGTCATGGATACTGTAAGAACCACCTTGGCCATGTGCAATTTCCTTCGACCCACCCATGTAAAAGAGGATCACTCTCTCCTTTGTATGTCCAAACTGCTCTAAATATAACACCCCAAACCCCAGATATTTTTGTCCTACATATAATTTACATATTTACATATCCACATTTCCATCTGTAGCTAGGAACAGATCTGTCTCTCCTATGACACTGCTGTCTCCTTCTAAGTACTATGCACTCTTCATTCCATGTGTCCTCAATGCCTGGTACATGGTCATTAGTCATTAATCTTAGTGGTAACTTTGAATGAATGAATGAATGCCACTGTGAACAACAACTTGCTTTACTGAAAGTGTCAAGTGTAGCAGATTTTCTATTTGGATAACCTCATCTTGTATATGGTTAATAGTGACCAATTCATTTGGCCACATTGTCATCTGTTACTCAAGATCCAAGTTAGATCACACACAGGTGCTCTGGAATAGTCTTTGCCAAGTTCTGTGTGGTAAGTAAGGTCCCCTCTGTAGTCCTCAAGTCCCTTCATGGCCTGGCACCAGCCTTCCCTCATGTTCCAACTTTCCATTGCTTCCTTCCATAACCCTCCGTCTCAGCCAAACAGCACAATTGCATCACCTTTAAATCTGGCTGACATTTCCCTGCCCCTGAGCACTTCCTTCCCTGTTCTCTCCATCCTCCGTCTTTAATCAAATGTTCACTTCAAGTCTACTAAGGTCTAGGCATTGCACAATGCACTGAGGTCACAATGATGAATAAGATGTGGTTGCTGCTCTCCAGGAGATCCTGATAGCACATGAATAGAGACCATGCCACAGAGTGTGGAATGTGCTGTGACAGAGCTAAGAACTAGGTACTGGGTTAGCACAGCTACGGTGCTATGTAAGACTTTCTGGAGGGGAGCAATTTAAGTCTGATGATTTCTTAAACCACATTTTGCTACTTGTTGGATACAGTTATTAATCCCCAAAGACAAAAATCTTCTTCTCTTTTCCATGGGATAAACACACAGGATTTAGTCATTAGGCTATCAGGCATCCTTATCCAAGTATCTCACTGAACAAGTTAAACCTCAGACTGTGCAGATAGTGACCATCTGAGACTAGAGAGGAAGGAATTAGGAAGTGGCTTACCAGGCAGCCAAGTGGTGCTGGTGTTGGCATCCTGAACCATCATCAAGCAGAGCAGAGGTCATGACATTGTTCTTGCCCACATGTGAGCACCCCGGGTATTGTTCTAGCAGGAAGGTGAGACAATTAATTGCAAACCTTGGTCTTCTGGAGAAATTAATGAGTTCTGAGTTCTTACTTTCTCATAAGATCAAGAAAGCACCAGCCATAGAGCAAGTAAATGGGTGTCAGGGACTGAAGTCAAAACCCCAGATCAAGAGTGAAGTGATGGGGGAGGGAATGGTCACAGTCACTGCTGTTGGTGTCATAGAGGCCAGGAAAGTACCATACAGACTACCAGACACCAGCTACTCATTTGGAAGAACTGTCCTGTGAAAATAGTTTAAAATATTGCAACCAACCCGTTTCACTTATATTTTCTAGTTTAATATATGCACAAGTGTCTAAATAAGCATTAAAGAATTTTTCAATACGTATAAATTAATAATTTGAAATTATAGAGTACTGTGACCACAGTAATTGGCAGCCTTTTTTTCTTAAAGGTGTGTAGAATGATGATACATCTTAGAATCAATAGCATCTCAGATGCTGTGAAATAAGGAGGCTCCTGTTTATCCAGTTAACCCACTGAATCCTGACCATAATTAAGTTTTCTCTTTGAGTTGAGTTGAAAAGCTTCTCCAGTCCATTAGCTATCCACCTGAGCTCCGGAAAATATGTCAGTGTTCTTTGTGTTCTCTGGAAGAGAACAGCAAAAGGTGAAAAAAAAAAGTTAATATTTAATACTGACCTGTTATCCTTATTTCTGGCTTTAGGAATTAGATGGGAATGACTTCATTGCTCTGCAGGCAACGGTATTGATGAAATAGGTTCCACTCTGTGTAACAGATGTGCTCCTGGAGAATAGGGTTTTCATTTAGATTTTTTTTTTTTAATTCAATTGTGTTCCCACAGAAAAAGAGTTTGCTTAAGACATCACTCACACACACACACACACACACACACACACACACACTCACACACACACACAATTTTGCCCAAGAAGGCTACAGACAAGGATCACACGACTGTTAGAAGCAGAGCCCAGGTCTCCATGCCAGGTTTCCTGCCCCTGGTTTCCACCCCTGCTGTTTTGAAGGACAATTACCTCTTTAGATTTACAAACCCAGAAAAATTGCAAACCCTTTCCAGGTTACCTCTTGAACACGGAGCCACACAGTGTTACTAACAAGTATGTAATTCATGTATCTACAAGCCTTTGCTATAGGCTTTTGTGTCAAGAAATAGGAATGTAAAAAGCAGATACTCGGCCTCAAGGAGGGATTGCAATTGATGGGATTTTAAAAAATGAGAAAACGGTCCAGGTTCAAGGAAATGGTGTTCAGTCACAGTGTCCTAAGAGTGTTCACTGGGAGGATTTTTCTCCTCCTGTCATTCTGAAAATCTTAATGGGTTTGAATTGATTCACTGAGCCATGCCATTGGAAAGGAAGGGAAGGTGTCAAGACCCCACATTTCCAGCCATGCATTTGGGGGCCAGACCAAAATGCACTTTAGAACTCTGAGGTTTAAAAGTGTTTACACCAAAAAAAAAAAAATCATTTGACAAGTCTTTCCATGAAACTGCAGTGTTCACTGTGTTGCCCCTGCTCCCTCCGTATGGGATGCAGAGGATGGAGCTGACCTTGTCTTCAGGCTCAAGGAGTTGCTCGTGCAGATGCAGGGATCCGCTGTACACTAAGGGCAAGGGAGAGCCACCCTGCAGCTTTACAATTCCAAGGGTCCTGGCTGTAGTTGCTTTGGGATCTATGTGTCTAATGCCATCCCACATCATCTACAAACACCTTCACTATGCTGAGGGATGGAGGCCAGTTGGCAAAAAAAAAAAATATGCCCAGAGGAGAGGAGCACCCAGCACCCGCTGCAAAGTCAACACGACCTCCTAGGGCAGCTCTCCCTGTGCCTGGAGCTGCAGGAGCCCTCCCCCAGGGGCTTTCTGCTGCCTGGCAGGGATCACCTGGCTGTTCTCTCTCTCTCTCTCCCTCCCTCCTTCTCTCTCTCTCTCTCTCTCCACTTACTACATAACTTGCACCACCATCCCACAGGCTTTGATTGCTACTGGTCACTGTTCAAAGCACATAAGCAATGGTCTGAATCAGGGAATCAGAGAAGTGAGTAGAGAAGGGCACTGCTCTGTGAGACGAGGCATCGTGTTGCTGAGAACCCATGACAGTTCTGGGGGGAAGGGAACCACTGGGGATACTGGAATGAGGCACACAGCCCTTCAGTGAAATCACGGGCCTCAGTGCCAAGCTAGAGGAGACCCCCTTCTTGAACCTCCCTACATACAACTCCAAGAGTGGTCTTTTTCCCTCTCAAGCAGGCTTTTGTCTAAATAACTAGAAGGGTCTCACTGTCGGGAGGGACCATGGCCCGAGGACAGGAGAAATGCTAGTGATTTAGAGGGGCAGCGATCACCTGTGGGGAAAAGGGATTGGAAATCAGTGAGGTGCTCTCCTAAGGATTTGGGACCAAGAGCTCACGTCCTCATCAATTAATAAGGATGTCACTTCCTGTGTGCCCCAGAGCAGTCAGTACTGCTCAGTGATATTGCTGCAGGCCCACCTCCCAACAGGAGGGTGCTGGGACAGAGAAAGTTGTGGAATATCCAAGAATAGAACTATCCAACCCAAATCTCTTCTCCCACCTTTCTGGGCACATCTTCGTTGGCCTTCCAAAGTCCACGCCCACATGTTCTCACCCTGTTGAACCCCAGAGAGGTACATTGTTCAAGCTCAAAGTGGCCTGTGCCTTCATCTGTGGACTCTCCCTGAGACACACAGATCTCTTACCCCGAGCTGGCTCATGTCTGTCCTGACAGAAGAAAAAGGAGGGAGCCTCCCTCTCATTTCTGGCTTACAGGTTGCCCAGGGAGTGTCTCAAGGCCACAAGGCCAAGCTCCATAATCCGTTCCTTGGTCTGAAGCCAAACTATCAGGCACCAACACTTCCTTCTGGAGTCTTCCAACATAGAATTACTTATTCATTAAGTTATTTGGACCTAACTACTATACAAGCTTTTTCAATTCCTTGCCTCCCCTAATAATCTATCATTGGAATTATATATTTGATTCCCAACTATAAGCTAAGATTTACCTCCAGGGCCCTGATATTGTCTTAGTAAGTGCAGAGTGGAACTCAAAACAAAGCCAATAAAGGAGGCATCTAAAATTCCTTGGCACCACTCTGCAGTTGGAGTCTTATTTAAAACAACTATTCATTTTAATGACTGTTCAAGTTTATTTTCATAAAAATGTGTTTTACATAAGCCCCAAAGTTTCATATACAATTAATTCCCTTCACAAAGAAATTGTGTTTCAAACCCAGAATGGTCATGCTGGTCTCCAGGACCGTGGAGCTTGTTCCTTTCAAGTTGTAGTTGCCTTTTTAACACTGTAATTAAGCTTGGGGAAAAAGCATAATGCTAACCAAATAAATCCTGCCCTTCATACAATTATGTATGGTATGTGGGGAGGAAAAAAATGATCTAGGCTTTGTTCATCTTAAAATATACTTGGCAACCACTTCACTTAATAAGCGCCTTTCTCTTTCTGAGAACAAGAAAGTTGGGAAGTCCAAGCACTAATGGAGAAATGCTGGCAGCCCCAGAGGGCAGCAGCTGTCCCAGAGCAGAGACCCACATGCAAGGGCTCAGGACGCTGCTCTGACGGGCTTCTCCAGGTTGGAGGTTTGTCTTGTCTTGAAGTGTCTCTCTCTGAGTCTTCTTTTCTTGTTTCCACCTTCAGTGGAACCTAATTTTGACAAGATGAAGCAAGGCCCAACAGAGAGACTCAGAAACCCTGGTTCTCCTGTGGAACCTCGTGAACCCTCAGAGCCAGCAGACCAGCTTAAGTCTCCACCTGCCTAGTCCCATCCTAGAGGATCTGGCATGAGCTCCTGCCCTGCTAGCACCCCACCGCCATCTCTCAGCAGAGCCTGCCCTTCACACCCATGCGCTTCCTCTGCATCTGCCTGACCAGTCCCAATGGTGGTGAGTGAGACCCCCCTTGTTTCTCCCCCTCCTGTTCACAGGCCTTGGAGCACTGCTGGGTACAGACCTGCAATAGGGCCAGCCCTTAGGTTCTACCCACCTGCTCCACCCTGGCTCCCACTGCGGGTGATCGAACCTCTCACCTGGACCATCCAAGTTCTGCTCCCCACAACCAAAGAGCAATACAATCAGAGTGATTGTTCCAAAATATTCATCTGATCAAGTCATCTCCAGCTTAGCAACTTTCACAATTACCATTTACCCAGAGTGTTGTGGATGGACTGTTATACTGACTTTCTTTTTTTTCCCACATTTCTTAATTGGTTCAAAATAGTTATACATAAGGATTTTTTTTGCAAGTTGAGGTGGGTAATCAGGGATTGAACTCAGGAGCACTCAACCACTGATCCATATCCCTAGCCCTGTTTTGTTTGCTTTTTTTAAATTTTGAGACAGGGTCTCACTGAGTTACTTAGCACCTCACCATTGCTAAGGCTGGCTTTGAACTCATGATCCTCCTGTCTCAGCCTCCCAACTCACTGGGACTACAGGTGCGCACCACCATGCCCAGCGTTAGGATTTATTTTGACATAATTATAAATTCATGGAGTATAGTTTGTTCCAATTATGTCCCCAGTACTTACCTTGGCCCTTTCCCTCTTCACTCCCCCTGTTCCCTTTCCTCTCCTTTACTATCTATTTATTTACATTTTTTTAAAAAAATTAATGTCTTGTGGATATACATAATGATGAGAGTCCCTGTAGTATAGTCATATACATACGTTGGAAAGTTAGTTCAGATTCATTCCATTGTTTTTCCCTTATCCAGTCCATCTCCCTCTCCCTCAATCCCCTTCTTCCACTCCCCTGATCCTCCTTTTACTTTAATGAAATTCCCTCATTTCTTTTATTTTCCTCGCTCTTCTTCCCCCTAATTTTAGACTAGCTTCCACATATCAGGGAAAACATTCAACCTTTGACTTTCTGAATCTGACTTATCTCACTTAACATTATAGCCTCCAGTTGAATCCGTTTACCACCAAATGACATAATTTCATCCTTCTTCATAGCTGAGTAATACTCTATTGTGTATATATACACCAAATTTTCTTTATTCATTCTTCTGTTAAAGGGCACCTAAGATGGTTATATAATATGATTATTGTGAATTGTACTGATGCAGCTATGTCCAAATAGTATGCTGATTTTCGATGTTTGGGATATAAAATGATAAGTGGGATAGCTGGATCATCTGGTGGTTCCATTCCTAGTTTTTTTGAGGAATCTCCATACTGCCTTCTAGAGTGGTTACACTAATTTGCAATATGAATGTACCTTTTCTCCCACATCTTCACCAACACTTATTATTATCTGTATTCTTGATAATTGCCATTCTGACTGGAGAAGGTGAAATCTCCATGTGATTTGGATGCACCTTTCCCTAATTGCTACAGATGTTGAACATTTTTTTTTCCAGATTTTTGTTGGCCATTTGTATTTCTTCTTTTGAGAAGTGTCTGTTTAGTTCTTTTGCCCATTTATTTATGGGTATTTGCTTCTTTGGTCTTAAGTTTTTTGTGCTCTTTTATACTCTGGATATTAATGCTCGGAGGAGCAGGTGGCAGAGACCTTCTCCCATCCTATAGGCTCTCTCTTCACACTCTGAGCTGTTTCCTTTGCTCTGCAGAAGCTTTCTGGTCTGCTGGTGTCCCACCTATCGCCTGGACCTCACCTCTTTTTCAAAGCTGACTTTCTAACACCTTCTTATATAAGACAAACTGAACTGCTCACTGATCCTGACAAAATCCTGAGAATTCCTTCTTCATGTCTTTGTGATATTGTTCCTTCTACTGGGAAGGCCAGGGGAGAACCTGTTGTTGGTTTGTAGCCTACTTGCCATTCGAGGCTTGGTTCAAATGCCACTTCCTCCCTTTAACAAGAAGTTTTTCTTCCCCATACGAACCCTATAAAAGCCTGACATAGCTCACTTAGAGCTCTTTCCTGCTTCCACAGCAAGCAACAAGGTACAGTTCCTTCTTGCTGCTATTTCTGAGCGGAACTCACCTGGCACACGGATCTGCGTGCTCCTTGAGGGCAGAAGCCACCTCCTGTCAATCTTTATTTCTCCCACCTAGTAAAGTGGCTTTAATCTAAGAGGCCTTAAACATATTTGTTGACAGAATAACTGAGTGAAAGACTTCCCTGGAATTTTGTTTTATACAGAAGAAGGTTAGAGACGGAAGGAGAGAACTTAGGTGCTTAATTTGTTCTGGATTTTTTTTTAATCACATCAAGGTAGGTAGCAATCTTTGAAGTGTCCAACGAAATATCACTTCTGGTGCATGAGGAGAAGCCTTCTTTTTATCCCTATACTAGGTTTGGTCTCTCTCCTGTGCATGCACCACTCTTATCTCACTCATACACACACACACACACACACACACACACACACACACACACTTCTGTTGTGAGTGGTGGTGCACTGGGAGACTCTGGAGGAGCCTGGTAGGGCAGCTGGACAGACTCAGAGCCAGAGTCCACGTCCCTCAAGATATAAGCTAAGCCAGGCATGTGTGATCCAGCAGCTCGGGAGGCTGAGGCGGGAGGATCATGAGTTCAAAGCCAGCCTTGGCAACTTAGCAAGGCCCTGAGCAACTTAGCAAGACTCTGACTCTAAATAAAACATAAAAGGGCTGGGGATGTGGCAACCCTGGGTTCAATCCCTGTTATCAAAAAAATTTTTTTTAATTATATATATATGTGTGTGTGTGTGTGTGTGTGTGTGTTACATTGCCAAATAGGAGCTATTTGAGGGCTATTTTGGTTTCCATCTGCCTTGCCCTTTTATCTTGTTTCTCAGGCCTGAGTGAGAATGAGAAGGTCACTCCCTGAACCTCCTGCAGACCCTGTGCGCCCATCCTCTGGTGACCATGGACTTCACGGGTGTTCCCTGCAGAGCCTGGGCTCTGTGAGGACAGTGCATCTCTCTTATGCCTCCCCAGAGCCTAGCAATGGCCCGGGGCGCATGCTAACCCTTCAGAGAAGGAATTATCCATACCATTGAGAAAAAGTCTGCAGAAGAAAAGAATAGAAAGGGGGATGAATAGAGAGAAGAGAGAAGGAAAGATGGACGCTACATAAGAAAGACTGGCGAGGAAGGGAGGACGAGAGCCAAGAGGCAGTGACTGAAGAGGGAGAGAGGGAAGGAGAGGAGCACTGGAGAAGGAAGCGGAGAGGAGGAAGGGCAGACCAAGACAGGAAGCCGGAGGCGCCCCAGGCGCTCTGGGCACTCCCCACTGGAGAGCCAGCAGGAAGGGCCTTGATGAGGCCCCAGGCCCTCATCCTTCCTCACCCCCCCACCTGGGCTGCACTCATCCTCTGAGACAGTGGGCAGCCACCGTCCCGCCTCTGTCCAGGAGGCTGCAGAGCGGGGAAACTGGGGTGGCAGAGGGGGGTGTTTGGGAAGGAGGGCGCTTCACCCATGAGAGGGGTTGTTCAGAAGCCGCCCCCAGGAACTCCAGCCTTTTGTGCAAGCCCAGGGGTGTCAGAAACCAACCTTGGAGAATAACTCCTAAAAAGCTTGGAGAACAACTCTCCTCAATCAAGCGACAGCCACCACACCTCCTGCCTCACCTTCCCCAAGGCCACCCCTGTGTTCTCCCTGCAGCCCCCCGGCGGCCCCCCACCCGTTCCCTCCTCATTATCCTTCTGCTAATCGAGTAGAGCTGGGCCCTTGATCAAGACTATTGGTTCTGTAACTCACCCAGACGCATCTGAAGCTGAGACATTTATGACTGTCCTGGGACGTATATCTGTATGATCTATCTCCTCCTTGGCGGGCTCCCTGGCTGCCCCTGGAGTCCACACACATCTCATTTTCGAGTGTGTTTGGAAGAAGGAACCTGAGGCCTGTTGTAGGTCTTCCTTCCACCACTTCACTCCCGGAGGCCAAAGGCTAAGGACAAGGGTCCCACACATTTCCCAGGAAATGAGCGGGTGAATGAAGGTCGATCCTTTTGTATTCGTGTGATCTCTCCGTGAACTCCTGACGTCAGGCAGCACTTGTTAGTGAATATTCTCTGGGACTCCACAGTGGTGGGGATTTTAAAAGGAAAGGCAGCTCTACTGATAAGAAGCCCGTCACCTTGTTCATGTCCAAGGTGCCAGACCTACAAAAATGGCATTTTGACGCTGACAACATCAAGGTGCGTTGATGAGGATTAGCATGGTCATCATTAAGACTTAAGGGTTCTGCTCGGAGCTTCAGACAACATGAACAACGTGCATTACTTTCCTAGGACTGCGATCACCACGTAACACAGATTGAGGGGCTTAAGCCACAGAACTCATTTTCTCATGGTCCCGAAGGTTGAAAGTCCAAGGTCAAGGGATCAACAAGCTTGGCCCCTTCTGAGGCCCTAATGGTTGTGTTCGCCTGCATCCTGACACGGTCTCCCTGCTGTGTGTGCCTCTGTCCTCATCTCCCCTGAGAAGGATGTCAGTCATACTGAACTAAGGCCCACCCTAGTGGCCCCGTTTTATCTAAATCACATCTTTAAAGAACCTAACTCCAAATAAGGCCACATTCTGAGGTACTGTGGTTTAGGCTTCAGCATGTGAATTGGGTGGGGGCACAAGTCAGCCCGTAACTCACGCTGCCCCAGATTCTTTCCTCAACCCAGACCAGAGTTTCTAGCACAGAAAACCAAAGGCCTGGCTTCCAGTCTCTACCGAGAACATGGAAATCATTCCTGCACCTCAGGAACACAGCAATGGCCCAGCACCTCCCCCTTCTCAGCCACAGCCACCCAGGACGACTGATTGGAACCAACTGTCCACCCCACCACAGGGCTCCCCAGTCCTGAGGTGCTGAGACCCCTGAAAACATCTCCCCCAGAGAAACTGGCTCAGCAGTCCAGGGCATGGGGAAACTGCCGGATCGGCATCGCTCTGCGCAGCAGAGTAACCTAAGGGGAAAAGGCTTCAGAGACTCAAGCACTTGCTCCAGGGTTTCCCTGAAGCTCAGTCTCTGCTCAGCTGTGAATGGAAGAGATCATGGGCTCTATCTCATCTAATCAGATGATCCTTAAGTGAAAATACCTCAACACATGTGGAAACAGGCCTGGCACCGAGTGGGTGCTCCACCCCTCAGCCACAGCAGCAGTAGTGGCCGCCCGGGGCATCAGGGAGAGACTGTCCAGCTTCACCTGCATCCACTTTGAGTTCAGACCTTCCCGTCTGCGCCATGTGGACGCCTCCCTCCTCTCCCCCGCACGTCACTGAGGACCAGCCCCAGCCTCACCTTCCCCCAGATGGCTTTCCAGAACTCTCTAGCACACTGCCTCCCTGTCTCCGAGCTCCAGTACCTCGCACCAGCACTGTGCCCACCTGGCCCTGCGCACCATCTCGGCCGTTCATCCTGCTGTGCCCTTCTCCTCTTCCCTGGAACCTCCCAGGGCATGGAAGCTCCCCTTCCGCCAGGCTCCCCCTTGGCCTTGGCCTTGGCCTTGGCCTTCCCACAGGTTCTGCCTGTGCACCTCTGTGTCCTTGCTCCAACCGTGCCTCCCCCAGGGCATCTCCTACACAGAGCACCTGCTGCAAGTCCTGGTGGTCACCTGCACTGACATTCTGAAAATAAAGGGGGCTTCTGGCCTCTGTGTTCCCAGGCAGCAGTCACAAAATCCTCATCCCTCCGTAATCGTGGCTACCACTCACTGAATGCCTACTATGTGCCAGGCACTGTGGCAGTGACTTTACACACATGGACTCCTGTCCCTAGACTATAAGGTAAGCATAATGACCCCATTCTGCAAGAGAAACTAAGGCTCCAGGTTAAATGACTTCCTCTAGGTCATGTGCTTGTAAGGAAAACAAGTTGTGACTTTCTATATCTGGCTCCAAAGCCAGGTATTTTCTTCCACACCAACAATCTCCAGTGAGTAAAATGGATATATAAATAATGATGGGAGGGGGTGTCACATGGTGGAATACTACACAGCTGAACAAAAAGACAAACTGCAAATTGTCCACTATGTTTAATGATTGGACTCACAGTTTTTTGATTTTATGATGGTGCAAAAGTGATCCTCATTCAGTAGAAACTATACTTCAAATTCCAATCTTTTCCTGGACTATGGATATCTGGAATAATTCTCTTTTTCCACATTGGGTAGTGGCAGGGAGCCATAGCTCCTAGTCAGCTACATGATCACAAGGGGGGAAAATGGAAGTCTGCAGTTGCTGTGTGGCTATGCTGTGAAATATGCTAAAGCAAGTGGACTAAATGCATTTCTGACTTGCAGTATTTTGAACATACAAAGGAGTGAACTTTGCATGTTTCTGCAGGTGCACACCTCAAACATGATTTTTCCTTTGCTTTCTTACTTTGCTGGTGCTCCTTTCTTGGCTTTAGTAGCTCCTCTAATCTCTGCTGTCTCTCCAAAGCCTGCCAGCCCCATCCCAGCTCCCCCTTGAAGCCGTCTGTCTTCGTGGGCTGCACTCGTCGGACTCCCAGCATCTTACCGTCTGTTCCACTTGGTCAAACTCTTAATCCCAGTTTTCTTCCGTTCTCTGTTATTTCACTGACTGTCTCTACTCCACTTGACCGTGTGCTCCTCAAGGACACAAGCCATGGTCTGCATTCACATCGACGTCTATTTGGTGTCAGGCACGTGGCTGGTGGTAAATAATATTGTTGGTTGATTAGAAACTGCCTGGCATGGCCCATGAGGGGCTCCTTAACTGCCGAACACCATCCTCCATCGGTGGGAGGAGGAGCGCTGTCATCCCTGAGAAGCTCAAGGAGCCCCTGGCATAGGTATTTTCACTTTAAGAGGCAATGAATTCAGGGACCTGGGAAAGGTTTAAACATGAGTCTTAAATTATTTGCTCAGCTTTGATTTTTATTTTACAAGATGCCAGGGCGATGCTGGGAGCTATTTACAGAAGGGGTGCGTAAGAGAGATGAAGACAGACTAGAAGTGGATTTACCCAGATGTTGCCTCATAGAAAAAAAAAAAAAAAAGTGTGCGCTGGGCAGGGGCTTCTCCGATGCGGAGGCACCAGGAACTGCAGGTTCTGCCCCTGGGCTCACTGGAGGGAGATCTGAATACTGCTCCTGTGTTTTTGTCCCTCTGCTGGGATGTGTTGAGCTAAGCCACTACTGAGAACGGCCCCTCGGAGGAAGAGAAGGAAGACCAGCTATTTATAGGCTGAAGTCAGATGCGACCCACCTTTTCAGCCTGTAATTTACAGTATATGATGAGAAAATGAACTTCTATTGCCGCGGGAATGTGAAAAGACAGGAGACAGATTTTCAGCAGCTTGGGGTTTGGCTTAGGTGCTTAGGAAATGTCTGAAAATGGCCACTTTGCTTTGCCAGAGGATTGCTTTCCTTGGTCTGTTGTCACTGATGCAAAAGGTGCCCGGGCCCCGTCTCTCTCAAGTACTGATGGCATCTTCGCAGCTGTGGGGTGGAGGACGGAGGGGAGTTTCTGCATGTAAAATGGGGGAAGTGAGGTAGGTCCAGGAAAGAGTGGGCAGGGATATGGTGCCTGTTGACTTAAGACAGAGCTCTGGTTCCACACAGCAGTAAACGTGGTGTCTAAGAAGGGTATTATGGGGAAGCGGTGGCTTTTGTTGGGGGCAGAGCACGTGGCCTGAGTCAGAAGCCCCTGATGACGCTCAGATACTGAAGGTAACTTTCCACCAATGGACACTACTCCTGGAGCTCTCTAGAGGACAGGCAAAACTCAGTGTGTGCTCAGTCAGGCAACCAACATCCGTGACAGGCTGGGCATGGAGTGGGGTATAAAGATGAGGAGTGTAACATGGTTCCTGCCCTGAATCTGGGATGAGACTGTCGCCATTCCAGGCCTCTTAACCTCTATCCATCTCCAGTCCCCCACACCCACCAGGATGCTTCCTGAGGCGGTCTGAGGGCTGTACCTGCATCTATGCTAGCTCCTGAGTGAGACTTTTGCCTTCTCCATTTATGCAGCTGGTATAAACTCGTTGTGTGAGACAGGTTTGCAGGGGAGGTGTGGGGAATGGGATGAGAAGAGATGGGGACAGAAGCTTGGTGAACACCAGTAGATGCAGCTAAATACCAGACGGGAATCCTAAATGAACAGAGACAGACAGACAGATGGACATAGTCATTGAGGGTCATAGAAGGCAAGTGATCAGAGAGTTTCTAAGAGTTTTTAAAGCAGAATAAGGATTTGGCCAAGGGGAGGGCATTTCACAGGGGTGTTGAGTGGGGGTGGTTGGTGGTAGTGTGGACAGGAGATGGGAAAGTGTGATAGAGTGAGGCGTGAGAGCTCTCTCCATATGTTCATTAGATCAGCTTTCAATCAGGTCGTCCAAATCGCCTATGTCTTCACTAACTTTGTTCTTTTAGTTAGTTCCTTATTGAGAGAGTGGCTGAAACCTCCTATTGTGATCCTGGTTTGTCAATTTCAGGTTGATAATTCTCATCTTTGCTTTATGTCTTCTGTGATTTTACTGTTAGGTTCAAATAATCATAGATTTATGAGATCCTCCGGAGGAACATTTTCTTTTGCTCTTTTGGTAGCAAACATCCTCTCTAATAATACTTTTCCCCTGCAACTCCAATTTAGTCAGGCTCTTTTGGTTGGCATTATCTGGTATACCTATGTTCCATCTTTTTACATACTATAATTGTCCTTTCGTTTGGAATGCACCTCTTGTAAACAGCACATGACTAGATTTAGTTTTCCTCTGCAACCTGACAATCTGGGTTTTAATGACTGAACTTAATCCATTTAATTTCTTGTGTTCACTGGTATAGTTAGATTTATGCTGTCATTTTTTCTTTGTTTTGATTTTCTCCCCTCCTTTCTTACTTTTATGTAGCACTTTCTTTATTCTTCCTTATCTCTTCTACTGACCTAATTTTAATGGTTACTTTAAAATCTCTTTCATGTATGCTTTACCCAACTAAGTTGATCAGTAGCTCTATAATTCTCCTGAGAAAAGTAAAAAATTTAGAAAGCTTTAATAGTTCCATATTACAAGTTTCTTTGGTCCAATATTTTTGGTTTCATCTTAATTTTTAGGACCTCTGAATTCATTGTGAGTTTTCTTTTTGGGGGGGTGGTTCTGGGGATTGAACTCAGGGGCATTCGACCACTGAGCCACATCCCCAGAGCTATTTTGTATTTTATTTAGAGACAGGATCTCACTGAGTTGCTTAGTGCCTCACTGTTGCTGAAGCTGGCTTTGAACTGGCAATCCTCCTGTCTCAACCTCCCGAGCTGCTGGGATTACAGGCATGCACCAACCATGCCTGGCTCATTGTGAGTTTTAATATTCACATTCTTACTGTTTAGGTTTATACCCAGTGAATATCAGAAAACTTCTTAACAGTTCCAATAGAAGTCAGAAGCAACTCTCTCAATAAGTGACAAATTAGAGAGAACAAAAACTAGTAAAGATACAAATGGCTTGAATGACCTGATTAAAAGCTGATCTAATGAACATATGGAGGAGACCTCTCACGCCTCACTCCATCACACTTTCCCATCTCCCGTCCACTCTACCACCAACCACCCCCACTCTCAATACCCCTGTGAAATGCCCTCCCCTTGGCCAAATCCTTACTCTGCTTTTAAAACTCTTGGAAACTCTCTGGTAACTTGTCTTCCACAATCCCACATGTCTGTGTCTCTAGCTCTCTGCTCAGGTCTCTCTCTCCCTTTCTTACATTTCACAATTCCAGCTTCAATTTCCTTTTTCTTAACTTTTTTTCTTTATGTGTAAAGGAAGAAAATTATTCTTTTAACAAAGATTGGCTAGTGGAAACTTCTTTCAGTCTTGATACTTATTCAGTGATAACTTAGCAAGGTATAGAATTCTAAGTGGATGATTACTTTTTATTTTTATCAGCTCTTTGAAAATAACAATCTGTTGCCTTCTGGCATCTATTGGCACTATTAATAAGTTTACAGCCAGAAGCAGTGGTGCATGCCTGTAATCTCAGCAGCTTGGGAGGCTGAGGCAGGAGGATCAAAGGTTCAAAGCTACCCTCAGGAACTTAGCAAAGCCCTAAGCAACTTAGTGAGACCCTATCTCAAAATATAAAATAAAAAATAATAAAACGGGCTTGGAATGTGGCTCAGTAGGTAAGTGCCTCTGGGTTCAATCTCTGGTAAAAAAAAAAGTTTGCAAATATTCTTTGCAGATAACACATCTTTTCATCAAGTACTATCATCGTTGGTAATAGTACAAATTGAGTCTAAAATGCTGTTTCTCATTAACCTCACAAGAACATCACCCTGGATTTTACATGAATGAATTTTTTGGTTTTGGACTCTACTTTTGAATTATGATGGAGCGTTACTGAATAATTTTACTTACATATTTTTAGTTAAAATAAATAAAAGTTAAGATTTGAATATTTTATTCCCACCCCAAAGGCTCATCTTATGGTGAACTCTGTTTAAGAGTGGAGTGTGAACCAAATCATCCATTTTAAGAGATTTGCTGTCATTTTCAGTAGCTTGCCTGTGGAAAAAAAAAAAGGGGTGGGAGGGATGGGAAGTTATATAAATCTGATTTTTAAAATATAAGTGATAGACTTGACTATTGGTGATACCAGGAGAAAGAACCAGAAGAGAGAAGGGAGTCTGAATATTTTAAGAGAGAAGGATAAACTGATGAATAGACATCATGAAGAGCTTTCCCCCTCTGAGGTGGGAATTCTGTGTTTTCTGCCTTTGATTCTTAAGCTTCCAGATCTTTCTTCTGAAGGTGAAGCTCACTCAAGTCACCCTAACCCTCTGCCCCCGGCCCTCACTTATGTTCCTTGATAGCTTCCTATTGCCTACAGCTTCCGGCATGGCCTTCAAGGTCCTCTTGTCTTATGATAGATCATTTCATTGATGGTCCTGTCTTCCATTTCTCCTTTCCACATGTTTTGGCTAGCGACATAAATCCTCTTTGCTGTTTTCTGAACATGTCCTGCAGTTTCTCATCTCCTTATTTTTGGTTCACAGTCCTCTTGTCCCAGGAGGCTGGTTCCATCTTATTTTCTCATATATCCAGATGTCCTCTGCTTAAGAGGAATTTCCCTCTTATGTATCCTTATGGAGATTGGGCCCTTCTTGGCAATAGTCCCCACAGTCTTCTTGTATTTGCTTATCAGGTACAGCTTCTACTGCCAGACTAAGGACTTTTGAGGGTAGAGAACATGTTGTTTCACCTCTGTAACCCATCTGCTAGAGATGCCTCTGTATGGTCATGAAGGAATGCAAACGGGAGTTGTAATTACAGCAATATGAACATTACAATCAACAATTATGAAAGCTGTCTCTGCTTGCTGGATGGCCTGCAGGTCTCATGGCAGAAGCGGCCACTTCTGTAGAGTGTCGGTGAGCCCAAGCATGAGAGTTGGCCTCACACTGAGCTTCCCACTGATGTCTGCAGAAGAGATGCAGAGTTCATTCTGAAAACTATGTAACAGAGAAGGAGTGAAATAGACCTAATTGCTTCCCTGTAGCTTTATTCCAAGAAGGAGATACTCCTGAGCTTGGCTACTAACTTTGGCTTGGAGTAAGACTGAGCCAGCCCACTCCTCCCTAAGATTTCTACCCTTCTCTGGGACATCTATAAATATGGGGGAGAAGGGGTGGGCTAGAAGATCTCCAGGGATTCTGTACTGTGACAGTCTTTGAACCTCTCCAGACAAGTTCTTCTTGCCTGCCATCTTCCTTTCTTTCCAAACCTGATCTGTTGATCATATATGGCCCCTGCTGTAATCATGGAGGAGGCTCTGTCCTCCTGGTCTTAATGGAAAGCTATCAAGGGTCCTCATAGGCTTGACATTCATGAGCCTCTGCCTGGTTTCTGAAGTTTCTTAAGGTTCTTTAAAAAGAGTCAACACAAAAGTAACAAGTAGAAACCTTAGAATGTTCCAGAATTTGACAAAGATAAGGTAGGTATCTTTGTGGTGAAGGCAAGAGTCTGTACTATCCAGGGGGCACATGGAACCTAAGCGTGCTTTGTTTTTCACCTGTGATTCAAAATTGATGGCTGGGCAGGAAATTTCTAGGAGTTTCTCTGAGATTGGATACAAAATACTGACTGCAGGCAGGGGCCACACACTCATACTTTACTCCATGAAAAGACAGCAAAATAGCTTCTGAATTTCCTCTTCAGTGGTCAGCATGACATGGCTCCCCAACAGGCTTGGCATTATCCCCCACCAAAGATACTTCATCTTCTTAATAACCCCAAGGCCTACAGTTTGTTTTCTAGAAAAATCAGTGCCTTGGCTGGCTAGTGATGCCAAATCCTGTGCAGTCAATCTTTTTCATCTCTCCCAGGAGAGAGGGGGAGTGAACTTACCAGTGTGCACCCCCTGAGCCCTAGGACTTGTGCTGGGGCCTTTACATGCAGGGGAGAACACAGACGGTTCAGGCCCACCCTCGCCCCCTGGAGCTCATGATGGGAATGACAGTGTGAATAAGTTAAACTTCTGCAGAACAAATTAAAGGCTTTGTTCTAAGAATAGCAAAGGCCCTTGCCTGCAAGAGCAACTTCCAGCAGCTTCTCAGTGCTAGGAGTCAGCCTGCAGAGTGAACTGCCAGCAGGGGGCAGAGGCACCGGCTGGGGAGATTGTAGATAATTACTGGGGTGGAATCAGACCCTGAGCAGCCCAGTGCCCAGTCAGGCCAGCTGAGCGGTCACCCCTGGTTTCAGAGCAGGGCTTTCTACAGTGGCTACTGTCTTCTTTTTCTGAATTGCAGAATGTGGCTGCATGAAGAACAAGATTGGGAAGAACATCCTGGAACTAGATTTCTTTGTTCCTTCACCACAATATGAGTTCTAGAGGGCAGAGATGGCCAGTTTCTGGGATCCGTTTGAGCATCACTTACCAGACCCTTCCTGAGTGTTAAGCAGGCCCCATGCTGTGACCACACAGAGATGGCACCTTGCCTCAAAGATGCCTGAGACTAGCACTGTAGCCAGAGGAACATGAGGAACTGGGGCAGAATGTGATCGGTGGAGTACAGTGTGTCTCAGTCTTTTAAACATATGTCTCCTTTGGAGAAACATATACATCTTGAAAATTCTTTGAAAGTTTGTGTTTCAAAAGGAATAGAGTAGTTTTTTTTTTTGTTTCCAAATATGAAATTATAATATTGAATATATTTTTAAAACTACATATGTCCTCCCTGAGATGTTTTTAAATTTTTTATTGAGGTATACATATATGCTGCAGTCAATGAATTTTTACACACACAAGTGCCTGTATGAATACCACCCAGATGTAGAAGAAATATTTCCAGCATCCCGAAAGCCTCCCTCATGTTCCTTTCAAGTCAACCCTCCCCATCACTAATCCAGAAGTAACCAATTCTGACTTATATCAGCGTAGGTTATCTTTGCTGCTCTTGGACTTCATATGCACTGACTTCTCTGCTGACCAGTTCTGTCTGACTTCCTTTGCTCATCTTAGTAGCAGTGCACACGTTCTTCAATTTATGATAAGCTTACTTCCTGTTAACTCCTTTGTAAGTTCAAAATACTGCAAGTCAGAAATGCATTTAGTCCACTTGCTTTAGCATATTTCACAGCATAGCCACACAGCAACTGCAGACTTCCATTTTCCCCCCTTGTGATCATGTAGCTGACTAGGAGTTACAGCTCCCTGCCACTACCCAGTGTGGAGAAAGAGAATTATTCCAGATATCCATAGTCCAGGAAAAGATTGGAATTTGAAGTATAGTTTCTACTGAATGTGGATCGCTTTTGCACCATCATAAACTCAAAAATCTGTGAGTCCAACCATTAAATATAGTGAGCAATTTGCAGTTTGTCTTTTTGTTCAGCTGTGTAGTATTCCACCATGTGAAGTATTCCACCATGTGACACCCCCTCCCATCATTATTTATATATCCATTTTACTCACTGGAGATTGTTGGTGTGGTAGAAAATACCTGGCTTTGGAGCCAGATACAGAAAGTCACAACTTGTTTTCCTTACAAGCACAGGACCTAGAGGAAGTCATTTAACCTGGAGCCTTAGTTTCTCTTGCAGAATGGGGTCATTATGCTTACCTTATAATCTAGGGACAGGAGTCTGTGTGTGTAAAGTCACTGCCACAGTGCCTGGCACATAGTAGGCATTCAGTGAGTGGCAGCCACGATTACGGAGGGATGGGGATTTTGTGACTGCTGCCTGGGGACACAGAGGCCAGAAGCCCCCTTTATTTTCAGAATGTCAGTGCAGGTGACCAACAGGACTTGCAGCAGGTGCTCTGGGCCAGGTGGGCACAGTGCTGGTGCGAGGCACTGGAGCTCAGAGACAGGGAGGCAGTGTGCTAGAGAGTTCTGGAAAGCCATCGGGGGGAAGGTGAGGCTGGGGCTGGTCCTCAGTGACGTGCGGGGAAGAGGAGGGAGGCGTCCACATGGCGCAGACGGGAAGTCCGGCTGAATTGTGCATCCCCATGCCCCACACAGGAAACATTCATGTTGAAGTCCAAACCCCCAGCTCCACAGAATGCAACCTCATTTGGAGACAGGGACTTTAAAGAGGTGACTGAGGTAAAACAAGGCCTAGTCCCACGTGGATGGTGTCTTTGAGAAGAGGAGATGAGGTCACTGACACACACAGAGGGAAGACCGAGTGGGGACTCAGAGAAGAGGACCATCTGGGGGCCAAGGAGAGAGGTCCCAGAAGAACCTCCCTTCCTGTGCCTTGATCTTGGGCTTCCAACCTACAAGATTGCAGGAAAATAAATATCTATAATTAAGCCCCCCATGTATGGTGCTTTGCTGGGGGAACCCTAGCAAACAGATATGTCCAGGTGCTCTAGGAAAGAGCTCTGGAGGCAGCCAGGGTTGTCCAAGAGTCCAGGCACAAGGCCATCTGGGTCTGAACAAGGCACAGGTTGGGAGAATGCAGAAGCCAACGCGGATGGGAGGGAATTAGCGGTAACAGAGACCAGTCTGGGCGCAGGCCACAGTCAGGTGAAATGAATGTCTTTGAAACCTGAGGAAGGACTCCGGGGAGGAGGGCTGCCATTTCAGTTCCAGGAGTGGCTTCCACAGGAATAGGGTGCCCTCTTCCCATCCTTTCCCAACCCCTAGTCTCAATGCAGCATGAGATGCATCAGGGAGCAAGACGTTGATGAGCTGTCCTCTGACACCCTGTGCTCAGTGCTGATTGGAGCTCGGAGACTCTTATTAGAAAAAAGCCCTAAATCATCACTCCACACCTGCTCCAGTCCTTCTCGGCCCAGCTCTGAGCCGGGTGGGAGTGCAGGAAGGAATACTTCTGGGTGAACCAGTCATTAAGAAAGTCTGGGAAAATATATCTGCCTCTTCACCCAATCACTCGGTTCTGAGCACCTCGGCTACAATCACTCACCACTCTAAGCCCCAGATGTCACAGCTACCACTGGAAGTGGGGGTCCGCCAATGGGTTTCTAACTCCTTGAGGGGAGGTGGCCCCCAGGAACATTTCTGATCTCCCAGGATTCCAGTAAGCTAACAGTGTCACAGTGCCCACTCTGCGCAGGTACTAAGTGCTTCTCATATTTTGACATACTCAATTCTCCAAACACCTCCACAGTGGCAGTGTAAATGGTGTCCCCAATGCAGCACTACTCTGCACAGAAGAGCTACAATGAAAACAAAAAATCTCAAGTGTTGGTGTGGACATGAGCAGCTGAAAAACCCCCTCACTGCTGATTTGCAACCCCTGTGGAAAACAGCCCAGCAACATCTACTAACACTGAATACATACGTGTCTGTGACCCAGGGATGGAATGGAATATACCCAACACAGTGGGTACAGAAGAGCACCAAAGGCATTTACAATGGCAGCAGTATGAAACTGGAATGTTCCCAGATTAAATGGGAATGAATAGGTACAATTATGCACAACAATCTGGAGGAATCTTACAAACATGATGTTGAAAAACAGAAATTAAACACAAAAGACTACCTATTGTCTGACTCTATCTATAAAAAGTTCATAAACAGACAAAACTAACCCTCTATGAATTTGGAAGTCAGGTTGGTAGTAACCTGGGGGATGGGAAGGCATGAGGGAGGTTTAGAGGTGCCAGTGACCATCTGTTTCTTGGACTAGGTGTTGTTTGTCTGGGTGTGTTCACACAATGAAAATTCAATCAGATAAAGACTTATCTGTGCACTTTTTTGAATGTCTATTATAGTTCAATAAAAAGTTGTTAAAAACTAAAACCCCACATGATAAGAAAATGACTCTACAATGCAGAAAACAGGGCAGGAAGGGTTAAAGTCACTTCCCCAAGGTCAGTGCCAGGATTTGAACCCAACTCTGGCTCTCGAGCCTCAGAGTTCAGTCATTATTCTATGCCATCTCTCACAAGAAGGTGTCCAAGCACATGTCCTGCCTTGACTCTTGGGAAGCCCCACAGAGCCTGGAGCACACTGCTTGCTATTTAATAGGTGCCCTGTGTATGTCTTATGTGGAATAAATCCCCCTGGGAAGCACTTCCAATGGGTAATGTGATTTCCACAAGTTACAACATGGCCACTGTAGAAGAGCCAGATCATCAGGACAGATAACTACATTTATATCATAGACATCAGACATTTTTCTTTAGACCCAGAAGCCATTTTTCACCACCCCATCCCATCCTTTGCAGAAGGCTCAGAATGGACAGGCCCAGCCTGGGTTTCCTCTGGGTTGTGTACTTTGGTCTGCAGCTAATGATGGACTCTCCCTCCAGGGGTCCTGGAAAAGCTATTTCATCCTGGCATTTAGAAAGATATCTCCAGGCCTCAGGGACCAACTCACAGGTCAGGAGGCTGCTTGAAGGATTTTGAACACAGAATACGGGATGTAAAAACCAGGTGAAATTAAATTGGACTATCTTTTCTCTCTCGAGGGGCAAGTGCCTGACTTCAGTCCATCCGCTCACTCGCTCAGTCATTCGCCAGGCCAGAGGCTCCAGGCCCTGACACACAGAGGTAGATGAGACACAGCCTGTGCCTGCCATGGATTCAGATGGTGCAGAGAAATCAGATTTGGAAATCAGTGTACTGACCTCTGTAAGCCTCAGCCAGTTCCCAACTCCCCGCACCACTGAGAGCTCAAGGAGGCAGGAGAGGGGGAGATTGGCACATCGGGAGACCTTTCTAGTGCTCAGCCACTTTTACTCTTTGCAGAAACATGCTACAGAGTGTGTGAGGGTTGCAGTGAGGGGGTTCACATCAATGGCACAGGGTGACCCGGGAATGCTTTATAGATTTGATGCTCCAGCAGGTCACCCACGTCAAGGACATGGGCAGGTGGGAAAGTGGAGTCCTGCCTAAAGGCCTTTCCCCACTACCGCTTCAGGCCTCACACCTGCCCAATCGACAGAAAACAAGGGACTCCAAGGCTACTTAGGACACCTCTCTCCATTTATCAGAGGCTCAAACCACAACGTCCCTGCTCTTCAGAGAGCACGGCTGCCCACTGTCCACTCCTCCATTTCACACTGCCAAGCAGAGCCTGCCCCCTGCCACCAGAGGCTCAGCTCACAGATTTCCTCTCCTTCTATCACCACCTTGACTTTGCAGTCAGACTGGGATTACTGGTGAGAAACTGATGCTGACCACCTCCTTCCCCAGAAAGACCCCTGCCTCTGCTTACTCCCCAATGTCTGGACATAGCCCTGGGCATATGCAGAGAATCCAGGGAGCCAGTCTCCTTCCTCCCAATTTTCCAGGAGAGAAAAAAAATCTGTGCCTGTCAGAAATGTGATAGAATTGTCAAAAGTACATCGAAATGGCTATATACATTGTGATCTCTAAGTCACAGTTCCATTTGTTCTGTGACAGTGTAAAAAATAACGAAATTTCCATCAAGATGGAAAATAAAATGAAGAAAGCACTTCAACAGTATTTGAAAACAATGTCTAAACAAAGTCCCTTTATTTCCTCCCTGGCAGTCTCCTGGTGGTGGCCCCTACTCATAGTTATGTCTCTCTCTCAATCTCTCCCCACCTCTCTCTCTCTCTCTTTCCCCCCTCTCAGCCAACTTGGTCCTTATCATCTCATCTCCCTCTCCTCTGGTTCTTCTACCTGGGCCTTTTCCACACCTACCACAAACAGGGGTCAAGAGACCGCAACTTCCTGAATCTGAGAATGGCTCCAGGTAGTGCCAAGAGGTGCCCAGAGTCTCCCTCAACCAACTCTGCTCAGGCAAATGCACAAGACACTAACCTAGGCAGAAGCCAGACCCTCCAACCATGGGAATTTCACATTCAAGTTGGCATGAAAAACAGACTGGGGTGTACCTACATCTCTGGAAGCCACCATGAAAAAAATTCCCCAGAGCTGGTGGCTCCATTCCCTGAGCTCACATCGATCGTAGCCCTGACTGTCCAGGGCTCTGCAATTAAACCTCACAGTATGTGAAGGCCACAATCCACCTCTCCATCCCCCACCCCTGCCCAACTTATTCCCAAGAAGAGAAAGAAGCTCAAGAAATATTTATCTAGTAACTGAAC
Organism: Marmota marmota marmota; assembly: GCF_001458135.2. Classification (NCBI taxonomy): domain Eukaryota; kingdom Metazoa; phylum Chordata; class Mammalia; order Rodentia; family Sciuridae; genus Marmota; species Marmota marmota. Next base: position 43,277,321 of record NW_025999977.1, on the reverse strand, counting down.
AAATGAATAAAGACTGACATGCTGCATGAATAAGTGAACACAGAGATCACAGGGAGAAAAGTGGTTATAATATTTATTTTTAACAGAAGCTGATGTATCTGAATAATACATGCACATGGTCCATATGAAACTTGTGTAGAACTAATGCATATGAAGACAAAAGTCTCCTTCCACACCTCTCCTCATCCACCAGTCCTGCCTCAAGAGACAACTCTGCCGTCTCTCACCGCTTGCTTCTGATATGAATCTTCAAATATATTTTTTCTTTTTTAAAATCTTTCTTAGTTGTAGATGAACACAATACCTTTATTTTATTTATTTATTTTTATGCAGTGCTAAGGATCAAACCCAGTGCCCCACATGGTGCTAGGCAAGCGTTCTACCACTGAGCATACCCCGAGTCCTCTTCAAATATTTTGATGTCTTAATTTTAGACATCATACACTAATTTTCCATTATATTATATGAGGATTTAATGCCCATATGCCACCAGATTCTCATCTCTCCTTCTCCCATTCTCCAGTGAAATTTATGTTATATGTTATTAAATCAATAATCAGTCACTTTATTTTGACAGTGTTACCTTATTTGTCAATATCCTCTGTTGCTAAGACAGCAAGTGGCTCGTGGTTGTATGAAGGAGAAACAATGGTCCTGGGCTCCAACCCCTTCATAGATGGCTGTCAACCAACCTCTATTTTCAGATCCCCAGCTCATCCCTCTCCTCCCTGAGGCCCTTCATCTCAGCTCCTAAACCATTTTTCCTAAAGAGTAAACTGGTGCACTTCTCATTGGCATCACCCCCTGCAGACACTTAAATTCTAATTCCCCTCCTTATTTAACTCAGCTGCCACTCTGTTCAATTTCTGTTTTCCAAGTGTTTGTTGTAATCACCCATCCACTACTGTCTCCATTTCTATTTGCTTTCTCCCCATAGCTTTATAATAACCCTTTTATTCCCTTAGTGTCATTTTAGCAATGTTTCAAAAGGGAGAAAAGGAAAATATATATGATCAATCTACTTACATTCACATTAAAGTTGAACGACCTGCTATGGAAATGGGTAGCTGCACGGTCAGAAGCGAGTAGCTCAAATCTTTTCCAAGATAGCTCTGGCTGCCTTTCCAAGGTGAAGGGTTACAGTCCGTACTGTGGCATGCCACCCAGATCCTCTTCCTATGACAGAAGCACTCACTCCCCAAGCAGCTTGGAATGGGATCGGCTGAGACCTCTGTGTTCTGGGGGATAAAACAGATAAGAATATTGCTTAATTTATTCAATCAAAAGAATGTAAGGCTAGATGATCAAGAGGGTGGAGGAAGTTGCCCTGATGAAAATTCAGGGTCCCTTAACCAATTTCTACACCTGGTTCAACTCTTAGGCCCAAAGACCACTGAATAATGAAAAATCCCCAGAAGGAAAGACCCTGAAACTTTATGATGAGCTTATTTAGTAAGAATTCCCTAAAAAGGATTGGCAGGGAAGCCATGCTCTGGAGAAAGGGGAATACCCAGACATTTCAAAGACCATGAACACAGTCCAAATTGATACTGATATATAGGGACCTGACATGGATTCATGGGTCGCCATTAGAATAGAAGGAAAAACAGAATGTGAAGTTTGATGCAGGTTCCAATAAGATAATCACAGTGTGAGCCCTGGAGTTCTCAAGCAGGGCATTCCAACTCACCCAGGATGTACACCACTAAAAGACTAGTTCTGGCATGATAGCGGGCCCTGACTGAGTCAAAGAATGTGACCATGCGACATCAAGAAGACCATGAGAGCAGGACCATGCATGATAAACGGGGTTCTGTCAGACCTTCCAAGTCAGGCAGGACCAGCAACAACCCACAGTGAGATCAAGGCAGTACACCTGGGCTCAGTGCAAACAGAGCCCTAGGCCACAAGTAGGCTGCCTGGCAGATGACTCCAAGTCCCACCATCCACCACTGTTACTTTGGTACTTTTCCATCAGCCCCCACCTACGACCCACGAAGGGCACTTTATGACCTATTCATGAAGGCAGAAGTCTGAGCTCTCTATACAGAAATACCAGCTTGTTTTGTGGGTATCAAGCACAAATGGGCTGCCATAGTCAGGCATAGTGGCACACGCCTATAATCCCAGCAGCTCAGGAGACTGAGGCAGGAGGATCAAAGGTTTGAAGCCAGCCTTTGCAATTCAGCAAGACAGTAAGCAACCTAGGGTGACCCTGTCTCAAAAAAAAATGGGGGTTTGGGGTTGTGGCACAGTGTTTAAGCACCCCTGGGTTTAATCACTGGTACCAAAAAATAAAAAAATGAAATGCCACTACAGTGTACTTTCCCTCAGGGTGGTCCCCACTAAAATCCACCTCTCCTGGGCTGCACAGATGTCTAAATGGTAGAAAATGAAAGATAAGTAGTATCCTCTTAGGTACCAGAAGACTCAAAGTCACCAAATAATAACCAAACAACCCCATTTTCATTTCAGAGTGCTCTGAGCAGACAGCTATAATGCATCCACCTTGGACAATAAACAAGGATGTGTTACATTAACCATTTATTCATTTATATTACCAAGAAGAAAGGACTTTTCATTCTCACCCATAGGAAGACTGATTGGTAAATGCTTGTTCAATATTTCAATTACATAAGAAAACTTAAGCTCAAAGATAAGGTCTGACAATTCCACTGAATCCTTTAGAAACTAAAATGGAGTTTAAATAGCATACCAGGGCACTAATTCCCCCAAAGGAAGCACAGGAAATCTTAACCCCACTCATGCTCCAGGCAAAGCCAAATCCAGCAAGCCTGCAGAACCCACACTCTTGGTAGTTTTGAGACTGACACTTTGCAGGCTCACAATAGGGTCAAGGTGAAAAACAGGTCAAATTGTATACATGAGAAAAAAAGAAAAGAAAACTGAGGTTAAAGGAGAGGTATGAGTAGGGTTTATGTGCAATAGACCCTTCTATCTCTTTTCTACCTCAGTCAAAAGCAGCCCTCAACCTCTGTCCCAGAAACTCAGCACAAAAACCTTGGAGTGTTCTCTCACTGCACCACACCAACATCCAATCAATCCCACAACCAGCATATTTCACTTCAGATAGGCAACTACACAAGGATTGCTTCAAAAAGCACAGTGGTATCTCAACACTAGATCTAATAATAGACAGCCTCTGAATGAGTAACAGATGGGTAATATATACAATGCAGATACACTGAACAAAGGACCTTCACATTCTGGGTGAGATGGAGTGGGACAGCACAAGATTTCACTATGGTACTCAGAACACACACAATTTAGAACTTATAAGTTGTTATATCTGTGACCTTCCATTTAATGTTTTTGGACTACAGCTGATGGCAGGTAATTAAAACTGCGGGAAGTAAAAACACAAATAAGAGGGGACTGCTGCACAAGGCTTGCATTCTTGGCCATAAAACCCTCTACACAATTGCCCATCCTCTCTCTTCCCCTTCTCCAGTGACCCTGGAAGCCATGTGGTGAAGGTGGCAGTACTATAAGAAGTCAGCTCCTTAGTTAGTACTTGAGGCAGAGCTGACAGAAGAGCTCTCACCCCTCAGTGGACTGTGACTGAATGAGAAATAAAACTGTTTTAGGGTAAGTCACTTGGACAGGGTACTCGATGCCACAGCATAGCACAGCTTGTCCTGACCAATGCAAATCTCTCCACCTCGCCCAGGTAGCTCTAGTCAACAAACATTCCATCTCAGCAGGATTTGGAGGTTGGCTGGTTAAACTAAGTGGACTCAAGAAGATATTAAATTCTACCATAAGGCTAGACCTTACCAGACACCCTTCTCGCCTAACTATAAAATGTCAACACCGAACATTTTCATGTGAATATACCCCTGCTTCATTTAGCAATGGTTGGTCCATAATAAAACATGGAATATAAATGTTTCACTTTATGTTAAGTGGCATTATATCCATTGAACTGGACACACTCAGAATTTACTTTTAAAAAGGTTAATACTATTGTGTACCATATGACATACAAAGTGAGCACCACCTGATTTCGCTCTAAGAGCAGCTGCTGCAACCTGTCCCCTTATGAATGTGCTTCCAGGACTAATGTTAAAATCAATCGGTCCCCATGGAAATGCAGTCAGCCAGAATTGGGCTGTCTGAACTGCTCACACACGGTCTTTGTCTACACTCATGTTCAGAACTCAATATTTAACTGTAGTATTAATTAATGATGCACCTTGTAAACAACAAAGATCAATTGAAAAATTGCCCATAATCTGTGGCTAATAACAAAATGACACTCATCAGAAAAGCTCTCAGAGCATTTGAGAGATCACAATAAGCCAAGAAACTTGGATTCAGAGGATCCCCAGGCAAGAGATATGGCTGTAGTCTGGGGAGGTCAGGAACAGTGACATAGAGCATGCCCACTTAGCTTACACCCACACACACACATGCGAACAAGTGTTGTGCCACCATAGTGAAAATAAAATCTATGTGCTATCCTCCCAGTGACGGGACAGCAAAGGGTAAAGCAATAGATGTCAGAGGTTGGAATGATGGAGACACTCGTTACGCATCAGTGAAACTCTCAGAACTGTCATCTGCCACTACGGAGAGGCAGGTCATGTGCCTGCTGAGTATATGGCTTAGGGAATGTGGCTGGAAAGAGCCAGAATTTAACAAGGGAATAAAAAAAATGTGAACTTAGGAAAAACAGTGGGTAGTTTACAATAAAAATGAAAGGCAACAGAGAGAGTCTAGAAAGTAGCCCAACAGCTGAACCCGACAGTGAAAGATAAGACTGGAAGTGCTTTGAGTAACTGAGGCCCGTTGAGATTTCTCAATTAAGGACTCGATCCCACAGCAAAGAGTAAATTAAGGATGCTCTCTTCCCACCCAAGCCTGTTTCTGATGATCTCAAGAGAGCTGTCGTTAAACTGAAAGACAGAGGGAAGAAGACAAATAAGCCAATAAATAAGGCTGGCTTAATCACATGATTATTTAGGCAAGAACTATGGATGAAGTTAAGGACACATGCAGTTATATACACGCAAGTAGATCAGATGCTTGTTGAGTTTTTGACAAAATCGTATTGCTGAAAAAACTATAATCCTGGCCTTAAAAAAAGAAAAAAAAAAAAGCTTATAGATCTTAACTAACCTTAACCCTTCCATTTGCACCACAAGGAAGCAAGCAAGAAGGGAATGCTACCAACTTCAGAGATGCCCAAAAAAGGAAAATAGACAAGGAAAATTATTCCAGAGAATGGAACCAGGACAATGGGGATAGTGGACAAAATGTTTCTCCCAGAGAACAGAATCGGGGCTCATGGAAGAACTTCCCTTGCTGGGCAGAAGTTCCCACGATGGACCTGTGGCGGCCGTGTCTTCCACTCCTCTCCTCTGTGATTGTAGCATTGGTTGTGTTGACTCTGCCTCTGCTCCAGCACTCTCAGTGACAGGCCAGGACAGGGCAAGGTGTGTGACTTCTGGTTCACTGGTTACTGGGTCACACTGAGCCACACTCAGAACTGATGGTTCAAACTCTAGGAATTAGAGCTGATGCATGCATTGGACTTTGGAAAGAGAAGTAAGGATGGCCAAGTGTAGGACAAAGGGTGTGCAGAGATTTTGAGTGTCCATGGGGTGAGATTGTGGCAGAGGCAAGCAGCAGTCCACCAGTTCAAGCTGCTTCCTCCATAATGTTGAGCAGCCAGTGGGAGGCAGCTATCAGGTCAGGGACTGCACTTCCCAGCTTCCCTCTTGCATTTGGGTATTTCTACTCTTGCACTTAGGTATATTTGCACACTTCGTTAGGAATATACAGAGAAGAGATGTGCAAAACTTCCAAGCTGGGGCGATAAAAAGTGGATGTTTTCACTTTCGCTCTCCTTTACCCCTTCTGCCACTGGAAGACCCCAAGATCTTAGGCAACGGTGGAGCCTAAGATGGAAAATTGAACCATCACTTGGAGGAATGTTACCTGCCAACCTGGTGCACCCAAAATAGACTGTTCTGTAGTGAGGAATATGCCAACTGTGTTAATCCATTGACATTTGGACAGTATCTGCCAAGAGCTAGAGGTACCCAACCAATATACTGACAGAGTATTTGAAGCAGGGTCTGTTCTCTGATTTGGCATTTACAGCAAACTTTCTAATGTGAGAATTTTTGCCAGCACAATTGAAGGGACCACATATCGTACAAATTATCACACTACTCACTATAGCCTTTGATTCACTTCTTGAGTGGGTCATTCACTTGCCCTCTTATACATGAAGGAGGCAAAGTGTTGCATTTTGCAGTGAACACATGTGATGATGCTGTCACTCTTACAACAGTTTCTATCACCTCTATACTGTGTCATCTGACCCAAGCAGTTCATCAGAGCAGCCTGTCACAAAAGGTTAATTTTATGCTGGCTGCTCACCTGTGAGTATGGACAATTCCCTCTTGAGGGTCCTAGGGCACACTGATTGAGAACCACTTGGTGCCATGTTGGAAATATCCAGGCATCCCTCATAAGTTTCTCCAAGACAGAAAACGGGATCTCCATGAATAAATTGCCACTAGGGCAATTCTAGCTTTCACTTGCACAGGAAAGTAGTTCTTCAAAGGTCAAATTTGACTTTATGGCTCAAGGTGAAGAACTGCTGAAGTTGCTGTTTGCATTTCAGAGTGTTAGGTGTCCCTGGGGTTGGGAGGGGAAGTCACTGCTATACTAACAACTAGGACAAAACAGGAAGCAGCCTGTGGTGATGGAAGGACAAAAATCAGTAAATATAAAAAGATGAATAAAAATAATTAACAGCATAAATAAACAATTACATACATACGAAGAATCAAACCATCTAGTTCATATTAACAAGAGTTGACTTTTCAGGAAATTCTTGCCCAGGGAGGAAAAGTTGTTGAAACTAGGAACTTACCAGAAGATTCATCAATTCTTGAACAGGAAACATCAAATGGCAGCTCATACCCCAAGACCTTTGGGACCCTTCTCCTCCAACTCCTCAAATATGAGTACTGATCCTTGTTATGGCCACCAGTTCTGAACTATCAGATCGTAACTCTTACCTAGTCCTAATAGAGATTGCAATTCCAGTGCAATCCAGATTCACAGTCTCAGTGAACATTCCAACTTGCCCTTCTCTGAGATGCGGCAAGACCGTATCCTGCTGGTGCTCTCTTATCATGGTGCTATGAGCTGAATGTCTGTATCCCCTTAAAATTCTCAGTGTGCTGTATCTGAGGGTGATACCTGTGGGAGGTGAGTAGGTCATGAGGTCGGAGCCCTCCTGAGTGGAATCAGTGCCCTCATAAGAAGAGAGCAGCAAGAACTCGCCTCCTCTCTCTGCCCACTGCCATGTGAGGACACAATGAAAAGATATCCATCTGCAAGCCCAGGAGAGGACCCTCACCAGACCCTGGATCTGCTGGTACCTTGATCTTGGACATGCAGCCTTCAGACTGCCTGTTGTTTAAGCCACCCAGTATGGTATAATTGTTATAGCCACCCAACTAAGACACACACACAGTAAATAATTAACTCAGCTTTGCTGATCAGTAGGTCGTTAGTGTGATTTGGGGGGAGTCGGCGCTTGTCAACATGTACAAACATACACTCTCTTCCTCCTTCCAAAACTAATTCACTGGGTACCTCAGAAAAAAGTTTCTAAGCCTCTCTGTTCACTCAAAAGAAATCCAGACGCCTACATAAACACATCCTCCCAGTTATTTCAGACAGGACTAAGCCTGACATAGTGTGGCCTGAAGCAAAATAATAATAATAATAACCTGTCAAAAACACAGTCTCTTGTATCATTGAGACCCATCACTACAACTTTTGAAGATTCTTGCACACATCATTACAAAACAGACAAATGCATTCACTCTGGTCAATTAGGGGGGAAAAAAAACACTTAAACAGAAAGAGTCAAAATGGGAAATAGTGTGAAAGACAGGACATCAAAAATTAAGAGTTATGCTAAGAAGAGAAATCCAGAATATTAGAGCTATAGAGAATTTTTTGGACATTTTTATAAACTGAGAAATCATTTCTCTTCCTCCAATGGCCTGTATATTGAAGCTAATGCTAAAAGCATTAATTTATCATGAGATTTTAAAGATCTCTCTCGTCAGTAATGAAATAAGCACGTGACAGGGTAGCCAAACAGTTATTGTTTATAGGAAGATTATTATAATAATTAAGATTAATAGCAATTACTTGTCATGTTTGTGGATTTTTTTCCTTGGGAAATAACTGAAGCCATATTAAATAACTAATTAACACATCTCCATGTCTGGGTAAGAATGCATGGATTCACATGATCCTATGTATTCTCCCGTGCTCCATAAGCAGATAAATAAATAAGGACTGTAAAGCAGCCAGCGAATATTTTGAAAAGAAACTTCAGAATTAAACTAGTCACTGAATGGGTGATGGTGCCTAAAACGGAGATCAAGGTCCACCTGCCCTCCTTCTTCACGACCTTGCTAATCCCACTAACAGGTGACCAAAGGCAGATTTCAGACCTCACAGCCTGCTTGTCTGTTTCTGTGTGTATTCAAACATAGAAACACATCTTGAGTTTAATACTTATTATATGATAACTTGAATAATTTTATCTTCATACAAAATGGGATTTTTTACTCCTTGGTCACAGCACTATAGAAGAAATCTTAACGCCTTAAGTATTAAAGCTGCAAAGCTATTATTATTGAATGTTTTCCAGAGCAACATGAAAATGGATAGGAAAATAATATTTCTTCCTATTGGAATTCTTTTTTTTTTTAAGGGGGCCTTGCCATTTATACAGCTCAACACTGAAGGAGGAAAGGGGGGGGTCAAGGAAATCTCCTTTTTCAAAGAATGCAGACTTGTGGTCATGGGCAGTGTCTTCACAAAGCAGGCAGGGCCACCCATGACACAGTGGGCCACCCTGAGCCTGTCACTAAGCAGAAACAGAACATATCAATGGAGATAGGCTGGGCAGTTCCCTCTCCCAAAGTGCCCCCTCCCAACGGTGGGCCTGGGGGCAAAAGAGAGAAGAAGTCGGACCGTCCAAGACAAACCAGAGGGTGAGGGGAAGGCTTTGTCCCTCCCAGCCTGGTCACTGAACACACCCCTCAGGCACTTGTTTCCTGCTCTCATCACACACACACACACACACACACACACACACGGCCATCACCTGCCAAAGTGCAGAGACCTCCATTTCCCTCAGGACCCTCATTTTCAAACTGGGAGATTATATTCATTCCACAATGAGTGTGTGTTCATGCAGATGGAGGGTGGCAGAGGAAGGGAGATGGAAGAAGAGGAAAGGTGTTTATGGAGCCTGCTGAGACAGGCCCGGGGCCCCAGCTCTGGGCTCGGATGCAGTCCAGCCTCCGAGACTCCACAGGGAGTGCGGGGGCCAGCACCTGGGGAAGAACACTGTTCCCGTCAGCTGTGTCGCTGCTGTGACTGAAAGACCCAACCCCAACAGTTAGAGGAGGAGAATCGCATCTAAGGGCTCACGGTTTCAAAGGTAGGTCGCTGGCTCCTTCCTCAGGGCTCGAGGGGAGGCTGAACATCACAGCGGCAGAGCGTGGCAGAGGGAGGCCGAGAGCGCGAGGCCACAGATCCAGAATATATACCCCGTAGCCACGCCCCCCAGGAACCACTTCCGCCAGCCGCCCCCCACCCCCAGCCCGCCTCCAGTTCCCACTCAGTTAATCCCAACAGGGATTAATTCACTGACTAGGTTAAGGCTGGGACCCCATCATTTCTCCTCCAAACCTTCTTGCGTTGTCTCACACTGAGCTTTTGGGGGGACACCTCACACCCAAACATAACAAACACCCAGCATTTGTCGAGTTCTGCTCTAAGCAAGAGCCAAGAGAGCACCCATGGGAGGTAGGACCAGCCTCCAACTTGGCCTTCCTCCAGGACCACTCCCTCAGCCCCCCCACATGCAACCCCCAGAAGCTACCGGTGTGGCCAGGGCAGTAAATATTCCCCTTGGCTTCTCTAAGCCCAGACTTGAATTTGCAACAACCCTACTATAATTTAACAGAACAAAGGAAGTAGATATGGAGGGAGACAAAGGGAACCTAAGACCAAAAATCCAACATACCCAGGAAGGAGATCCTCTCCTCACCCCTGCTAACTCTCTCCCAAGCACAGAAACCTGGGCCACACCAGATCTCTCTCCTCAGCCTGGCACACCCGGAACCACAGGCCCTGTCTGGGTTCACTGCTTCCCACTTCCTGGCCTGCCTGCTGGTATGCAGCATTCTGCTTCCTACCCTTATACTATCATTGGTTCTTTCGGCCTCAAAACTAGAACGATCCCATTCTTGAGGCCTAGGGGTTCCCTCTGGCTTTGAGAGTCTTACCTCATAGGATCATGATGTGCATTGGACATGACCTCCACTTGATAAAAATCCATTCCTTATATATGGGGGCTGGTCTGGTCTCCAAAGGGCCATGCTGTCTGTCCTAAAGCCTTAACCAACACCCACCCTGGAGAAGAGACAGGCAAGGGAACAGGTCTATTCCAGGTACTTGCCCTTCCCTGTAACTGAGCAAGACAAAACCAGTGAATGGAGATCAGCTTCTGGGAAGAGTTGACATTTACCTCTGCTTTTGGGCCCAACAGGGGTGTCTATAGGCAGAGATAAAGGGAAAGGGGGACAAATAAGAGGAAATAGGATGAAAGGGATGGTGATAGAAATGCAATACGTACTAAGAATTCAAAAGGAAAGGGAAAGAGAACAGAGGAGGAGCAAAGATGGGGCACCTTCTAAACCGGAGTGAGTTAGTCATAATCTTAAGCACTGAGCCCTCCAAAGCCGCTTGCAAGCGTGGACTCTCTGCTTCTGCCAGAGAGGCTCCTCCAGGAGACATGGGCCAGATAGATGTGCAGTTGGGGTCAGAGAACTGGTGCTCAGAGGAGGACGCGGGGAAGACAGGAGGAGCTCACCTCGACAGCACAGTAAGGGGCTCGTGACTCAGAGTGGGTGAGGCCACCAGGGAGAGGGAGCAGAGTGAGATGGATGTTCCTCAGAGGATGAGCCTGGAGAACACTAATTTTTAGGGCCAGGCAGAGAAAGAATGACAAAGGGCATGAGTGACAGAGGTAGAAAGAAAGCAGAAGGCCGAGGGACTCAGAGACCACGTCAGGAGAAAGCTCAAGAACCAGAAGTCGCACTTGGACATAAAGGGTTCCTGTGCCTCTCCTCCGTCCACCTTCAACCTGATGTCTCATTAATCCTCTGAAAGTGCCATGTGACCATGATGTCTGCTTACTAAGAATGCCTCAAAAGACTCTCCACTGCAACTTTTCACTTAAGACTAGCAGAAAGGGTCCCTCATGAACTGGTTCTTGCAAAACTCTCTTCCTCCTGTAATCCTCCCCTGAGCTCCCCGGCTCTAGCTAGATCACACTTCACCGTGGGCTCCACATCCCCTTTGCTTTCTCCCACCATCCCTTTATTCATGCTCTTCCACCTGCTAGAATAGCCTTCCTGTCTCACTGTCTTGCATGCCAGAGAAGTTAGTGAGCGTGCTCCCTTTGGTCTGTCCTATGACTCCATCCACTCTGTCACCAGAAGCTAACACACATGTACTTTATACCATGATGGTGACAGGCACGGGTAGATGGACCAGCCTTTCCTCTGACCACCTTGGTTAGATATTGGCCGTTTGATGGCAACAGCCATGACATGAAATAGCACAGAGACACACGAATATGTGAGTGTGAGATTTTGCTCGACAACCGCGGTAATCTATGCGCTCAGTTCAGGCCCAGAACAATGGTTCCCCAGCAGCTATTAAAAATCCTGTTGGCTTCTCTCTGGGTCTTCATTGTCGCTCTGGGTAGATGAAGACTATTTGGCATTTGCTGTAGCTGGCTTGTGGCTCCTCTGGCTACTGCCTGGAGAAAGCAGAGCCCTCCTTCGGAGCATTTAGAGCTCTCCCAGGGCGAGGCCCAGTATCAGAATTAATAAAAAGCAAGTTAGACTGCGTTGCCTTCGCCTCTGACACAGCCTGGGAATCCTCATCAAACAAACACCAGCGTGGGAGGAGAGGTCACTGTGGATATTCCAGTGCTAACATTCGAACATTAATAACTTTACCGCGTAGATTAATTTTAAATGTCAGCCCACGTTGCTGTGTAAAGCTAAGGAGCTCGGGAAATAAGGTACGTTTTCAGGTTTCCTGACAACCCCAGCGTATTCCATGTTTGATCACTATCAGGGTGGGCAGGACCTGGGGAGAGGAGGGCGTTTCTTGAACAGTTGCTGCCCCTGCAATGCAAACATGAGGACTAAGCGGCATGTGAACCCATTCCCTGCCTAGTGTCTCAACCAGGAAAATGGCTGAGCTGACAGTAATGAGATTTCACACAGCACCGCAAGGCTGCGCGGTCTGAGACCTTGCCCAGAAGGCCAGGTTCCAAGCCCAAACAAATGTGTATGATTTGGTTAGGAGCCTCTGGAAAATAGCATTGGTAATGGAAACACTGGTAATGCACAGCTGCTGATCCTGCCCTGGGGCAGGAGGCAGAGCTGGGTCCCCTGCTGCTGGGGGAAGCTCTGCACAGGGAGGAGGGAGGAAAACGGGGGCAACCCTAGTCCAGGAAAGGGCTCAAAAGGAAAAGGCATACAAGGCAGAAGCTCCAGAGGGACAGGGTAAAAGGAACAGATGCTACACACAAAACCCACCCAGGGCTGCCAAGACTGCAATTAAAAATTCACATATTTTGGATTGAAATTCTCATATTTTAAGAGAACTTGGGCAAAGCCCTCCTCCTACCAATATTAGCAATGCAAAACCAGCAGTCAAGACAGACCCAAATTATCATCCATTTTGCAAAAAGGATGAAAATTGTATAGCATGGAGTCCAAAATTCTTCATTGAAAACAATCATTAGAGTGCACCTGGCAGCCCTTGGTCCCACCCTGCTCCCCAGTCTCCAGGGACCCTGGACAAAGCAGCTGCCCACTCCTGGAAGAGCCCCGGGTGCCAAATCTGGGACTATCAAAGTGACCACGAGTCACCAGGGGTTCCTGGGGACTCTCTTCCAGTTTGAGAAGCCACCCTTATGTGGACACATGTGCATACTGAATTCAAGAGGCACCAATCCTGGGGTAAAACACAGTAAAAGGACAAACAGGTAGTGAGCCAAGTCTCCCAACCTAAGCACAGTCCCAAGTCTAATGCACCTGGACTGGGTTTCTGATTTTTAAGCCATCAAATGGAGTGGGAGAGACAGGAGAAGAAGGAGTGAAGAAGGAGAACCGCAGACTCTCAGAATCCAAAGTAAAATGAAACTCTCCATAGCCAGCCCAGCGTGAGTGTGCACTAACAGTAAGTCTCCAAGGAAGGATGCCTCGGACCTGAGCACTTCTACCTCCAAAGTGAGTCTCAAATCCATCTCCCTGTCTCTTTCCTTCTGTAGCTGTCCCTATTCCAGTCTCTTCCTCTCAACCCCCAGAGTGATCATCCATAAGTGCCCATCTCATTATGTCTCCTCCAGTGGCCCCCACCACCAACAGAATTAACTTCCAGCCAGGCTCTCTGGGGGGCTGGTTCAGGTGACAGCCCCTGCAGGGCAGACTGGGACTGAAAAGGAGAGAAGGCACAAGAAGGAACCAGTCCTGCCAGATAATAAAAATATATTTATAAGAATGACTGTTACACTTATTCAAGGAATACAAGTACAAATGTAATATTAATACAAATGGATTCCGAATTCCAGATAGCATGTTGTAAAGGCTAAGTGGAGTCTTTTACTTACAGATATAAGTAAAGATGGGCCTTTATTTGTGTGTCTGACTTAAAGCACAGGAGTTGCCAGGATAGTGTCAGAATTTGCAACAATTGCCTGTCTCTCTTACCAGGTTGGCAGGGCTCCTGAAGGGTAGCTGAAGAGGCAGGAGAGAGAAGGGCTTCTGAGTATTGGCACTAACTCTTGTATCTTAGGCTCAAACCCAGGCTGTTACTCCCTAGCTGTACAAACTCGGTCATGTCACTTAATGTCTCTGAGCCTCGGTTTCCTCATCTACAGAATGGTATAATAATAGAACCTACAGCACAGGTTTGTTAGGAGATTTCAATGAGATAATCTACATAAAACATTTCATCCACTGCCCCAAGACTCCATCCATGTCCTTTATGTTTTTGGAATTAAGAGATCAAGATTAAAAGGAAGAAAATCCCATCTGAGGTCACCTAGGCAGCTGGTGACAGAGGGAGGGCTGCACGTCTGAGCTCCAGATTCCCCACCCAGATTCCTTCCCTTTGCTGCAGAGGCTGCGGCAGAAACATTACATCAGGAGCCAGAAGATAATAAACCTAATTGGGCCATTAGGACCAGTCACTTCCCTCCACATTGAGCCTTTGGGGGATGTTATGGGTGATCGATATAATAAATAACACTGCATAGTCTGAGGCACCTCTCAAGGGAACATCTTGGAAACCAAGAGGAGAAAAAGACTGAGATCATCACAAGAGATTCAGCTGAGAAGAATGAGTGCTGAGGATTCCTGGGGTTCTCCTCGCCTACTTGGCGTCACTCTGTGCCAGATACAGAGGACACAGGGGGATGCCAAGGATGGAGGACAGGGAACCCAGCTGCCTCAGGTTCTTCAGCTCAGAGAGTTTGTCATCTGAGGTCCGCCTCCCAGTCATGCCATCTGTGCTGGGACATGGTCCACAGGTAAGCGAGGTAGGCAAAGGTTTTCTTCCCTCTGGACTGGACCTAAAATGCCTGAGAAAGTCCCACAGGACACAGCCACCTTCAGTGGCATACTCAGGGCATTCACTGGCTCACCAACACTAGAACTTGTCTGGGATAAATATTCCTCTGATTCCTTAGAAAAGCTCCGGGCTCAAAGGGCATTGTTGTTAGAACTTATAGAACCCGTGTACAGGGAGAACGAAGGGTCCTCTGGGAAACTCTAGATATTCCTGCCTTGCTGTCTGACCAATGCACAGAAAGGCACAAGTCCCCACTGTTCCCCTGGGATTCTTCTGCAAGTCAGGTCGTGACTTCAGATTATAGAAAAGACATTCTGAGAAGCTTATATTCTTCTTATATTCACAGATGACCCTAGTGGACAGGAATCCAGACAGTGTTGGAAGTGAAAGGGTTGAACTGGAAGACTTTGATGGTGTCATGCTAGTGGAAGATAATCATGGCATGTATAAAGAATTGCTATGATGACCTATTGGCCTAAGGACTAGATGGGCTTAGATGCCAATCTGTAGCTTTTGCATGCAGGCATTCATCCGATGGACACAGAGTCCTCACGTGTGAAATGTTTGGATGTTGCACCAACAAGGCAGAGAAGTCCAACACCAAAAAGGGCTAATTATAACTGTGTGCAGAGGGGGCCCCAGGGATGCAAAGCTCCTCAGCAGTATAAGGACAAAGATTTGGTACCCAGGACCTCTACGCACATGCAGAAACAGGAATACAGAATTTTCTCCAAGTCAAAATACTAAAATCTAGAGCTATCAGGATGAGAAAAGTATGGGGACATCCCGGAGAAACCAAGAATCTTAGCTGGAACAGAACAGAGGTGGTTGTCTAAGCGAGAGGAAATTAGATATGGGCAACGGAACCCAGGTGTCCCCCAAAAGCTCATGAGTAAGACAAAGGCACTAGTTGTGCCTTCCTTCCTTGCTGAGTAGCCAGGCCAGATCTCTCTCACTGCGCTCTGCTCTCGCATCTCTATTAATGCCTCCATAGACATCCCTCAAGCCAGGACTGGGGTTGTGGCTCAGTGGTAGAGCGCTTGCCTAGCATGTGTAGGTTCAATTTTCAGCACTGCATATAAACAAATAAAATCAAAACTGAAAAATATGTATTGAAAAGAAAGAAAAGAAATCCCTCAAGGCTCTGGCCTGGGTGAGCCCTGACATCTTTTCAGGACACCAGGAATGGCTCTGTGGAGAAGCCCTTCAGTGCAGTGGCTTCTGCCTGAGAGCCCTCCATTACCCACTCACAGGGAGCCTGCACACACATCCATGAGTGATGTGTGACAAGGACACCACACCGAAGACAGCAAGGCCCCTGCCTACCCACATCTCACCTTGGGCCTCCTGCCCCTCCACAGAGGGCCTAAGGCAGGAGCCCCGTGTCTCAGCTTCTTCGCTGCTGCAACTAAAAGATCTGACCAGAACAATTGTAGAAGAGGAAAATTTATGTGAGGGCTCACGGTTTCAGGGATCTCAACCCACAGACGCAGGCTCCATTCCTCAGGG
The DNA here is from genome assembly GCF_001458135.2 of Marmota marmota marmota. Taxonomy (NCBI): domain Eukaryota; kingdom Metazoa; phylum Chordata; class Mammalia; order Rodentia; family Sciuridae; genus Marmota; species Marmota marmota. Next base: position 43,261,079 of record NW_025999977.1, on the reverse strand, counting down.
CTCTTCTAGGTGAGGCAGAACATCACAGCAGAAGAGTGTGGCAGCCACACCCCACCTGCCTCCAGGTGCCACTCAAGTAATTCCATCGGAGAATCAATACACTGATTAGTTTAAGGCTGTCTCAACCCAATCATTTTCCCTCTGAATCCTCTCACATTGTCTTACTCATGAGCTTTTGGGGGACACCTCACATCCAAACCACAACACCCCACAAACTTCTGTCCACACTGGTAGGCACGAACATGCTGGCATCTCAGAATCAGGCTAGTTAGGGAGGTGGGACAAGCAGCTCTGGGTTTCCTTTGTTGTCTCCCCGAACCACTGAAATACCTTCTCCCAAAAGCATCATGCCGACAGGTCTGGTTTCTGTCTCTGAGACTGGCTGAGCTGTATGTGTCAGAGTTTGAAGCTTTGTCTGCGCTGTTCCTAGTGACTTTGGGACCCATCCAGATGTGCACCTGCCCCTGCCTCTCTGCTTCACCTCCAGAGCCTGCAACTTTGCTGCTGAGCTTGTGTTCTGAGCTAAGAGCTGCTCAAGTCTGACCATTTCTGTGATCCTGCCCATGACTTCCCAGGTCCGGAGCTTGTCTATGAATAATTACTACCTCTTCCTGGAATTATGATTGTTTGATTATACTTGTGGTTGCTTCTATTTTAACTGTCTTGGTGAATGTTTCCTGCCATCACGATTATACCTGTCTACAGGGGTGATGGTCAGAATATTTAACAACTGATGCAGCACCAACCAATCAGAACAGGAGCCTGCTGTGAACATCTGTTGCACCTACACCAGGACATTTCAGCGGGTTCCTACCGTTAGTTGAGCAGTTTTTATTTATTTTCGTATAATCACAAAAGTTCGTGGGTTTTTTTTTTTTCAGTCACCACCTTTAACTCTGCTCTGTCAAAAGCCTTGCCTGTCATTTAAAGACATCCTGAATGACTGCTCTCTGTACACTCTTAGTTACTGGGAGTCTGGTCCATTCCAGAGGCACACATCTGATTTAAAGACCCCAGTAGATAGGCTGATGGCTCCCAGAAGGGGTGGGCGCCTGGGCCTCTCTCTCACTCTCCCTGCCTCTGTCTCTTCTAGAGCAGAAGAGGAGGTAGCGGGTGGGGAGGAAGGTGTCTCCTCACACAGTCTCTGATCTTGTCCTCCTCCATCTGTTTTTGTTGGCCTCTGGTTGTGGCTGTCATACATGTGTCCAGGGAAAGGTGGTGCTTGTGTACAGGGTCACCTTAGCTCCCTCGTTACTGAATACAGCTCCCTCTGTCCCTATCAGCAGGTCCATACCCCAACTCTACTTCATTCAGCATCACTGAATCACATGAGAGGCACCTGGGCAGCCCAATGGCCCATGCATCCTCCCTAGGGAGACACACAAGCCATCCTACCCTCAGAAGACCCATAGGAAACAGCCCCCCATCCTCATTCTCCTCATCCTCTTCCTACAGACCACTTTCCTAGGCCCCATCCTTGAGCCCTGGCCTCAGAGATCTCCAGGGCAGAATCAGGAGCCAGCCCCTGTGGTCAGGTAGACCATAAAACTTGACAGGTCATGTGACAAGTTCTTCCAAGATGTGTCTGGCTGCCCTCTGCAGTCCTGATCTCTGAGGACCAAGACATCAGCACCCACCCTCCCACACACAACCCTCTTGGAAACCATCTCCTTTGGCTTCTGGGACACAGATCCTGTACTCTTGTCAACTTGAGCAAAAGTTCCAAGAGAGAGAGAAAGAGAGGTGTGTGTGTGTGTGTGTGTGTGTGTGTGTGTATCTTTCCTGCCTCCGCTGAGGCGGAAGGTCTTATGAGGGTAAGGAGGGTGCTGACTGTTGGGATGAGGGTGTGTTCCCCTCTGAGAGAGACATCTGGTCCCTCATTGCTGGCAATCTCCATCTTAGACTGCGGGGTACTCAACCTCAGCTTTGGGCTGAGCCGATGATCGGTGGACATCTGGGAAAATCCCATTTCGCATCCAGGCCCCTCTATCTACGTTTGTGCTCTGCCTCCAAAGAGGAAACAGCATGTGGAACGGCAAAAGGAGAGGAGAGTTAAAACTGTGGGGTCCAGTTTGGTTAGGGACTACAGCAGTGACAGGCAAGAGCGGGCAGACCTGTGACACAGAAGGTCTGGGCTTCCCTGTGACTGCTCACCCTTAACCCTGGAAAGGACGGGGAGCTACTCAGGAGGCTAAGCAAAGAGAGGTGCCTGGAACAGACGCTTGGAGGCTGAGGATGGGAGGAGGTGAGGCAACAGGGGGTGCTGGGCTGAGCCAATGCGTGCGCAGGGAAGCCTGGAAGAGATCGAGACCAAGATCCCAGCACAGGGCCACACCTCCTGCCGTGCAAAGGCTATTCCTCCCTCTGGTGTCAGTGTCACGTCACCCACCTCTGCACCTGGCCTCTGTAGTTCCCACATGGAATGCCTTCCCTTATTTCCCACATTTATCTTAACCCTCCTTATCAAAGCTCAATTCAGAAGCAGGACTTTCTGACTCCTATATCCTTCCTGGCTGCCCCCTCTCTAGACTTGGACCCTTACATTAGAAAAGTAGACCTCAAAGATGCCCTAGTTGCCTCTCCCAACCTAGGATTCTAGACTATTCTTGACTGTGTGTGGATGCATGCGTATGTACACATATGCATAGCCACATGTGTATGTTCAGGTGCATGTGCTCTCTGGGTGACCTTCCTGTGTGCTCCAGTGGGCAGGGGGCCTTGGTACCCAAGCACGTGCACAACCTGAAGGTTCTCTGTCAATACTTGTCAATATATGGGATCCAGGACGACTCTGTGTCAGTATCCTTGGTCAGTTCAAGACTTTTGTCAGGAATAACTCATATGGATACAGCAGGGGACAGTGATGGTCTGTGGGTTACAGAGTGCATTAGCCGCTGGGCTACTGAGGAAGCACCCCACTCCCTGCCATTTCTCTGGTCTCTTAACTCACAGACCACGGGGAAAGCTGAGCAAGATCAGCTCCATGAGAGATTTTTCTCCCTTTTGTTGCTTTCCTTTTTTTTTTTTTTCTAGAGAAGGTAATATGGCCCTTCCCTTTCTTTAGTTTACAAAGATTTTATTCCTAAATGAATTATGAATAATTAAAACTCCACTCCATTTGTTCTATATTGTTGTTAATTGAAAAAATTAAAGATGCATGTGCTGCAACCTCCAAGGTGGCCCTGGGAGAATCCAGTGGACAGCTCAGGGGGGTGGTGGGGACATGTGCTGACACCTCCCAGGCCTGCTGCCAGCACTACCTCTAGCAGGGTCCCCAGCTGACCACCGGGAACACTTCCCTCGCCTACCCTTACCACTTCCCATCAAGCACACTGAGGATATAATGTCATTTCTTTCCTTAATGCGCATTTCTCTCTTGCCCATGTAAAAGCCACGAGGTGAGACGAGGGTATTCATCATTTGAGAAATGGAGAAAGCTGCCCTCCTTTCTCTCCAGCAGCCTCTCAGGATGATCCAATGCCCCAGAAGCCAGAGCGACCTGCTGGGTGTGGGATGTGACGTCTTCCAAGGACACCGTGTGAAGTCTGAAGTCTGATGGTCAGACTGTCACTCTGCCCAGCCCTGATTGCCCACAGCTGACAAGTACAGACCTGGAGCTGCACAAAGCAAGGTCAATGTCTTTCTCTTCAAATCTGTAGCAGGAGCATGGTCACCTAACTTGGCGGGTCTTCTTCCCTATCCCCACGGCCCTCCCCCTTTCCTCTGAATGACTGTCTACCACTGTCTGTTTGGCTCAGCAGGCTGGCCCCACTGCCTGCTTAGCACCCAACTGTTGTTAAATCAATGAATGATATCCACAGGCCAGATTATCACCTCTAAATTCAGATGCAGAATAAGCACTATCTTAGGCAGGGTAAGCTAACAGCTGTAAACAGCCACTCAGAATCCCAGGGACTCAGCACTTGTTTCTTAATTTTCCTCATGTAGCAGTCCTTTGCCCTCCTGGCTGGTTCTCCCCAAACAGCAACTCAGAGTTCCAGGGCCCTCCCTTCTTGCAGCCCACCCACTTCCCACTAGTCCCTCCAAGGATTCTCCATTGACTGGTGGGTGAGGAGAGAGAATGGAGGGCAGCTGCCACACTGTGCCACCATTTCCTCTTGTCCCCCTGGTGAGATGCAAGGACTCGTCAGGCTCACCCAGACTCCAGGGACTCTGGTCTCCAGGTCTTCTCCTGCTGACGGGCCTGGATGCTTTCATTGCCTCGTCTTCATGGAGTCCTGAACAAATGATCTCACACCCTCAGAAGGGCTTCTCCAGCCTTCCCAAGCTCCCCTTGGCACAAGAAGAGCTATTGCAGCTGACAAGACGTCTAGCTCTGAGGAGAGAATGTGGCTGGGGCTCAGGGTCCCCATCCTTTAGGCTGGTGTCCTTTTACTTTCCTGGACAAAAAGCCCTTCCCCAGCTGCTCTGCCACCAGGGCCAGGCTAAGTGTCACTGCAAACATGAGTAGCCCATTCCCAGGCTGGCACACAACAGGTGAGGGCTGTGGACGCGGCTAGTCCCCAGGACATCTGCCCGATGGGAGTTTTGTTTCCCTTTTCATTTTTGGAGATCCTGTGAGGGAAGGAGTTGGAAGGCACATCCAGGAAACCAGGGAGAGCCACATTTTAATTAGCTGCTTTTCTCCTTGGCTTGTGAGCAGCTCTTGCTCAAGGCTGTGCCTTGCTGGGAGTTCGGCTTTATGCGCTTCACTCCTCCACCTTTAATGTTCCCACGATCCAATTTCCTTTGCAATAAATAAATAAATAAAATTAAATGTTTTAGTTGAATACAAACCCACTCACTGCAAGAGGCCTGGGTGGCACATCAACTATGAAACATTCGTTTTCTTCATTAAAGGAGTCAGTCCTTAATCTCCACATTTTCTTCTTCCCTGCAGTCTAGCCTGATCACATGGAAATGAAACTCCAGCCTCCTCTTGGGGGTAGTTCAGCCCCAGAAGCTCAGATGACCATAAACCTCAGCACTGGAGGAAGCAGAGGACGTCAAGCATGGCAGAGCCAACCCAGGGCCTGCAGAAGAGCCAGCAGCAAGAGCTGTGAGGACAGGAACAGACTCCAGGCAGCCTCCCCTGGAGGTTGATTTCCTGTGCATCTTGGCAGCCCAGAAAGGCACCTTTGAGGTGCTCCACAGCACACACGGTGCACTCCTATGACAGCTTCTATACTGCTTCTAGAACAGCCTGTGTGACCTTGTGATGCCACCGTGAACAAGGCTCCCCATGAAGCCTACGTCCAGTATTTCTTCCACAGCTCCAAGGATGTCCCATACAGGTTCCTGGGAGGCAGTGGCTGTACCCCAAAGTCCTTTTCCCGCCTTCCACACTGGCAGTGCCAACAGCTGCTACCAGTCTGACTGGTGGGCAGGTGCACAGTTTGGAATCAGTGCTTTTCAGGAGAGTCCAGGAGGACTCCTACCTTCTTAAGGGAATTGGGTTCTACCTTCGAGTCTTTTCAAGATCATCTGGCGAGAGAAGAAGTGGTTTGGTTAATAATCCCTGTCCCGCGCAGTGCAAACCCACCAAGTTTGGCTAATCCAGGCTGAATCTGAACTATTTGCAAGGCTGCCTTAATTGGACCATTTATGGAGCCAGGGTTTCCTTATTCAACCACCCGCTGATGAGAACAAATGATGCACCCAGCCCTCCTAAGGGTAATGGAGTAAGAACAACCACAAAGCTGTTGGCCTCCTCTCTGAGAGCTCAGTCTAGCAAATGGACCAGACACACACGTGAAAAATTAGATGCAATATGAGCAATTCAGAGCAAAAATGAGAAGTATAAAGGAGGCAGAAGGTAAAACAAGAGTTATTTCCAAGTGCACGTCCACCCTGTGCCACCAAGATCTTTAATTTTCACAACAACCTTTTGGAAAAAGGTTATTAGCCCAACAGCAAGAAAACCCATGATTAGAGAAGGTAAGTGATTTTCCTGAGGTCACACAGCTAGTGAATGAGAGTAGAAATTTCGACCCCACTCAACGGACTCCAAAGCCTATGCTCCTAACCACTATGCAATCCCAGAGGACAAGTCAGGGCAAGAAGACTCAGAGGCAGCTCTCAGCTCCACGTAAACATGGCTTATGGCCTGGGTTTACCAACAATGGAATGGCTATGTTTCAAGTAAACGAGGGGTCCCGAGGCTGGAATTCCCCTGGTAAGTAAAAGAAAAATCAGGCCTGAAAGGAGGTTGGACAAATCCACTCCAGATGAGAGAGGCTCTCATTGTTAGGGAAGTGGAATTTGACAGGCCCGTAATTTGATAAAGTAGGAAGGTCAGAAAGGTTGCAACACATTGTCAAAGATGCAGAGTAAGGATCACAGGTGTGTTTGGAGAAGTAAGTAAAGCCATTTGGCTGACATAAAGATGCTGTGTTGGCCAAATCTCCCCTTGCAATGGACAAGCTAGAGTAAGGTGCTTGGGTTGAGTTAGGGGGCTGGTATTGGCAATTGCCAGGAAGAGTTGTTCTAGATTGAGCCACAGTTCAGAGGTAGAAAGCTCAATCTCAGCTTTCAAGACCATGGAGTCGGCCACCTCCACCCAGAAACAAGAAATCAAGTCACCATGGAGTAAGAAACTGGGGAGCAAAAACCAGGCCGTGGTCTCTTGAAAGTGCCTCTGGCCACAATGTCAATGTTGTAGGTGTCCTTCCTGTCACCACGTGGTTTAAAAGTGCAGGGGATGGAGGCAAGTGTCGGGCTCACTTCTATGCAGTGGAGCTGGCCTCACAACCACAGGAGACAGGTGACCCCAGAGGTGCCCCATCACAGCACAGCAAAACCCTGGGAGATGAATAGACAATCAGACCCTGAGACCAGGCTGCCCGGTACAGTCCAGAGCACAGTGACATGGCTGCTGTCCCAGAACATCCATCTGGGCAGAGACAAGGAAATTGCAGGCCTGAATCTGCTCTTTGCCATTTTCTAGAAAATGGCTTCACTGGTTCACTTAGAAAAAGAAGGAGAGGAAGGAATATGGGCCAATTCTGAGGGCTAATTGCCTTTGCTATCAACGACAGCCCTTGCTTTTTCCGGCAAACATTCTCTCCTGTCACTGCACTGCCAGGCCCACTCTCCGTTTCCAATCAGCCCTGAAAATAGCCCTTGATAGAGATAATAGGAAGAACAAAGAGAAATTTGGAGGAGCAGAGAGAGGAAAGCAAAGCCATGCCTAACCGGCGCCCAAGAGTTGTTTTCATAAGCACCCTCCAGTTAGTCCCTTATTTGTCTCCAACAGTAAGGTGTTAAATAAATCCCAGAAGCTGACATGGACCCAAATCAAGGATTCTTTGGCCTTCTAAGGTCATAGACTCCTTCCATAATCTAGAAAAGTCCAAGACCCCCACTCTCACCAGGAAAATGTACAAACACAGGTATTCTGCATGTTAACTCAGAGCTCACAGACGCCCCTGGAAGCCCAACCACAGATTCTTTTTAAGGGATCGTGTATAATCCCCACCACCACCATCATGTGTGTGTGTGTTTGTGTGTGCGTGTGTGTATGCATGTCTACAAGGGAAGGGCAGAGCTACATCTCTTCAGCCTTAGTCAAATCAGCATAGAAGCCTCACAAGCCTTCCTGCAAATGAGTGTGAAAGTCCCACACCCGCCAAACTCAGCAAAGACAGACACAGAGGGAGTGAGCGCCAGCCCTGGCATCTGAGAAGAGCCTGGAAACGTGAGCATCTCACCTACAGCCTTCAGCAAGAACAAGCGCATCACCTGGAAGGGAAACAGTGGCCATAGGCTGTGGAGGGGCTGTTGGAGCCTTGAGCCTCAAGCCTGGGGAGAGGGGCCTATCCAGGGCTTGGAAACTGTTGGTGTACATGTGCATGTGGTTAAAGTGCAGGTTCTGACTCAGCAGGCCTGGGTTGGGGGCTGAGATTTTGCATTTCTAACCAGCTCTGAGGAGATCCTGATCACTTTGGTCATTTTGAATAATTATCTGGTCCAGTCTGAAGCCATAGAGAGACCTCAAACCTCTGCCCTAGCAGACCTCTAACAAGATGCCCCAGGATACAAAAGTATCCTGAATTGAGAGTGAGGTTCCCAAAGTCTCGAAGAGCAATGTGCCCCATGAGCAAGGGCTGGTGGACTGGGACTTCTAGGTAAAGCAGGGGTGGTGACTGGTGAATGGTGCCTCTCTCATCTCTGCCGTCTCAGAGTCCAACCATTGGGGGCCATGTTCAAAGTCAGCATGCCTCATAGGATTCAATGAACTGGGTCAGTTTTCTGGGGAGGATGGAACAGTGATGTGCACCCTACTATCCTGGACTTCTGGAAGGCAGGAGGTACGTCTGAAGGTGTATTTGTGCTCAGAGGTCCAGGTAGAAGCATAATGCTGGTCAGTGTGCCTTTTTTTTTTTTTTTTAAGTCAACTGTATAATTAATTTCATGCTGGATTCTGTGAGCAGGAGCCAGAGAAATGTTACTGGGTGAGAAGGAACTAGAATGTCAGAGAGAAGAACCCTTGCAAATTTTATAGCCCAAGCCTCTTATTTTACGTATGTGGATGTTGAGGCCCAGAAGGACATTCAAGGCCACATGGTTAGCTGACAACATGGGCCAGGACCATAAAGCAGGTCTCCTGACCCCTGCCAATCCCCATCCTCTCCTGGGCCCAGCTAGAGCACACACTGGTTCTTAAGGAAGGCTGACGGACAGCTTGAGCACAGTGAGCCTGTGGGAGCTGGGGACAGGGGTAGGGTGCCCCCAGTGAAACCTTCCCAGGGTAGCCTATGGCAGAAAGGTTGGAACCAAGGGCGCGCAGCAGCCCAGGATGCAGCAGAGTCCCTTCTGTTTGGAATTAGAGTCCTCTGGGACTGGCCAGGCCTCCTCCCTGGTTTCAGAGGTCATGGAGGACAGTCCCAGCCTCAGTCCTGCCCACCAAGTGGCCTCCGCTCAAACCGGCACAGGTCAGCATATTGTGGGTGTCAGGGAGCACCCAGAATACAGCAGATGAGGGGCTGAAGAAAGGCTGACCAGGCAGCAGCCTGACCTGGGCCTCTCCTGACACATTACAGACTGTCAGCCTAATAGGCCCGGCGCCAAACGCCTGGGGGAAGATCAGTTCCAATCAGGCTGCGATCTGTGGCCGTCAGACAAACCCAGGGCGAAGGCAGGAAATCTGGCCTCGGAAAGAGTCAGCCTGGCCCTCCTGCTCCCTGAAACGAACTACTCCTGGAAACAAGGGGAAGAATGAGAGCTGTATTTTCCCCTCAGCCAGCAAAAGGGCCACTTTTCAATATTTTTTGCCAAAAAACTCATTAAAGAAGATGCTGAAGGTTTGACTCGCTTGAGATGGTGAGATGCTCAGAGCATCTGTGAAGCTTTGGCCAATGTATCCCAGCCTCAAACTCCTGTCCTCAGTGTCCAGGGGCCTCAGGCCTGCAGTGACAGCCTCTGAGTAAACAGGTCCCTTATGAAATCAGAACCCACTCATGCAGCCCTACTGATCCCAGATCATAAACACCTGCTTAAAAGGAGTATCTAGGATATTACGGATGCCAGGCCGTGACTGAGACAGAGCTACTGACCTTTCAGAAATACGCACAGGAGCAGATGTACATCCCTAAGTAGTGGCTCAAATTATTGTCACTAATACTTAAGCACCTACTGCATGCTTCCCTGGGTCCTATGCAGTTCTAGGGCTCAAGCAGCCTGAGCTGCTGTTCTCTCATACTAACTTAAAGAAAGTAAAGTTTGTCCCCCTTTCCACATCCAAAACACTGCAGGGATTTGGGGATGGTGTGACTAAATTTAAAAACAAGTGTTTTCATCAGCCTTTGAAAAAATGTGCAAGAATTCTTGGGAAATCTTTAGGTTGCCGCTCTGTATCAGCCGCCGGGCAAGCATTCCACCACTGAGCTACATCCCCAACCCCTCTCTCCCCCTTGTAGCATTTTTACCATATCCTCTTGCTCCCAACTTTAAAGCTGTGAAAGAAATCAGCATCCCACTTAGAGCTCACTGATTCAGACCTCACTGCCCCTCCACACATGCAGGAGTGGCTAACTCCCCCTCCGGCTCCTCTACAAGCCTCAGTTTCCTCAGATGTTATTTGTACCTCTGATTTAGGATTGGTCTAAAAGTTGCTTGGCACAGGGCCAGCACCAAGGGAGCCCTCAATAAATGGAGCTATGTTGTCAAAAAGATGAAAGATAACAAGCGTGGGTGCGGATATGGAGAAAAGGGAACCCTTGTACACTGCTGGTGGGAGTGTAAATTAGCACAGCCATTATGAAAAACAGTACAGAGGTTTCTCAAAAAACTAAAAACTACCATATGATCCAGCCATCCCATTTCTGGGTATTTTTCCAACAGAATTGAAGTCAGTGTGTCACAGAGACATCTGCACCCCCATGGTCACTGCAGCATTACCCACAATAGCCAAGACATGGAAACAACTTAAGTGCCCATCAACAGGTGAATGGGATTTAAAAAAAAAAATGTATGTACATACACATAATGGACTACTATTCCTTCTTTAAAAAAAAAGAAAAAGAAATTATGCCATTTGCAACAACATGGAAGTATCTAAAAGACACTATTCCAAGTGAAATAAACCAGGCACAGAAAAACAAATGCCATGTGATCACATTTATTCTTTGCTATAATTTGAATATGTCCCTCCAAAATTCAGGTGTTGCCAATGTGACAGTATTAACAGGTGGAGCCTTTAAGAGGTGAATAGGCCCCAAGAGCTCCTCCCTCATGAATGAGATTAAGACCCTCATGAAACAAGAGTTTGAGAAGAAAATTGATTCTCTGCTTCTAATGGCTGATGGGGTCTGTGCAAGCTGCAAGTCTGCAGTGAAGGAAGCCCAGTTTAGTGTAAGCAGCCAATCATAGCAGGGGATGCCTACCAGCATCAACTCCAAGGGTTGCTTCCAGCAAGCTGGATGCTTCTCCGCTATAATCAAGTGGCACTTTGCAACTTTGTTGGGGGCTGGGAGTGGGCGGGCGGCGGTGGTACCAGGGATTGAACTCAGGGGCACTTGACTACTGAGCCACATCCCCAGCTCTATGTTATATTTTTTTTAATATTTATTTTTTAGTTTCCAGTGGACACAACATCCTTTTATTTATTTATTTATTTATTTATTTTTAATGTGGTGCTGAGGATCGAACCCAGCGCACCGCACATGCCAGGCAAGCGCATTACCGCTTGAGCCACATTTCCAGCCCCCCTATGTTGTATTTTATTTAGAGACAGGGTCTCACTGAGTTGCTTAGCACCTCACTTTTGCTGAAGCTGGCTTTGAACTTGCAATCCTCCATCCTCATGCTGCTGGGATTACAGGCGAGTGCCACCGCACCCGGCTTGCATTGAGCTCTCAATGACGGGCCATGCCCTCCAGTGTGTTGTAACAGGATCCAGCCGCTCACCGCCAACTTCTTCTCAGGTTCTTGTGTTGGAAATCTGAAGAATGAAATTCACAGGACAATGGAATGCAAGAGTGAAAAGAGTAGAATTTTTTTAAGTGTGAAAAACAGAAACAGATCTCTCACAGGGGCCCGAGAGACCCTGACAGGGGTTACTGCTTGTGTGTGCCAGGCTAAAAGTTTATATAGCACTTGGGTCGATGCTATTTTGCCAAATTAATGCTAATTGGGGTTTGGAAAAGTACTACTGGTTAGCCCTCCAGTCTGAACTTCCATTCAGGTCCACTCCACTTCCGTTTTCTCACTGCTTGTCGGGAATTAGGAGGTTAAGGTCATCAGATAGTGAATGCTCTGGGTTCGGGGCTGCAGAGCTGTGTGGAGCAGGTGTCTGTGCCAGCTGTGACTCGTGCTTGCCAAACCCACACTCCAGCTCACCCTGGCTTCCTCTCCACAGCTCTGGGAAAAAGGCTTGGCTTCACTTATTTAAAAATTAAAAAAAAAAAAAGACTTCAAGCAGTGTTAGATCAGATTGCCCTTCTACATCCCTCCATGTGAGAACACAGTGATCCTCCTCTCCAAAAGATGCAGCAATAAGGTGCCATCTTAGAAGCAGAGAGCAGGTCTCAGCAGACAACCAAACCTGCTAGTGTCTTGTTCTTGGATTTCCCAACCTCCACAAGTGTGAGAAAATAAATTTCTTTTTTTTAATAAATCACCCAGCCTCAGGTATTTTGTTATAGCAGCACCAAATAGACACATATGGAATCTAAAAAGGGGCATATGGAATGTGGAATGTAAAAGTCAAACTTATAGAGGTAGAGGGAAGAATGGTGGTTTCCAGGGACTGAGGGGATAGGAAATGGTCAGGGAAAGAGGATATAACATTTGAGTGAAGAGGAATAAGCTCTGACGATCAACTGCACAGTGACTAAAGTTAATAATGATGTAGTGTGTATTTCAAAATTGCTTAAAGATTGGATTTTAAATGTTCGCACCCCAAAGAAATGATAAGTATGTGAGTTGATGATGCATTAGCCTGATTTGATCATTCTAGAATGTACACATATAACATCACAATGTACCCCATAAATATATACAATTATTATTTGTCAATTATAAATAAATAAAATGGTAGCTATGACTGCGGTCCTAGTGGAGAGAGTTTAATGTGGACTCAGGCTCCCAGTTTCCCTGGCTGAATCCTCTCTGCTCCTACCTCTATCAGGCATGGATGATTATAATAAACCTAGAACTGGAGACCACTGGGTTCCAGGTGTTCTTTGCTGATCAAGAACCTCCCTTGTTTTTGGACTCTACCATCCTAAAAATGACCCAGTGAGAGATGACATCCCAGTGCACCGTCTGGGTAGAAGGCCTTGGGACCGTGCCTGAGCTCTGTTATTGGGCTGCAAAGGCTCGCTGCTGTGTGTGATTGCTGGGTTTATTAAAGCACAACAGAAAATGACTTTGTCAATCATCTCCAAGAGAAGGGGGTCTGGCAGAATTTTAAGACTTCATTGGTGCTGCCATCGGGGCCTCATCGTTTGTACAGCCTATTTTTAGCATACATTATAGACACTCTCTTGCATTGTCAAAACTGACAGATGAGCATGCTCCTGGCCCCCACAGACCACTCACTCCATTGTGAATATGCTAGAAAATATTAAACGAGCTTCTCCAGAGCGCCACAGTCTCTGAACTCCATGGCTTGTGCCTCCACCCTCGGAACTCTGACATAGGTGACTTGACCTCTGAACTCCATGGCAGAGGCCATCTTAATGGAAGACTCATCCAGGCAAAATTAAGTCTGGGGAGTCCACTTAGGTAAAACACTGGTCAAACTGTCTATTATAAGAGGGACAGGATAAGATCACCCCTGGTCATGGTGGCCTGGAAAGCCACCCAAAAGTCCCCACCATCCTCTCTCATCCCTGTGTGCCTGCTCCTTGATCTCATCCCACAACAGCCATAACCTGGGTCCAGCTAGGGAGTTGGAAGCTCAGTTAAAGATGCAGAAGAGCCCACTCCTTAGGAGCTGAGGTTTTCCTTGTCGGTTTAGTTCATTTGCCAATTTTGTTGTGGATCCCCACCATTAGCTATGCCATATCTGACTATACTTGCTTCATAGCACCTAGTAGGCTATATTCTGCCCAAAGTGTTTTTTTCCTTCTCATCACCTGGCTAATTCCACCTTTTAGAGCTCTACAGGAATGTCACGGCTACAGCCAGACTATCCCTGGCCACCTAACCTAATATAGTCCTTCTCGTATTGGCTCCCAGAGCACGTTGATCTTTTCCTGCAAAAAAATATTGTTTGCATTTATTGCTCATTACTTTTCTTCATTAACTTGCAAGTTCTCCACCAGCAGGGACATGATCGTTGTGTTCACCACTGTCTACCAGCCCCTGGCACAGGCTGGCACAGGGTCCAGCACAGAGCAGGCATTCATTAAGTGATATTCTCTGAGTCAAATGAATGAATGCATAAGTGAATAAATGAAAGAACACAGGGGCCCGTGATAGTCTAAGGATAAACTTTTATCACCTGAAACAGGTAAAATGCATGCTCTTCATGGAAATAACTGAGTAATGCAATTATCTGTCCTTTAGGATGACTGAGGAAGGGTCTAGCAATGGAAAGGAGGTCCAAAAATATGTCTTCAGACATTGAGGAGTGCAAGCAGGTCCATTCAAGGCCACCATAAGTCTTTCTACCCTAAAGAAGCAAATATCTAATCAAATTCAGGGATTTCCAGTCTGCTATCAACCAATGCTTGGTGGACCCAACACAAGCCTCCCTCTTCTTGAGAGGTCTCCCCTGGCCTCCCCAGCTGATTTTAATGTTGATTTTAAGTGTTCTCACTCCAACAAAATCATAAGTATGTGAGATGATGACCTCTTCTCTTCTGGGCTCCTCTGAAACCTCATTGTGTCACTGTGAGGGCCTGTCTCATTGCACCTTTTTCCCTTGCTTCCCTAAAATGTGGGCTCTGAGAATCATCCAATGTCACTGTAACTAGGTCCATAACTAGTCGATTTATTAACCATGATTACAGGAATAGTGTTTTTCAACCGAAACAGCAGATAAGAGCCTATGTGACACAGAAGAATAGAAATGTAGGGTAAAAATAAAGAAGAAACAAGCAAGGGGCGTTCTAGCCACCCACTCCAGAATAGCTTTGTATCTGGTTCCATTTCATTTGGTCATCTGAGCCACCGTGTGTCCCCAGTGTGTGCCAAGCACAGTGCTGGGGACTGGGTGGAGGAGGCAGAGGCAGGTGAGGGTGCACAGAGTAGGCAGGTCCAGGCTCTGCCTAGCAGAAGCTCCCACTCTAATTAGCATTAAAGACAGGCACTCAGGGTATTGCCACCTGAGGCAGGCCATAAAGAGAACTGAGAGGAACCTGAATGTACCTTATGCTTGGCAAGGTCCCCAGTGAGTCAGCGCTTGGTGCTGGAATCCCTGGAACATTCTTCTCTTCCTGGGAGCAGGAGTGAATCCAAAATCCAAAACATGATGAATAAGAGGTAGAGCAGGCACAAGAGAAAGTGGCCCATCCAGATGAATGGGAAAGAAGAAAAGACACACTGGGCCATCCCTCCCAAGGGGAGGAGAGCGGGGAAGGAGTCAGACCCAGGAATCCTTTTGCAAAGTATTCCTTGTAGATCAGAGGCTTCCACGTTGGAACCCAGAGACCCCACCCCAGGCAAAAGGAGGAGACATAAAACTCCTGGTCACCTCACAATCCTAAAAAGAAGAGGAATGGGGGAGGTCAAGAGAGAGGAGTCAGCAACAGAGAGCATGTGAGAGCTCCCGAGAGAAAGGCACAACAGTAGCCTCCTACAAAATAGGTACAGCCTTGCTCTCAATCCAGGGCAGCTGCTAGTCTTCTTTGGAGAGGAGTTCACTGTCAACAGCTGTGGAAGGTTCTAGATTTTGTCCCACTTGCAAGTTAATAAGGTAGCTTGCTGCAGTGTTATGGATGTTGGCAAAAGACATGAGACTCCTGGGTCCAAAACAAAGCACTTCATTACTCAGAATATAGCAAATAGCACAAGTATCACATTTTCATGGACCCCTTGTGCCTACCAGGATGGCCATGGGGAGGGTCCTAGATAGATGCGATACAACAGCCGGTTCACTTCACATCTGAGGGATGTCAAGCTGAGAAAACCCAAACCCTTTGAAATGGTGGGAGATATTATCTGGTGGGAAATATTATCTGTACTGGTTTGGATGATAAAAAATACCTCTTACCTCCAGAGGGAGGCACTATATCTTCCAAAGTTGTACATTATACAAATATCCCAAAAGGAAGAGTCTAGAACAAAGGCCATCAGGGCCTCTGTTCACAGGTGTGCAGACATGCCAGAAGCCCATAGAGAACTGTCTCACAACACTCAGAAGCTGCAACGTGAGAGTTCTACCCTCCCTTGACAGTTGCTATCTCATCCCTTGTTGGGAGAGCCCAACAAGGAGAAGCAGGGGTGCTTGGTGAAGAGAAAGTTCTTGAGCCTGACTCCTGAAGGAGTGACAGAGACAACCTCATGCTAGGTGCTGGCTGTTCTCAGAAATGCCTCCCCTGAATTCTATTGCAGAGCATGGGTCAGCCGGTGGGCAGGGAAGCAAGGAACTGCGCATGAGCAAATGGAATCCACCTGCCCTCCCGGGGAAAAAGATGGTCGAAGGTTTATTTTAGGACTACCTAGAATCTGAGCCACATTTGAGGCTGTTCCACGGCCGCTCATTACAAACCCTAATGTGTTTCCAATCCGTCTGTGGCACACCCTGCACACACTCTCCCCGCCCCCACCCCCAATACTGGCATTCCAAAGGATCCCCGCCTTCCGCGTTCACGTCCTGAGCACATGTAGGGGGATGGGTACCTGGGAAGGTGCCCCTTTTCATGACACATGAGTGGTGAAGTGAAAGTTCACCCTGGGCCATCAGTTTCATCTTCCGGGTGCACTTGGATGGCAGGAGGATGGCCATTTTGGTGACTCTTCGCACCCTTCTGCCTTCTCCTCTTGGGGCCTCCCAGCAGCCAGAGCCACCAGGTTCACTCTTCTGACTTCCAGCACCCAGGCTGCCCTTTCTCAGAGAATTTACAGTAGGGAGTGCTCATGTATTGTCGCAGGAGTTCCTGCCTGAGCAGTCATTTCCCAGGATGTCTGCAGAGATTTCTGCAGGCCCCTATCTTCTCCCCCTCTCCCCAGGATCTCTTAAATAAATGTTATGTGATCAGTTACGGCATTGCCCTATTTAATTGATTTATATGCACTTTAAGAAGCTTTACACTGCACAGGAAACACATCTATCATAATGCTTGATTGGATTGCAGAAAGGAGAAGGGAAATTAAAATGTATTGAGCACTTATTTTGTGCCAGGTAATGCACAAGGCACTTTACATACCTTGTGGACTTGAATTCTCACCACATCCCTGCAAGACGGGTATTTCTCCCTATTTAGTGGATGGGGACACTGAAACCTAGTGACAAGAATGGACTTGGCCAAGGTGACAAAGCCATTGGTTGGAAGAAGCAAGATTCGCTTTCATGTCTATCCGACTCCAACCACGATGTACTGCAGGCGTTAAATAAAAAATGTCTCTAAAAAATGTATGAATAAGGAATATACTCCTTGTCGGAACATTGCTCCAATGAGGGAGTGAGATGTGACTTGCATTGTGTCCTTGCACCCCATCTTTTCCTATGACAGAATGTTCCCATGGGCATCATTTAACCCTGCAGGGGAAGGGGGGACCTGGGAGGATGAGTTATACATGTTCACAAAGCCTGAACTTTCTCTCCTAATATTAGCACTTTCAGAAAAATTTAGCTATTTAAAAAAAAAAAACTCTCTGAAATTATTTCTGTTCAACACCAAAGAGGAAAGAAAACATCCATCCATTCAATCTGTATTGATGAGAGACAATGTGTCAAGCGTGGACACCAAGAGACAGCAAGAACCAAGGTCCCTCAGAACTCAACTGCTGGAGGCCAGAGAGATGTTCTAAATCTGCAACCAGCAATTAGGCCTGGTCCCAGACAGGTGACAGGCAGGGAGCTCGGTGCCAGGCAGGACCCAGAGCGAGGCATCACTGACAGAGCTGAGGAGCCCTGATCTTCTCTCACCCTATGGAGGTCCAAGACCAAAGCACTTATCTCTTTACTAAGTAGAACTACACTGCTTCTATAAAATGTTATGTATTGAAAACACACCCCTTATCATAACATTGTTTCATTTAGGAAATGCAATTTTCATTCAGGAAATGCAATTTGTCCCTCTTACCGAACACAACTTGAGTTCTTCTCTGTTTTATAGTGTTTCTTCTGCTGATTATCAGGCTGTCCACTGTCACTTCTGGTGGTCATTGCCCCTACCCACAGAAAGACCTCGCCTTGCTTCTAATTCACTCTGGGTTTTAAAACAAGAGTGACACGCTTGTTGGAATTGAAGAGTCTTAGGTAAGTCCCCAAGCCTGGAGGTTAAATGATTAAATCCCTGGGATGCAGGGTTAATACTTTGTGACATCTCTTTCTGTCTTCTAGGGGAACATCTTGCTTCCAATCTGAGCCTTAGAGCTGTGAACAAGGCAAGGGAATTTACCAGATAATATGAAGGCTTTCTGCATCAGGATGAATCAAAATAAAATTGAAATAATGATGTGAGGGCGACTTTTAGGTGGGCATATTTTCACAACTTCAGGGGGGCAATTTGATATTCAAGAATTATAAGACAGAGCAAATGTGAAAACAAGTAGAACTCAACAGAACTGGCCTCCCAGCTTTTGCGTTTATTTAAATTATCCTAGAAAGAAATAATCTGTTCTACAGCCAACTGAATGAAACTTCACTGTAATTCTGCAGGCAGCAAGCTGCTCAGGTCTCACCAAAGAGTTTCCAAAACACAATGAGTTTTTACTTTTAAAAATGATCAGAACATTCAGTACACAACGAAAAAAAGGTAGCAACCACCCTGCTTGGCACCCTTTTCTCAAGTGTGAGTGTCAAATTCTTTAAAGCTTGAAATTAACAACGAGGAGCTGTGATTTTTGTGTTTGTTTGTTTAAAAGACCAGCCGAGATTTTTCTTTTTGCTTGTTTAAGCTTCATTTAATTCAAGCTCCAATCTGCCCCTCTTTGATTGCATTTCCAAATCCTAAATAAAAGTGATAACTCTTTCTGCCAATTGTAACAAACTGCTGGTGCCAGTTATTGCTTTTCGGAATAAAAAAAAAAAGCAAAAAAAAAAAATCTTTTAATACTTAGCTGACAGCTTTATCCAAAAGCGGGAGAAAACCCTGGCCTTTCAAAACCATCCGATATATTTGTAACAACCTCTTTACTGAGTTCATGTATCTTCTTTATTGTTCTTCATAAACAGGCTATTGGATCTCTGTAGCTTGCAATGTGAAAAATGAAAGAATTTCCTCCCATCCATGCCTCTCTTATCTCATAATTGTTTTGTTCTGAGAGGTAGGGGAGCCCCGTATAAATGTCTCTGCTATTTTATTTTGTCCTCTCCAAGCCCATTCATGCTTTTCTCCAGGGCTTTTGACTCCTTCTGTTCTGTTTCTGCCTGAACCTATATCTGCTTACTGTTCTCTGCATCAAACCCCACTCAATTGTTTGAGATCTCATTTCAGAGGGAGAGGCAAGAGAGATAAGAGTCAAAGGCATTTTAGAAGCCACTTGCCAGCATGTCTGTGCTGGGTGGGTTGGAGGTAGAGGTGCTTAAGTATGGCTCACCTGACATCACAGAGAACATCCCAGTTTGGGTCTGCAACACCCTCCCGATGCACGAGCTCTCAGCCTCTCCTCTTCTCCGTGCTTGCTGGAGGGGCCTGCCGGCTGAGCCTTCTCCCCGTCTGCTGCAGCTTCAAAAGCTCCTGGCCTCCCTGAACTCCATCTTCTCAGTCCTCCTCATAAACCTGACATCTTCCCAGCACAGAAACAGCCCTTGTTAGCAACAGACAGGACTGAGAGTGTGTAGAAGTAGCCTACTGTGCGGAGGTGAAATTTTTTTTTAAATAGGGATGATTGTCCTGCAAACATAGAAGATGCACACTCCAGGAAGAGGCCATAGAAAGGAGTGTGGAGGGGAAAAATTTGAAACTGTTTACTTGATTCCTGTTTATCTGATTCCTCTTCAAAAGGCCTGAGCAATGGAGTAGTTACATGGAAAGAATACCATGAACATTCAGCAGTCAGGTTTTGCTGTGATTAGGCTGTGTAACAATAATCTCCAAATCTCAGTGGCTTAAAACAACAGGCATTTATTTCTTTTCACTCACGGTCTGCAGCTTGGCTAGGGTTGGCTGAACCCAGCTGGTCTAAGGCCAGTTCCTCTCCATGTGGCTCTTCAATCTGGAGCCATGGCTACCTACGCAGGGTAGTCGTCTTGTGATGGGAATGAGAGCACCAGAGGACAAACAGGAGCATTCTAGGCCATGGGACACTCTCACTTCTGTACACTGGTTTTGTTCCCAGACCAAGTGTGTGAGGAAGTTAAGTGTCCAGTTTCCTGAGGAGGAAGAAAGAGTAAATATTGAGTGAATAATCTGTTCAATAATAATCCAGTTTGCCACAATTGCCAGAGGAGGGGAGGGAGGCACAGAGGGAGAGAGACTTAAGGGCTAGGGAAAACTGCTTCAAAGAGGCAAGAAATGATAGGCCCTTTGGACTAAAAATCACCTGCTTTTCCCACCTGCCCTGAGTAGCTGGAGCTACCCTACGAGGACATTTAAAAGTCACTTTTAGATGTGTGAACATTTCAGGGCGAGAACAACTTTAAATGCCATCTAGTCCCATATCCTCCTCCACAAGGGGAGTTTTTAGTACCATCACCAGCGATGGGGAGGTCACTTCCTCCGAGGAAACTCTACACACACAAAGTCAGTCTTTTCCTAGCACAGATGGCAATGCCTCAGGTATCCACACCAGCTCTTAGGGGTTCCCAAGCCTTCCCCTTCTCCAAGTGAAAGGCCAACACCGAGTTTCAATTCCTTAAAACCCATGGTTCCAAGTACCATGTTCACCAAGCATGTTTACCATTTTGCGATTGGGTTACTATTCTGAGGACCCAGTACTGTGCCCAGAGCTTCAGGACATCAATCAAAGACTGACAGGTTATATCTGACTCAGGTTGACTTAAAGTTGCCTGTAGTCAAGAGCATTCTTACACGTGGGGCTAAACTGTCATCAACCCACTATTTCTGGGACACTTATTACTCACCTTGCATCCCAGTAGGTACCACGGTGAATAAATTTGACATGATCCTAGCTCCTGTGAAGGCTACTTGTAGAGACAGATAATAAATAAATAAAAATAAAGGCCAAAAATATTGGGGCAGGGGAACTACTTCAGATATGGTAGCCAGGGAAGGTCTCTCCTAGGAGGTAACATCTCATCTGGGACCTGAAGCACAGGAAAGAGATTGACCAAGGAGGTGGGGGTGGGGGCACTCAAGGAACTCTGGCTGGGCAAGGGTTGAGAATGAACCTGGGATGTTCACGAAGCTGAAGCACAAGGAGACGGTGGAGGATCGGAGACTCTGGCTGGTTGTGAAAGGAACACAGAGGTTATTCTAAGTATGGCAGGAAGCCATTGGTGTCCTTGGCAGGTAATGGCCACACCAGGATAGCTTTGCCCACTGTGTGGGCCTGGATGATATAGAGAGGATTCATGGAAGTGGGAAGTCCTTAAGGCACAGCCTAATGGTGAAGTCTCAGATGTTACTTGGATCCTGAGCAATGTCTCTGGCATTCCTGTGCATGTATGTGTGCAGGTCTTTGTGGAGGGAAGGCCTAACTGAAGAACTTTACATCTGTCCCAGTCCAGTTTCTCTTGATCCAACCTGACAGCCAACTGGCCAGTTTTCCTTCCAGAAAAAAACATGGCTGCAGCATTTGTACCACGATTTTATCCAATCCGAGAGAAACTGTGACTTAAACCATAAGTCACTTAAACAACAGCCCTTGGGGAGATCACCTAAGGTAGAGAAAGTATAAAAATTCAACAGTAGAGTCTTCAGGGGCCATAAGTTTCAAAGCCAGTTTATTTTCCGAAGCAGCCAGTCCAGTGGCTAGGAATAGAGCCTGGATGATGAGTAGCAGGTGTGCAAAGCCACACTTTAGGGAATTAAATGCCATCCTAGTGGGCATTGCAGAGCTGCCACCCGCCTGCAGTCTAACACCCCTCGAATATGACCTCATCCAACCCAGAAGGTCAAGGTCCATGTCCTGCTTCTTCGAAACCTCATCGGCATGTTGTTCAAGACCACCTGCTTGGTGGACTAGGGCCACACCAGGATCGCTTTGCTTCTGTCTTCTCCCCGCTTAGTACCAGAGCAGCACGGGCCACTGTGGGGCCTGGATGATATGGGTGGAAGCGGGCAGTCCTGAAGGCACAGCCTAATGGCGAAGTCTCAGTATTGAGATAAGAGGGAACTGTCAGCACAGACAAGGCCTGCCAAGGAAGTGCCGTGGACAATTAGAGCCCTGGAGTGGTACACTTGGATGCACAAGGAGACACCAGGAAGCCTGGGGAAGCTCACCTGACAGGTATAAATACAGAAGTGGATACAGATTTAGACGTAGATATGGATATAGATAACAAATATAGATCTTCCCCAATAGGTAGTGAGTGATCTGCCTTGAGGCTCTAGGAACTCTGGGAAATGGCAGCAATGATTTGGAACCACACCAAGGTGCAAGCATGGCTTTTGCAGAGGGCAGAGGTAAGGAGAGCCTCATGTCACTCTATGCCTTTCTTTGCCTCTTCTCCTGCCAGGTCTCAAAGGGGCTCTGTCATTGCCTCAAGCCATGACCTTCCCCTCCGTGACTTCAGTCTCCTGTCTTAGCTGATTGACATGCAGACTTCAGAGGATCAAAGGAGCCATTCAACTTACCAATCCCATTATTGTATTTCAGGAGGGGCAAACAAGGTTTAAGTCAATATGTTTAGTAGAATCCTGTATTTAAAAATATGTTATATATGTATATAATGAGAAAGTATTATTGGTGTGCAGATGTGGGAAATGTGTGGCACCTATTTGTAAGTTCATGGTCTCTGAGTGTGTCCATCACCTTTTATGCTCATGGAGACCTTCTATATTAAACACTGTACAAAAACTAAGTGTCCAAGTTTCATCAATGTAATGTAACTGATTCGACTTTTTTCTTCATTCTCTCTATTTTTAGCATCTGTATTCTCTCATTTTTATTTTATCTTTTTTGGAGGAAGTACCAGGGATACTCAGGGGCACTCAACCACTGAGTCACATTCCCAGCCCTATTATGTATTTTATTTAGAGACAGGGTCTCACTGAGTTGCTTAGCGCCTCACTTTTGCTGAGGCTGGCTTTGAACTTGTGATCTTCCTGTCTCAGCCTCCCAAGCCTCTGGGATTTCAGGCACGTGCCACAGCGCCCAGATGTATTCTCGCATTTTTAAAGTGAACACCTAATAATTATGTATCAAAAAAAAAAAAAAGTACGTCCATCCACTTGCTCCTCAATTTCTCTTTCTGCATTGAGGAACCCTGTTTGAGAACCAACCTTCAGGCTTTTACAGTAACGTTAAGACCTGAAGTTCCTGCTCCACCACTCCCCCTCTAGACCCAGTTTCCCCTCAGTGCTCAGATGAAGCACCACCCCCCCCCCGGCCTTTCCAGGCCCCCAGGAACCTCCAGGACCAGGACTGGGCAGCTCAGCAGCCCCACCCCCACCCCACAGAGATAATGTGACTCTCCATTCATGAAGCCCTGGAGAGATAGCAAAGGAGGTAAATGGAATTTCCACTCAATTAGTTGGTGATAATAATAAATGAGATCTTTCCTCCAAAGACTTGAAATCCATTGGGTCATTTCAATATGCAAAATTATTCATTTCAAAAATCCTCTTAAACGATGTGAGTAGGTGGGGGATTAGTAATCAGTAACCCCATTTTACAGATGGGGAAACCAGCACCCAAAGAGAACTGGAATTCCTAGCCCCTCGTAGGCATCCTGGCTCCCCAGCCAACACTGTGTTTGGAGAGGGGGCAGTCACAGCCTAACCCAGCACCGTAAGCACAAGACCAGAGAGCCACACAGGTCCTCAGGGACCTGCGCTGAATGCACCACTGTGCTCTCCAAACACATCTCTCTTCTTGCTCCAAGTTCTGAGGACCAGCCTGATATCTGTTCCTCCTTTTCTGCCTTCTCAAGACAGAGCAGAGTGGGGACAGGGTCCAGATGACCTTCTGCTCCCCTCACTGAATGTGCTCAAGACAGGGTGCCCCCAAACCTCCCCACACTTGGCAGTGGATGATGAGTAGATTTGCTGAACCTGGCGGAATGGCTTCTCTGGTCCAAGCTTTTACATTCGCCAGGAGAATGTGCCCACCGGGAAGGCTGCAAGGCCATCCTTCTCCTGCTCTGCCTCTGACTGTCAGAGCTCCCAGCCTCCAGGTAACCATGGTAATCACCAGCATTAACCGCAGCAGTGACAGGAGCCTCAGCAGGCCCACTCTGACCCACTCCCACTGCAGATGGGGCACCATCTTCCTGCAGCTTCTGGGGGGCAGCTGTGGGCAGGCCCTGATGCACAGCCCTGCACCCCTACTACCCACACCCGGTGGCAGTGAAGGGGTCCGGCTTCCCGACCCCAGAGTCACTGCTGGAGAAAGAAAATGGGCTTCAAGCTTCCTGCCACCCAGAGCAGGACCTGGGTCAAAAGAGGTCTAGGATATGGTCCAAGAACTTGGTGGCCATGTCAGTGGAGGCCAATGACCAGGGCTTATTCTCTGAATACCGTACATTTCCAGTTTTAGCCCTGAGTCCAAAAGGAGCTGCCACCTCAGGAGGCCATTAGAGCTAGAATCAGAGATAGCCTCTCATGCCAGGAATTAGGGGCATCCACAAGTCATCTTCTTCTGCCTTTGTCTAATGTCTTGCCAAGAATCCACAGCAGAGCCTGTCTTGACAAATCACAGCGCTGGCCCCCAACTCACCACCCTCCATGCCCGTCAGCTCCACTGGTCCCACATTCAAGCCAGCTCTCCCACTTTCCATGTCTCTAACTCTGGCAGCACATCCTACCAGCCTGCCCTGTCCTCATCCCTCTGTCCCCTTTCATCCTATTATGCACTAAACTGCTTTTCCAGGGTGGCACAGAACTGAACCATCGCTCAAAACCAAGGGACCTGTCCCTTGCAGCACTGAGACTGTATACAGGGAAACATGACCTCCTCCATTTTTGTGGTCCTTGTGTACTGGAAGCAAAGGTCAGCTTCTCTTCATGGAATCCCTGCCCTGCCCATTCTCCCCTCCCCACCCCACCCCACCCCACAGGGTTGCACAGGCCTGAGACTGCCTCCCAAATTCCTGGCCCCACTCCCACCCCCACCCCCCAAAAATAGAGCTCTGCAAATTGTGCCAAGCAGTGCTAAAGATTCTTGGGTCCAGCTTCTTCTGGGAAATCTTTAAATGGAAAGGGCAAAAGCAAAGGAAACCAGTTTCCCAGGAACCCCCAAAGCCCTGGCATCAGCCCAAGCTTTGCGGCCCTGAGAGCCCAGCGCTGGTGACGAGGACGACGCGGTGCTCCCTCTAGTGGTGAACGTCCCGCACAGAGCCCAGCGTCTGTCAGGAGCCTGGCCTGCAAGTGGCTCTCCTACCAGGACCAGGCAGCCTGGGAGGAGGGTAACTGCTCAGCACCTTCCTTGTGCCAGATGGGAGAGGTCCCCCCACCCCAGCCTCCAAGTCACTCTCAGCCAGCATCACAGCCAGATTCCCCTGGACTGGGAGAGGCCACCACACTGCACTCTGCCCTGGTTAGGCCGATGACAGGTCAGGAAAGCTTCCTGGCTTGCCCCAAATCAAGCTGTGTACAAAACACAGACCTCTGAGCTGCTTTGCAGAGCTGGGCCGTGTCTCATTTTTTCCAGCTTTAGCTTCCCAGGAGGCTTTGCCTGAACAGCCCTCCCCTGCACCCCACAGCTTCCCAGCCTCCAGCACCTGCCCTGCTGGGCTACCGTAGTTGAGGCCTATGCCTCGACCTTACCCCCGTGGGGACTTAGTCGCTTATTCATTTCTGCACCCCCAGCATCCCACAGAGTAATTATCCACTGAAGTCATACGGGAAGGAAAAAATAAAACACTTATTTGCTGTGGCAGAAGAGGTTTCTCCTCCCTAAGACATTCTCACCAAAGCCTTGTGATACCCAGTCAGTGTCCAGTGAGCCACTTGCAGTCCCCTTTATGCCTGTCCCTTTACACACCTCTTTTCTACCTGCTCCACCTAAGCATGGCCCATCGAGGATAAAGGCCACAAGTAATTCATCTCTGGGTCAGGGTTCCAGAAGAATGCTGGGAAAAGGTTTCAGCATGGGAGGCAGAGCGGGAAGGAGAGAGGGAGGGAGGAAGGATCCAGCTCTAATCAAAGTTGGCATTTAATACAAAGCCCCTCTCACTGCCTGCTCAGTCATGCTATCACCAGAGTGCCAGGGGTGCTCTTAGTTTAATTTAATTAATTTATTAATTTTAACAGCTTTATTGAAATATAATTCATATACCATTAGAATTCACCCATTGAAAATATAATTCAATGCTTTTTAGTGTATTTGAAAAGTTGTACATCCATCACCGCCATCAATTTTAGCGCATTTTCATTACCCCAAATAGAAACTCCACATCCATTAGCCATCACTCTCCATTCCCTCCAAACCTGGGAGCCCGAAGCAGCCAATAATCTTTCGGTCTCTATGAATTCACTTATCCTGAGCATGTCATAAAATGGGATCATACAACACTCGCTCTTACATGACCAGCTTCTTTCACTTAGCATGATATTTCCAAGGTTCATCTATGTTGTAGTATGTATCTGTACTTGTCTTTTATTGCTGAATAATATTCCATTGAATATATATATGCATATTATTTATCTATTTATCAGTTGATAGGCAATTGGGTTATATCCATACTTTTAGCTATTATAAATAATTTTACTTTTAAAATATAAAAAAATCAAAACTGTTTGATACTTTTCTTGCACCCTAAGAGAGTAAAAGGTTGTATAACAAAAAAATGGCAAAGATACAATAAAATCTAAGATGACTTGTAGGACGTTCATATTTTGGGGGGCCTTATTTATGTTGGGCTGTATGCTAGGTATTTTCAACATAATATTATCTATTTTTTCATATTTTTAACTACAGATGGACACAATACCTTTATTTCATTTATTTATTTTTATGTGGTGCTGAGGATCAAATCCAGTGCCTCACACGTACTAAGCAAGCACTTTACCACTGAGCTATAACTCTCGCCCCACATTATCTATTTTTAACCAAAAAAAAAAAAAGAGCTAATTTTTGCATGACCAGTTGAGTCCCATGTTCATCTTTAAGCTTCTTACAGCCAAGGCCAAAAAAAAAGTACAAAGAAACATATATTGCATAGTTGGCCCACTGTCACTACTGTTGGGTTGGAGACTTCTAAAATTAGGAGAGCTGCTCTTTTGCTTTTGATCAAGCTTAGCACCTTCCTCCGCATCCTTATTTCTGTACCCAGTTAACCTCTGACATCACTGATATTATTCTCTAGGAGGCACATGATCTACACACCACTTTCTCCCCAGGAGCTCTTTGAACCCAGGATGGTAAACTGAGCGGTATTGGTAACCCCATCTCGTGTGTCTTCAGTTTCCATATCACAGGTTATATACAGTGGCCCCAGAACTCTGCAGGCCTGGGGACGCCACCGTGAACAAGCCAGATCAGACATTCCTCTATAGACCTCATGGGCCAGGCAGAGCCAGGCCATACTCAACTGGACAACTAAATAATTCTAAGATGCAGAGTGCTGTGAGCAGAACTAAGACAGAGCTGTGATGGAAAATATCCAAGAGGACAGAGAGCATCCCCATGTGGAGTGGCCAAAGAAGTCCTCACTCTAGAGGTGGCTTCGAAACTGAGACCCTGAGAAGGAGCCAGTCATGTGGTCAGAGGGAAGGTGCTGTTCATGGCACCTTCACCAGTGAATGACATGGGCAGGAGCTTTGGGGCAGAAAGGAACCTAGTGTGGCCCAGGAACAGGGAAAGCTGCTGAGGGTGGAAAGGGGAGGAGGCACAAGACAGAGTCACAGAGCCATCCGCCTGTAGAGATCAAGATACGTTCAGATTTTATTCTAAGTACAATAAGAATTCAGTGACAAGTCTTGGCAAGAAGAGTGATGGAGTCCAATTTCAGTTTTAAGAAGACTGCTGGGTCAAAGATCAAGAGGTGAAGCAAGAAGCCCAAATGAGATGGGGGCTGCCTGTCAAGCCAAGGGTGATGGGACAAAGGTAGACAGAAGCAAGGAGCTTCGACATCTGTTCTGGAGTAGAGTCAATAGGAATGGTTACGAATTCATTATAGGGCAAGAGGAGGGCAGGAAGAGGGAAGAGTCACAGGAGGGAAGACTCTCCTAGGTTTTGGTTTGTTGGAGCAGATAAATGAGAGTGCCACCTACTGAGGTGAGAGAGTGGAGAAGGGGTGATTCAGGAAACACCCAGGGGTGTGTGTCCACACAAAGCCTGCATGGTCCCTGACCTTATGATCACAATGATGGAGACTTAGGCAGCTGGCCTGACACTAGAGAGCAAGTGGACTAAGTCTCAACGTGGGGAAAAGTGTTCCTATCCAACAGTGAGACTGCATGGCAACAGGTGACTGTGGTATGACCAACCAGCAAAGAGATTGGGGTGACACTAGGGTCTATGACAAAGCAGGAGACTGAAGCGTCCATGCGTTCACACTCAGTTACAAGGGAGAAGGAAGTATTTCCAACCAACTTTGACCACGCCCTTGGTCTTCGTCCAGGGGTCGTCATCGTCATCATCTTTAACATCATCCTGCTAATAGAAGAAACTTGTTTTGTCCAAATAATAATAATAATAACTACAGAATAATTCCCAATTTTTATTTTATTTTTTTGAAAGATCATCATTTACTAAAGAATTTGCCCTGGGTCCACTGAGGAAAGATGGCAGGCATATTGCCTCTTTCTGAGACATGATCACATTCTTTTCCTGATTTTACCAGAAAACCTGGGTAAAAATAAAAGACTTCTGAAAAATCCCAGAGATAAAAGAGGTAAAGAGAGCTGAAACCTTGGCTGATTCTGAGCAGGGTGACTCACCTTCTTCTCAGGCCTCAGGGACCCTGTCTTAGAGGGAGAGTGGGCAGTGAGCACGGGCTCCGCTCAGAGAGGAGGAATTAACCAGGTTTTGCTCCAAGGATTGGCCAAAGGTCCAATCATTTGTGAATGATGAGGACGATTCAGATATCAACCAAGTAGTGTCAGTTGGGCTTTAGTTTATGGAGGGAAAGAAAGATCCTATCCATCACCCAGTTGTCAGTCATTGATCGCAATGATGGGCTGTGACCCAAGGTGGACAATGTGAGAACAGAGACACCAGGAACACCCAGGCCTCCTCTCAAGAAAACCAAAAAGCAACGGAGGCTAAGGCAAGGGCGCACGTGGAGAGAGCAGCAGAGCCAGGCTGTACGCACCAAGGGCCAAATCCTCCCATCCAGCATGGCAGGGCATGGAGGGGAAGGATGCCCCTACAGGGCAGGGAGGGCAACCGCGGAGCAGGGCACAGAGTCTAGAGTTGAGAAGATCCCCGAGGACTCAGAGGATGGGATGTGGAGTGGGGAGGAGGGAGGGGGCCTGAGCCTGACACCACAGCAGAAGGCTGGGTGTTGGAGGGCAGCAAGGAGAGCGGTGTAGACAAGATGCAGGAGGAAGGGGGACCCAGTAGGCTGCGCAGTGAGGGGAGCATGGGGAGGAGGGCAGAGAAGAGCAAAGGCTCTGCACTTGGGTGGGATCTGATCTGACTACAGCCTGTGCCTACACCTTTCCATCCTGCACCCCCAGGAGCCTCTCAACAGACCTGGCTGAGCCCTGTCCCTACTCCACGTTCCCTCTCCAAACCGGAGGGTGCCCATAGGGTTCCCTCTTCAGCTGGTTGAGCTGAAATGCCATTCACTGGACTCATACTTCACCCTCCTGTGCCAAATGTTGGGTCTGGAGTTATGGGGAAAGGGCAGGTTCACAGATTTTGAATTTCTATTCCAAAATAAAACATACGCCCCTCCTCCAGCCCCAAATCCAATTCCCCAGGATAACTGCTTCTCATAAAACCTTGGCATTTATACCAGTCACTTATTTATATTTATTTTAAAAGACCATAAGGAGTGCACAAATTACAGGGCACAAACCGCCTTGCGGCTTATCCATTTACTGAAGGGTTGGCCCCAAATTAACAAAAATTTGTTATTTTATTTAAAAACATTCCTAAAGGGTGCACTTCAGGATACCCTTGTTTGAGGGCATGTAAAAAGATTCAGAAATTAAGATAGTAAATGTAAATGTGCAACTTTATCCACTTGCCAAAATTCTATTGGGAGTACTCACCAGGCCAATTTTTGGCAAATAGTTCTGTTTAAGTGGGCTCACAAGGAAGCTCCGTGGCCTGAGGCCTTGGGGTCACTCATGTAGCTTGGCTGCAAGACCTGCTTGGACACACAGAGAGGACAGGAGGCCCAACCTAACAGGGCTGGGCCTCTAGGGACCTCGCTCCAGGAAGGTGACTGAGTTACTCTGACCCAGGGGCTCTTTGCCAACACTGATGTCATCGAGTACCATGGTCTTTGGGAAATGACATGGAAAAATTAGAATTATACTCTGGAAATGTAATTTAACCAATCCAGTTTTCTGTTTGTTTGGTTTTTTTTTCTTTTTCTTTGCCCTGTATCCCTTCTGCCAGGCTGGACCAAAAAGTTTACTGCCCACTGAAAGTGGAGGAAGGCATCAAAGGAAGTCACAGAGCATAGAAGCAGAATATGATGTAAATATGCTCCCAATTAACTGAAAAATGAAAGAGAACATCCTTCTATGGCAAATGAAGGAGACAGGGGAGAGGAAAAATTAAGGTAAAGAGGTCAGATATGAATTTCTGGTTCTCTCTAGGGGTTGCAACCTCTAGGGGTAAGATAGAAATTGATAGGGTCAGCCAGACAAGTTCACAAGGAAATCCTAGCAGACTGCCGCAGTCTGGCTGGGCACAATCAGGAGCCACTTGTCAAAAGAAACTAACTTTATTTTTAGAACCACACACGCCAAACAAAACAGCCTCTCAGGAAAAATCCTCAGAGCC
>NW_025999977.1:43204256-43228370 GCF_001458135.2 Marmota marmota marmota | reverse complement strand
TGGAGCCCGATGCCTTTCTCCACGATATCGTGGATAAACACCTGGTCCTTGTTCGTTTTTTGATAATGGAGTACCCTCTATGGTGGTTTGAGAACGGCATTCATTAGCCCAATGTCTCCCTCTACGGAGACATAATTCCTGGCTTCCCAGGCATATCCCAGGAAAATAAGAGGGTCCTCAGAAAAATCATCTTTGGGGAAAGACGTCCTGCATAGTGCAAGGTGGTAAGTTAGAAATGGCCCAGGTGCCCAAAGAGGCCACCACCTCCTCATCTCCTCTTATGCTAAGTAAGAATGCCACAAAGAAACCAAGAAGCTACCTAATGCTAAGCCCCCAGGGTCATTCACCATGCCTGCCCTGGGCCAAGGAAATAGATTATAAGTTACCAGCAGCAGTGCATATTTCAGCAATGCCACCAGGGAGGACCGAGTTGCCCTGGGGACAAGTCAGGACGAGCCCAGTACATGAAGCAGGCGAGCCCATCAAAGCCAGGAGACATCAAGTTGTCTTGAGCCCAGAAAGTCTCTTGGGGAAAATGTGCCAGAAGGGCAGGGGAGTGTGGAAACCTACTTGAAGAAAGAGTCAGAGACCTCAAAAGGAGTGTGGATTTTCACTGATTCATTATTTCCTGTAGTGTGGGGTGCAGGGAGCTCTTCTAAAGTAGAAGAAATCAGGCTACCTTCCATTGTCAAGGTTAAAAACTGGCTTTGGTGGTGGGCGTGGTGGGGGTGGTATTTGTGCTTTTGTTATCAATGCTATTTTCCCTGCCATCAGCAAGAAAGCAAGATCAAACCAGTTCTGGAAAATTCAAAAAGCTTTATTTTCCTGCACACACCAATATTTGACTGTTAGATTTCAGCCCTTCCACAGTTGCAGGTCTGTTCTGAATAGGCACACCCAGCAGCAGGACTCTCAGGCTTATGGCAGTTCCCTAAGTCCACTCGGGCGGGGGCAGCAGCTTTGTTCCAGTGGGGGCAGGGGTCAGCTCTGTCGAAGGAGGACTCTGGCAGCTGCCACAGGTGCAAGGACAAAACCTGGTCCTTAGCAGAGTAACCTGCAAGGATCAGTCAACTATTCAACCCAAGAGAAATGAAGTCCCAGGCAGGAAAACCAGGGTAGACCACCCAGTTTATGGTCCAGAGAAAATTGCTAAAGATTTCAAGGGAAGACAGCAACTGGGGAGGGTGGATCTCTGCTGGACATGTCTCAGCAAAAATAACGTCAGCATCACCCTCTGCGACAGCGTCCACCCACCTCTGCAGACTTCACTCCTAGAGAAACAAAGACATCTAATTCCCCAAAGAAGCCAGCCCCATTGTTCTCCCGTTTCTCCCTTCTCATGCAGCACAGGATGAGAAGAGATAATGGATTCGAAAGCACACCATAAACTGCAAAGTGCTATACAAAAGCTGGCATAATTATTAATATTAGCGGTAGGTTTTTTTCCAAGAGAGAAAGAGAGATGCCAGCATGTGTGTGTGTTGATAAATCATGAAAAGGCTTCCTGCCTGGGCTGCCTTCCCTTTCTCTCTTCCTTTGACCTGGGAACTTCTCCATATACCAAATGGGTCACTCCGATGGGGCATTGTTCATGAGAGTAGATGAATATTCTGTGCTCATCTGGGTGCCTGGGACACAGGAGGCCTTTGCTCAGGACCTGTGGTAGAGCTGAAGAGACCTGGAAGGGACCCCCCGCCCTGCACTGACATGGGAAAGCCTGGGTGGGTGGGATTAGGACCATGGCAAATCCTGGGGAGGCTGCATCTCATCATCTATCATCTGGGGGTGCACCACATCCCAGATATCACAGGGCAGACACAAAACTAAAGGGCAGGGGCCACCACTCCAGTCCTTAGCTGCCACGATTCAATGTGTGACTTTGGATGAGTCCCCTCCCTTCTTCAGGCTTTAGTTTATTCATCTGTAAATTCTGGAAAGTGGATAAAAATGTGTTTTTGAATGGGTGGATCCATATCCCATGATTCCAAATACTCCCCTACTCTCCTGGGCAATGCAAACAAAACAAAAGCAGACAAAATAATCTTTAATGATTTAGTGAAAAAGAGCAGCCCTATTCTTAATGAGATTCCAATGAGGTTAAGACTGGTTTTTATTAGATTCTGCAATTGTTTAATGTTATTAGAATATTGTTTGCAGAATTATTAAAAATTATGAATAAAATACAGGTAAATGATTCATTTAAATCTGAATCCAAAGAGGTGACAGAGCCACCAGAGGATGCAGAATGGAGTCTAGCAGTAAGAGGGTGACAGGAAATGGGTCCAGAGCATACAGTGCTGTGTCAATAGACTTGCCACCTACAGCCTCAAGAATGGGAATAAAGTGCAGGTGACGAATCTGTGCCCTTTGAACTCTGACTAGGGCCAACATAGGTATCTCCTACTTCATGTGGAATCACAACTTGCAAAAAATTAAAACACAATCATTGCTAAAATCATACTCAGCATAGCTTAATCTTGAATCTTTTTAAAATATTTTTTGATGTAGGTGGACACAATATCTCTATTTACTGGTTTATTACATGGTGTTGAGAACCGAACCCAGTGCCTCACATGTACTAGACAAGTGCTCTCCCTACCGCTGAGCCACAACCTAGCCCAATCTTGATTCTTTGACAATTTTAGATCATTAAAGTTTAAAATATTGTGGTATACACACAGGCTTAGACACACACACATACGACTTAAGAACTATTAGAAGTTTGGGTCTTGATGTGGAAAAATTAAATAAGCTCCCAGACTTGAGCTGCTCCCCAGAACCTGAGGGTGTCAATGAATGTTAGGAGGGGGAAGAAGGGGGTGAGGGCAGTGATCACAGTAATGACAGGTAATGGCGGAAGGCAGGCTAGGGGAAGACCAGACCCAGACTGCAAGCCAGTGAGCCCTCCCTGAGCAGAGGGACATTTGGGCCGAGCAAAGAAGGGACAAGGGCTCCACAGTGTGCCTCCTCCTGACCACAGCGGCGTAACCCTAACCTGGTGGTTGAATGCTGTCCTAGCAACCATCTCTGTCCAGGCCTGGACCTCAGCCCTTCTTGTCCCATTTCCAGGCTGCCCTCAACTTTACCACCTGACTCTCAGCAGCGCTGAGTGGTGCTCCCCTGGGAGCTGCTTTTAAAAATAAACCTTTAATTTGAGTTTGTTTCCTGGGCAGCTGTCCCTTTACCTACTAACAATGCCTTTCACCATAAACAATTCTGAGAAGTGAGCAACACTAGCCTCTTCACAAACATATCAAGCGGTTGCAGGTAAAATGGGTAGGACAGCCGAGTCCTCCTCTAAAGGAGAGGAAACTGAGGCACTGTGAATAAAGTACCCTGTCAGTATTCACGAGGCCTCGGGTAAGCCACAGGGCTGAGGAATAGACCAACTCTGTCTCCTGCGTCAGCAAGTTACAAGAGTGTCTCATTCTCGGCCCGCTTCAGCCAGGATTTGAGGCTGTGTGGCCCACAGAGCTGTGAGCTCCACAAGGTCAGAGACGTTGGCTGTTTTTTTCACAGTTGTGTTCCTTAGAACCGCACTCACCTACAGTATTGGCCAGCGTCTCAGGAAATACTTATTGGATGAGGAATCATGCTATCTTGGGAGGTAATAAAGGAAATAGAGGCACATGTGTTTCAGTGGTGCTTAAATTGTGTATGTTTGATAGTAAAGCGTGTTCAAAGTACAATGTTTACCCGTTAAATCAGCCAAGATGTAAACGGTGAAGCAGGAGAACTCAGACGGAGGGTATTGAATTGCGGTTATTAGTCCTGAACTTGATGAGAAAGGTAGAAGACAGCAGGGGGCGCCAGGTGCCCTGGAGAGGAGCACAGCGGGAAGCTACTGTGGCTCTTTGGCTGGAGAAGCAAAGAAAAGCCAGAGTCGCCTGGGCCCAGGTTTGGGATCTCCCAGCAGAGGCCGACACCACGGCCAGTCCATCCAGGAGGAGATGGGACCTTGGAAGGTACAGCCTTGCCAAAGACTCCATCCAAGGCCAAGAGGAAGAGTGAGGAATACACTGGCTTCTTTCTCCCTCTTGCCCTTCTCCTTCCAGAGCTGCTGGTTGGGCAAACCCAGCCAGGAGCCAACTGACAGCAGACCTTGAATGTGTGGCCTGTGACACAGAGTTGAGCAAGGGAGAGGGAGAAAACAGGCCCCAGAACAGCAGAGACAGATTCTGAACCCAAGAATTGAACTTGGGCAAAGGAAGAGTCTGTTCCTTCAGACTTTTCTTATGTGACAGTATTTTTAGGCATATCAAGAGGGTGTTTTGGATAAACTTGAGAAGTAGCCACCTCTAGACTTGAAATTCCCATTTGAACTAGTTGGATGATGCAGGTTTAGGGGGGCAAGTGCAACAGGAAATGTTTGCACTCATTTTCATTTAACACTGGTGTGCAGGTCCTGGGAGGCCCAGTGCCTGGGGCTCCTGCCTGTGCAAGGACACAGTTCCAATCTAGTCCCCTGCTCACTGAGCACTGGCCCCACAGATGCAAGACTGGTCAACACAGAAGAGGTTCTGCAGCCCCAAGTAGAGACACATTGTTCAAGTAGGCTAAAGTGTCTGACCGTGCCACCCAGAATCCTCGATCCAAGTCATCAGGAACAGATGGCCTTCAGAGCCACAGGACCCCATAAACCTGCCGGTCCTGCCTCTCCCCACCCCTACATCCTATTTCAAATGAAGATGCTAGAACCAGGGACTGAAAGATGTTTGACCACAGTCATTAGTCCCAAACCAGGGGGGTCAGAATACACTCAGATCCAGGGGAAGGAGAAAGAAAGAGAGAAAGCAAGAGAGAGAGAGAGAGAGAGAGAGAGAGAGAGTTTGAAACTAAATGTATCATAACAATATAAGGGAAATAGACTTTATTTCATAGAGTTAGCATTATAGTTAACAGTGATCTGATTAAGAATGATTATATTTGGCATATCAGTCTCGGTTTTAAGACACTTGTAGTTACTACTTACAAATCTTACTCAGCAGAGCTTACTAACATAGTTTTGATTATGCTGAAAACACTAAAAGACCCTCCCCCCCCACACACTGGGGATGCCTCCAAGAGCTGTAGGATATACAGCTGAATGTGCGATGGCCTCAGGACATGTCCTGGAAACACTTTTAAAAATAAATCTCTGGGGACTTTGCCTTCTGTCTGTGACAGAGTAGCTTGTGTCAGGTTAACTGTCCTGCAGAGAACAACTATAAAAGCTAAATATATTGCAGAAAACAGCTGTTAGGAGTCATCAGAGAGTCGTAAAGACAGCCAGGACTTTAGGGGCCAAGATCCCAGAGAAGAGCGCGATGCAGGGAGTAAACCCATCATTTCCATCACGGCTTCCCCTCGGGGCGGTTGCCAGTCCCCAGGAGGAGCACTGATCTAGAACCATGGCAGTCTTGCTGGTCTTAGCAGACAAAATCTAGAGTTCAAGACTACCAAGGCATCCAGAATCCTGGGGACCCTTATCCTGGAGAAAGAGAGCATGTCGAACTAAGCTAGTTGCTCTGCGTGTGGCTTCTCCTTGAGGGATTTTCTGATTCCTAAACACTGTACATGACAGACAGGAAGCCAAGACACTAAGCCGTGAGCAGCTCCTAAAAGGCTGGGAAGCCATCCGAGTCGGGGGCAAGCTCAAAGTGACGGGGAAGAAAATGCTGATGTTGAATTCCCACCAAGGACAGCCTTGGTACCTAGCCCAGGTTTTCAATGGAGACGGTAGATTATGTACTAAGAGGAAAGAGTAGTCAATGCCTCAAATCCAGTCTCCAAATAGCTCAGTTCTTGATAGCTCAAGGTGATCTGCCCCTTCTTCACCTGCCTAAAAAAGTCCTCTGTAAAGGAAGGCCGCATTGTCCAGAGCCTCAACACGTTTTCATTCCCAATATCTGGTGTTCACTAGAGCCTTACCTGCCACGCCAGGAAACACAAAATGAAACAAACTGGCTTAAAAAAAGACTTTAAAAAAGAGATAAATAGATGTTCCTGATTACCAAAGACTTTAAATACCTAAGATTAATAAATATTTTAACTTTGATTAATAATTTATCACTATTAATAGATATTTTCAAAAATAGACAAAAGGTGGAGAATTAGGATCTATTAAAAAAATAAATAGAAACACCAGAACTAAGACTGACCACAACAATTAATGGATGGGTTCGAGAGCAGAAGAAAGGAGAAGCAAACTAGAAGATCCACAGAAAAACAAGCAGAGGAGGAAGGATTGAATGTGGCACGTGGTCCGCACAGAGGGAGGGAGACAGAGCGAGGGGGTGGGGGGCGCCTAGGAGAGATGAGGCCACAGTGGAAACCAGCCCATGCTGACCTTGAATCCCAGCCGGGGAGCAGAGAGGAAATGTAGCAAGAAAGAATAAAAAGACTAAGAATGGCATTGACACACAGATTCGGGAGCTCAACAAATCAAACACATAAAAACAAAGGAAGCCATTCCCAGGCTCATTATAGTAAGCCTCAAAAAAAAAAAAAAAAAAAAAAAACCAAAGACAAGAGAAAAAATTTTAAATAGCTAGAGAAGAGAAAAAAGATCCATTAAAGAGCTACCGGAAGACCCACTCCACACAGGCAACAGAAGCCAGAAGACAACAGAAAGACAAGCTCAAATGCAGAAATAAAACAACTCCTCGTCCAGAAGTCTCTATAAAACAGTGAAAAATAAAAGCAGATACGTCAAGCAAATAAAAACTAAGAAAATGTGCTGTTGACTTATACACACTAAAAAGAAACAGTAAAGGAAGTTGTTCAGACAAAATGATCCCAGTTAGAAGATCAGTAATTCGGAAAGCAACAGAGTGCCGAAAACCGCAAACGTGAGACTAAATCTTAATGAGTGGAGACTGCATAAAACAATAAAAGTACTATTGTCTTGTGGGACATCAAATACATAGAGACATAAAGTGAATAACCAAAATAGCATGACAGGAAGAGAATTGGGTAAATGGAATTAAAGTTTTGCTGGGTGCATATATTATCCGGGGATATTAAATTATTAATGGAAAGGTAGATGCTCTTAAGACATATGGCAAATCTCTAGCAGAGGTCAGTAAACTATCACCAATGCCCAAATTAGGTACATAGCCTGTTTTGTATATCTTGGGGGCTAAGAATGGTTCCTACATTTTTTAAAAAACTAGTGAGAAAAGGAGGAAGAGCAGGGTGGGGGAGAGGAAGGAAGAACAGGGGGGAAAGTTGGAGACGTAGGAGACCCTCAAAGACGACAGTATTTGTTATCTAACCCTTTACAGAAAAAAAGTTTCACAATCCCTGCTCTAGGGTAACACTGAACAAATAATAAAAGAATGTATTACTACACCAAGTGCAGTGGCGTCTGCCTATAATCCCAGTGATCAGGAGGCTGAGGCAGGAGGATTGCAAGTTCAAGGCCAGCCTCAGCAATTTAGCAAGGTGTTAAGCAACTTAGTGCGATGCTGTCTCAAAATTAAAAAAATAAAAAGGATGGGGATGTGGTTCTGTGGTAGAGTATCTCTAGGTTTAATCCCCAATGGCGGGTGGGGCAGGGGGAGAAGAGGAAGAAGAGGAGGAGAAGAAAGAATTATTTATAACTAACAAACTAATAGGAGGAAAACACTTTATTAAAAGAAGGCAGCAAAAGCAAAAGGGGGGGGGGACCAAAACCAAATCGAGCAAATATAAAGCAAATAAGAGGATGATAGAATCACACTAAAATATCAGGAATTTTTTCTAAATTGAATGGATTCAATTTCCAATTAAAATTAAAGAGATTGTCAAACAAGAAAAACACAGCAACACAATCCAACTACACATTGTTTCATACAGACAGAGAAACTGAACGTGAAAGGATATAGGACCATATTCCATGGAAACACCCTGAGCTGACTATCAGGAAAAGCCTGGCCTGGGGCGTTGGGATGCCCTACCAGGACAAAGATGAGCACTTCCAGAGGACCAGAGTATCAGGAAGATTGGCTAATCTGAAGTTCTTAAAACCAAAGCCTCAAACACACGAAGCAAAGGCCAACCCAACTAAAAGGAAGAGCCCATCCGCGATGGTGGTGGACATCCTCAGGTACATCATCGGGTAACTGATAGAACAAATCTTTGGACAATAAACCAGGAAAAATGAAGACTTGGACAACACGATCAATCGAGAGACTCAACTCCAGTGACATATACAGAACATGGAGCCCAAGGACAGCAGAATTACGTAATCATGATATTTTCAAGAGTGCAAGGGACATTTAACAGAATAAGTGAGCAAGTTTGAAGTCATAAAGAAGTATGTCCTGTTGGAGAATGAAATACACTAGAAATCAATAGGAAACGCATTTAAGATACCCAAGTGTTTGAAAACTACTGAACACTTCTACATAAGTCATGTTTGGGGAGAAAAAATAAAATTAAAATAAAAATTAGAAATTTCAGTGGAAATTAGAAAATATTCTGAACTGAATAATAATGAAGAATCAACATATTAAAACTTGGAGAATAGAACCTATACAAGGCTCAGAAGAAAAGTTTATACATCAAATGTATATTT
Organism: Marmota marmota marmota; assembly: GCF_001458135.2. NCBI lineage: Eukaryota > Metazoa > Chordata > Mammalia > Rodentia > Sciuridae > Marmota > Marmota marmota. Next base: position 43,219,831 of record NW_025999977.1, on the reverse strand, counting down.
TAGGGGGGGAAAGGACAGAAAATCAAGGAGCTAGAAGAAAACATCATATTTAAAGTAGATGGGAATAAATAATAATGATATAAGTAAATACATGAAATAGAAAAATATACAACAGAGAAAAAAATCAACAAAAAACTTGATTCTTTGAAGACTAATAAAATTCATATATCCCTACAAAGGCTGACAAAGAAAAGAGAAGGGGCAAACCACTAATATAAAGATTGAAAAAAAAAATGTTGTCACTAGAACATCAGAGAGACAATGAGAGGATGCTATGAACAACTTTGTGCCAATAAATTTTACAATTTTGGATGAAATAGGAAAATGCTTCAAAATATGCATATGCATACAAACTTGCAATGACTGATACAAGAATTAGAAAGGCCTAATGGTGGTATCCTTTAAAGTTGAATATTGCATTCCCATGATCCAGCTATTCTACCACAGTACAGATGTCTGTCTGTGCACTGGAAAGTTCAAGGGGACACTCTCACTAACAGATAAAAATTTGGAAGCTACCCAAGTGCTCATCGATACTAGCAAGCCAAAATAGAACAGGCATGCTCACATAATGGATGATTATACAACAATGTAAAAACTGAACTACCCTTACAGTCAACCACAAGGACAGGGTTCACAGATGACTAAGATGGAGTAGAAAAGGGTGCATACGGTGTGATTCCATTTAGATGGCAAAGCTAATCAATTTTGATAGGTGACAGATGTTGGTCACTTTGTGGAGGAAACACATTGGAGGCACCTACGGGAAACCCAGGCACTGTATTCTATCTTGATCCAAGTTTTTGCACTGTGTAAAAACGTAAATCAGGTGGTGCTCTTATGCTCCTGCACTTTTTCTGACTGTATGATAACTTCAACTTTGTTTAAACTTACAAATCAGTCAGTGTTGCGTGTTTGTTTCTGGGTATCTGTCTCTTTCTCATTAAAGGAGATAGCAGCACAATCTTTACCCCTTGTATGCTCTTCCAAACAGAACTTGAGAACATTCTAAGCTTCCAACCTAAGAGCATGCTTTTTCCCTATACCTTGACTGGAAGGAGGATTTCCCTCTTGTGTGGGAATGAACAATTCTCTTCTCTGATAGCCCCACAGCCTAGGAGGACAGTGTAAGATGAAGAGGAAGGGGATTTGACCTCACCCAAAAGCCACATCCAAGATATCCGCCCAAGCTCACCTGACTTGCTCAACAGAGGAGCCAGCCACAGATGTGGAACTTTAAGATCCAGGGTTTTCTAGAATGATGCTTGCAACAGGAACCACAGGAAAAGCCATTACTGAATTTCCTCTTCACCTCTCAGGTCTTGCATGAGTAAATGGGACCTTCCGTGCCATGCCAGACACACACATCCTTCCCCCAAACAGAGAATTCTGGAAGGAAAATTTGACTGGAAATAAATTAATTAAATTAAAAAGATAAAGAAGGTAAAGCTGTTTTGCCATGGTAACTAAGGTTTGCCCATACCTAGATGTACTTTGTTGACTGAAGTGGTGTTGTGGGTGTAAGTGATTTTTGAAGAGCAAATTAAAAAGATTTTTTATGTGTCCCAATAGACAAAAACATGGCATTAGCTAATGGCATTTGCCATCTCTAAAATAATTACTTTTGTAATAATCCATTTATTAATGAAGTTATCCACAAAATAGATAATGATTTTTTTTTAAGATTTCAAGCACTGAGGTTCTTCCTTCTGCTTCATTTTGCTTTTTTTTTTTTTGCAAAAGCATACCATGAAGCAAAATTTGCTGACAGATTTTCTTAAGTACAATAGTTTCAGACATGCATGCTCATGTAGGTTGAATAAACCCACATTCATTGTGCTGTGCCCTTAAATTATTCTCTCTGATAATGGAAATGTTCTAAAACTGGTTGTGATAACAGTTGCACACCTGGGTAAATTTACTAAAAATTCATTGAGTTGCACACTTAAAATGGATGAATTTGGTGGTATGTAAACTATAACTTAGTAAAGATTTGTTTTTTATTTAAAAAAATCAATTGAACACTTTAGAAAGTTTTTTTCTGTTTCTCCCACCTTGTCAGAGAGATGCTGAGTGTTGAGAAGGGAGCATTCCAGGGAATAATAGCAACTATGCAAAAGCTAATTAGCTCCAAGTATGGGAAAAGAAGATTCAAGAGTCTTAGTGAACCACAAGTCGAACAATGAAAAATGGTCAGCAGTCGGATGTTAATTTTAAGAAATAACATCCCCTTCCAGGACATGTTCTAAAAAATGGCACCTCTCGTACCCTAACACCAGAATTCTGGCATAAAAGAGTGGCTAGGTACTCCCAGATTTGACACTTTCTCACTTGATACTTATTACTCTTACCATTTCCTCTTGTCTTCACTGAATACCACCCTGTCTGTGTCCAGACTGTACCCATAGGCACATGGCCCTTCCCCTCTCTGAGGACTGGGTCAGTGTCTGGCACAGAACAGGAGCTCAGTAAGCTCTGCTTTCCCAGCCCAGCACCTGCAGTAAAGAAGGTTCTCAAAGATGGGACTCCCCTTCCCTTCTAGAACTTTAGGTGCTCCATCAACACCAACCATATCACAGACTTGATCAACTCTGCATGGTGCTTCTGTGTGAACCTTCTAGAAATCACTCATTCAGGAGGGTCAGCGGATTGAACAGGATATGAACCCAGTGGGTGGGAGCCCCTGCACTGCTCTGCAGCCACCCCTGGCCATCATGGTGGGTTCAGAGCCCCTACTGCCAGGTGAGCCCTTCCCATACCCCGTGGACTCTTGCCCACTCCCCGGATGCCCGCAAATACTTCCTAGTGCCACAGTGACCGTCCACAATGATTGAGGCCTCTGTCCAGCCGACCACAACCCACACACAGCTCAGCTTTGTCCCAGGACCCAGCAAGGCAAAGCCACAGGCATTGAGAACTGAGCTGCAGAGGGTGGGAAGGCCACAGGGCCACCTGTGGCTTCAGACAAGGTGACGCAGGCAGGAAGGAGGACCAGAGACAGATGCTCACTCTGTCCCAGAGCCACTAGTGGCAGAGCCACAAGAGAACCCAAGTCTCTCGACTTGGCTCAGTTTCTGTCCTGAGTTGTCTGGTGACCCTGACCAGTCTCTGAGGCTCAGAGTCTCCATCCACAGAATGAGGCCCTGGCCTTGCCTCTCTCTCTCTCTGCCCTGCATTGGGGCAGACGAGGACATAGACGTTCCGACTGGGAAGGAATGTTCCAGCACAAGGCTCTGACCTGGAGACCTGGACAGGCAGTGGGGGCCACAAGGACTCCAGCCAGGCCCGGCGCTCCTGGTCCCCCAAGCCAAAGGCCATCGTCACAAACTGCTGCTGCCGCTGCTGCCTTACAGAATCACTGGGTTTTTAACCTGCATTTCTGGAATCCTTTTGCACTCTCCCTGACAACTCTGTTACTTTGGGTTAAAAACAAACTTTTGCAGCTGTGTAACCTTTAGTCTGCAAAGATTGTCAGATCTGAATTCAGAAAATAACACTGCTCCAAACTCCCGTAGCTGAGAAGGCCCAAGGTGACAAAATCCGGGAGGGGAAAAAGCTGTTAGCTGAAGATGCTAAGGAGAGAGCAAGGGCGGGGAGACCAGTTAAATTTAATATTAGCCAGACACGTCGGACTTATGTTACATTTTAGAAAAAATAAACTACAATAGAGTCACCAGTAAATTAACACCTATAAAGGAAAGCAATTATTAGGCTCTAAGAATAATGACAACATGCACAGTGCAGACTCACAGGGATTCAGGGCCAGGCTTTTAGGTCAGAACCAGATTCGAATCCCAGTCCCACCCTCTCATGGCAATGCTGTGTGTTTACTCAACTTCTCTGCGCTGTTTCTTCATTTAAGTGGAAAGGATGCCGAACTCTTCCAAACAGTCAGGGATTAGGTTAAATGAAGCAATAAAGGGCTGATGGTATGCAGAATAGTGGATGCCCTGAAGATGTCATCACCGAATTCCCCCAATCTGGACTAGATCACCTTAACTGGCAAAAGAAACTTCACAGGTGTGATTAGGACCTTGACAATGGAAAGATGAACCCTGACTGTGCAGGTGGACCCAGTGCAATCACGGGAGTCCTTCTGCGAGGGCGCAGGAGGGTCAGAGTCAGAGATGGTGACTTGATGGCAGCAACAGAGGTCTGAGATGCTTTGCCACTGGTTTTGCAGACAGAGGAAGGGGACAAGGGCATGGAATGGGGGCAGCCTCTTGAGGCTGGAAAAGTGAGAAAAAGGATTCCCCCTGCAGCCACCTTGATTTTTGGATTTCCTTCATCCAGAACTGCAAGGCAGTACCCTCGTGTTGGTTTAAGCCACTGATTTCATCGAGATGTACTGCAGCAGCCAAGGCAATCAAGCAGGGCTTTCAAGTCTGCTTTAGCACCAAGCTGGGCACATTTTTACTTCTCACAAATGGCAGCCAGTTAGTAATAGCAGCTACTGCTATCTGGAGGGACCTTAGTGGTTCTTTCGTCCCCTCTCTTCTGTACATTCCATGGAGGGATTGTCTGCCCCTGACTCTGTCACCTCCATTGTCAGGTGCTCCTGCCCTCCGAGCAGCCCACTCAATCTGGACTGCTGGGAGATGGTAACAGAGAGTTCATTCTCGGGGGATATGAAATCTGGGGCCTTTTCCTAAGCCTGGGCCCCCAGATAACTTCTGACACCCTTCAGATAACAGCATACAGCTCTCAGCTAACCTTGGAGGCTTCTCAGGCTGAACTCTGAGTTTCCCAACTACCAGATCTTTCTCAGTTCTTTAAATATTTTTCAAATGACAGGACTCTGCATTCCCTCCCGGTGACAGGCTGGTCATCGTCCTCTGGACACCTTCAGGCATCTCACAAAAGGGAACTCAAAACCAAATACTACCTTCCAGGTTGGGCAATCCTGGGGGGCCTGGAGAGCACCCCCATTATGCTTCCCTCAGTTCAGCCTGAGATCACGTTGGGCCTCGAGCAGCCACACAGCACTGCTGACTGGTACTGCACTGCTGGGCACTCGATCTCCTCTCTTTTTCAGAGTGCAGCCAATGCCTCTCAGCCCTGACCTCCATGGGGTCTGTTTGGACGTGGGTGTCTGACCCTACCGCTTCTGTTTCATCTCACATCAGGACATTTAGCTTAGCACTGCACTCTGTTCTTTGGGCCTGGTCATGTCAACCAAAGTATTTTCTATGTGCCATCTCAAAATCTGCTAAGTATTAACTAAATCATCTATGTCTGCAACCCTAGTAAAAATCTCAAGTGGGACTTCAACTGTGGCCTTTAATTAGAAATTTACTTTCACAATGACTTTGATCAGCATCTTTGAGTACCGCCATAAAACAATTCCTTCTCTGACTAGACATACTAGTTTGCAACTGAAATTACAGTCATCCCTCAGTGTCCTTAGGGGATTTTTTTCCAGGACCCCTGCAAATTCCAAAATGCACAGATACTCAAGTCCTTTATATAAAATGAAATAGCATTTGCATATAACCTATATACATCCTCCTGTATTAGTTAAACCATATCAAGATGACTTATAGTACCTAATGTGATGCAAATGCTGTGTAAATTGTAAATCATTGTTATGCTCTATTGTTTAGGGAATAATGACCAAAAAGACAGACATACATGTTCGGTACATATGCCATTTTTTCCCAAAATATTTTCAATCTTCAGTCTGTTGAATCTGCAGGTGTGGAGAGCCCACTGTACTTCCCTTTCTGCACAAATCTACCAAGAGATTTCCTGACAAATACCAAGATGAGGTGTGCTTTTCCTCTACCATAGCTACACAATTCCCTGACATAATAATCTAGCAAGCCTACCACAAAACTGGGAATACAGTTATCCAGTTGTGGCTTGCTCTTAAAAAACCCACACAGGCTTCTAGAGAATTCTACTCTATTTTTCATATGCTCACAAATTGGCGTTAACTATTCTGATCAGGGAACTTAATGAGAATGGATAGGACATCCCCACTTTTGCAGTTGCAGAGTCTTTCCCCCTCTTCACTAATCAGAGCTATATTTTGCCATCTCTGCCATTCCATTTCTCTTCACAGCCTCCATGTTCCTTAAGCCTTATCAGTAGAGGCTCTACAGCTTCAGCGTCAAGTTCTCTTTACTCCCTGGAGTGTAATTTGTCCTGGCCAAGAGTCTTGAGTGCATTTACAGCAGCTTGGTGCTGTTAGAAACTCTTTATTCATCCTGAACTTCAATTTTCCTTTCCCAGGTTTTCTTTTTCTTTTTAGTCAGTAGAGTATTCACCTTGGTGAAGATGAAGGAGGCAAAGTTCTGCTTTCCCTCACTCCCATTCTAAAATGCAAATAGCATCAAGGTACTCAGTCTGCCTCATGCCCATGAGTGGCTGGATCCCCTTTGCCTCCAGCAGTGATTCTCAAACTTGCTTCTTAAAAGAAGGCAGATTCTCCAAAGCTCTTCCCAAAGGCTGAGTCAGTGGCTATGTTAGGAAAAGACTAGATGGTAAAACAAGTCCAAAAATCTACTGTGGCTCAATTATGGAATTTATGAAGCCCCCAAGTGGGTGTCCAGATCGGTGCATGACCATCTCCAAATAATAATTCAGAGTCCCAGAATTCCTCAATTTTCATGATTTGCCATCTACAACATGGGACTTTTAGCATCCCTATTTGTCTGCAGCAACATGAGAAGGTATAGAGAAGGTGAAGGGCAAATTTTAATGGGTCAGATCTGGAAATGGCACAGGTTACTTCCATACATATTCCACTGTGCTAGAGCTCAGTCATGGGAGTGTACCTAACTGTGAAGGAGGATAGAAAACACTATAGTCCAAAGGATGGTGGGAAATGTAGTCTGGCTGCAAAGGATGTTGGGGAATGTAGTCTAGTTGCAAAGGGTGCTGGGAAATGTAGTATATCCCAAGAAGAAGAGACAATGTTATGGTGAAAAATCGTCAATGTGGATATAGGGTTGGACTAAGAAATCTACATTTTCAGAAGCCTCCCAAATGAGGTTGGGACCCTGCTTTGAGCAACAATGCTCTGTTCACCTCTGGTGCAGACACCTACAGTTCCTTGCCAAGTAGCCCCTGTAGTCCTCGCTATGATACCTCTCTGCCTTGCTGTAATCATATAAAGCACCAGGAGCTTCCCCAGCCCACATGCTCTTCCACACCTCTGGGCTGGGAGATTCTTGTTTTCTCCGTCCTTTCTCCTGTTGTTAACTTGGCAAATCTCCATTCTTCCTTCATGATTCAGTGTGAGTGTAAATCTTCCCCTGACCCACCTGCTCCCAGGTAGCACTGATGGTACCTTACCCAATATTTCTCTTCTACCTGGGCTGAATCTCCTGTGCTGAATGGTGATCATTTACATACTTGCCTTCCCATTAGAGTGGGAGATCCTCAAGGATAGCGACCTTTTCTTAATTATCTTTCTAACCTTGGCACCTGGAATCTTGCCTGATACATGGTAGCACTAAGTTAGCATCCACCCCACAGAAGCCCTTAGTGTCAGACAACTTACCACAGTCACTAATCAATGACTTTCTTGACTTTCTGTTCATGCCAAATAAGAAAAGCTTTTTGTTGTTATCCTTACAATGTTGCTGCCTTGATTAATGAGTCCTAATTAGCAAACTAGAGTTGGGCGATCCTACTGTATTTTGGTCCCTTTGCTACTGTACTCCAAGATGGGCTTCCTCAGTGGCCACTCTGATTTCATCTTACTTTTCTTCTCTAGGGGCAGTGATTGATTAAGAATTCTAGCAAGAAAAGATCCCCCACCTTCTTGAGCCATCTTCTCTTGAAATCTCATCTCCCCTGATTTCCTAGGGACATCCAAAAGCTTAAATTTCTGAAGTCCTGGAAAGACAACCAACTGTGTCAATTCCTCCACTCTCTGTAATTCATGTAATCTAAGATGATGTGTCCAGTGATGCCCCTTCCTGGTATTCACAGTGAGTGTGTGTGTGTGTCCCTTCTCACAGGAAATTGAAGTTCGACTCTGTGTGCTCTTATGCACGCTCTCCCCCCGACCCTCACCACTTGCTACTCAAGCAGAAACCAGCTGCCATGTTTTGAAGGAGCCCTATAAAGAGACTCACACAGCAAGAAAATGAAGTCTATAGCCAACAGCCCCGTGAATGACCTTGCAAGAGAATCCTTTAGCCCCAGCTGAGCCTTGAGCTCATTTAGCCCCAGTTAATGTCTCACTGCTGCTTCATGAGAATCCCTGAGCCACAACCACCCAGCTACACTGCCCATGGATTCCTGATACTGTATAAAAAAAGGGATGTCTTTTGTTTTAAGCTACTAAATTTGGGGGAAATTGCTTCTGCAGCAATAAATGGCTAATCCAATCCAGTTTCTGTCATTCATTCTAATCTTAGCTGCCAGTCCCCTTAAGGCCAGACTTTAGTAGCATGAGAGATGCAACTGTCAGCCAAGAATGCCCAGAGCTAACTAGTGTGAGATACTGCCCAACTTCCATTCTGGTTTGGAAATGTCACAAATAGAGCTACAAATACGGTTTCTGCTAGTTGCAATAATCCAGCCTTATCTTCCATCCAGTCAAATGAATCAGACCCTCTAGTGATAAAGGGCATCTGCCCTTCCCCCTATGTCTGCATTGAAATTTTATACTCTTGGGATTCACAGATTTCCACATCTTTGGTTATAAGGATTACAAGAAATGTTTTAATCTGTGCCTGTCATATAATAAATGCTAAATGAATATCTATCATTGACATTTTTATTTGTTTTTTATAATTAGCACATCATTTAATGTATTGTCACCCCAACTCACAGTTCTCTGATTTTGAACAACACATACACATTGACTGCCACATGCCATTCTTGATTCCCAGTAAAAACAGCCTTGATGATAATGATTAGGTCATATCTGACACCATTTTTAAATCTTACATTCAGTTTAATTGGATTTACTCTGTTGATTGGTATATAAATATCTCAGATTCCAAATATTGTTCTGATTATTTCTAAGTCTTTCCTCCCAAGCTTTTCCAACCCTGCCTATTCTAATATTTCAATTCTGATTGTTTCTTGTGAAATTTTACATTAGCCAGAACTCTAGCTAATTTGAAATTGACCTGAAGCTATGGCTTAGACATTGGTGAGATGATACCTGTTGCTGTCAGGCAATTTCACAACCATCTCAAGGAAATGTGCCTGCTTTGCCACCCTTTCCCTGAATCTGCAATAAGCAAATCTATAAAGGATCGAGGTGTTGATTTATATTTTTTTAAATGAAAATATTCTGGTAAATATTTTTCAAAGATTTGAGAGTAGTGAGGAATGTTAACGTACAGGCCTATGGTAAGTAGCTTTTCACTTTTCCATATTTAGTAGCATTTGTTTCCAAAACTCTAGAGCTGAAACCTTTTATCTCAAAAACAGTACATTCCTCTTCTTGTAAGGGTTCAACATGTAAGCAGTTCCTATTCAAAGTATCTTGTTAAATGACAAAAACGGGGCTTCCTTTATACAATTGTGACCTGGAGCATCTTTCCCATCTCCCTTTGGTTGTTGTCTGTTCTGTTTCAATCCTAATGTCCTTCTTTGCCCCATATCTCAGCCTGTAGGTTGCTAGAGACTTCTTGGAAGTAGATAATTGACAGGCCTGGAAAAAAAATAATAATATGTTTCTGAGCAGTTGTATGTAAATGGAATTTCTAGCAAATCAGCCACAGATTTAAACATCCAAGAGAAGAGCTTCACTTAGGGGAAGCCCAGGCCTCCTTTTGGGATGCAAACTAGCAATGCCTTCTGTTTTATAATTTTGAATTTTCATCTCATATTTTCTTACAGCAAGGTACTCCTGGACCAGATGGTGGCTTGTATCGCAGACTTTGGGCTATTTTAAGACCCTCAGTAAATATTCAGCAGGCACCCTGAGTGAAGGCCCTGTTGCTTTTCAGTACGGTAGCTGGTTAAGTCATCAAGTACCTTGTCACCCTGGTTTCCTTGGGTGGAGCCTTCATACAATGTTGTTGGCATTCCTGAATCCACTGGCTGCAGCTTCACACATCCTAGTGGGGATTAACATGAACATGCAACACAGGCTTCCATATTCACAGGGACCCTAAATAGCTGAAATCAGTGGATATGACACATTGAAAGCTGAGATTTATCTCAAACCCTGTTGGCTGGGGGAAGTTCGACCCTCAACACTTCCATCTGTGGGGAGAGTAGAGAATGTGTTCCCTGAGGAGGGCAGCCTTTTGCCTGTGAACATGACAGGCTACCTCCACTTTGCGAGCATGGAGACAAACTCCTGAGATGGAGCCCTGGACCTAGTCCTGACCATTAAATAGCTAGTGGATATGAGATCTGCTGCCCACGTCTCCTCTCTGTTGTCCCCTTGCCTCCTGCTGTTCTCCCTCCACAGTCCAAGGAGACGTGACACATAGGAGCCCAAGTCCAGATGAAGAGCAGAGGGCTGCAGGGGACCCTCTCCTAGAGATCAATGCAAAGTAGTCATTTACCCTGGGTGGACGGTCACTGTCCTGCCTCTGTTCCAATTCAGAGCTTCAGAGTGACCATACTCATGACATGATTCAGCCCTTGGTCCTGCTGAAAACTCAGAGGGAAATGGAAAACCGTGGCCCCAATAGGTTCTGGAGTTGAGTGAGGAGAGACAAGCCCCTTACCTCTTTATTCTTCAAAACAGCTCATAAATGCCAAGAACTATCAGGGCTCAATCTTCTCTCGACAGAATTTTATCCTTAATGAACCTTCCTCAGTCAGTGAAAGAACTCTCCAAAATGCAATTAGATTTTCCCTACCATCTCTGCTACCAATCACTTGGATCTTATTTTTATACTTTCTTATTTAAAGTAAAGTGGACATTTGATCACTATAAACAATTCATCGACCAATAAATACGTACTGAGCAACCACGGAATCCATTCCTCCAACCCCCCGTGGATGAAGAGTCACATTATCAATGGAAAGAGTAGAAGTCACTCTCTTAAAACACCCATGCAGTGTCTCCTGCCAGTTTGGGAGTCAGAACCACCCAGGAAAATTGTTAGTGGCTCTGTCTAATTAGCACTCCTGCCACCTGCAAACAAGTGGTACTAAAAAAAGGTGCTGAATTCCTGCCATTGAGAATGCCAAAAAAAAAGACACCAACAGTTTCATTCTGAGTCTCAGAATCTAATATTTCACTGATTCAGGCAAAGAGAGGGATTACACTTTCGTTTTCACCCCAGAGAAATGACTGTTAAAAACAAGTCATGTTTTAGAAACTACCTTATGGTGATGGGTCCCCCAATCCAGTGGTCCTATCTCCCCTAACCTCTTGGTCCTGTCTGCCTCTTGGTCTGGACTGGGCCCTTCTGCCTGCCATAGAAAGCTCTTCCTCTTCTTTATCTGAGACCTGCCCCCTCCAGGAAGCCATCCTGAACAGTCTACCTCTTGTGGATGTCCCCTGACCCTCCAACACTTGGAGTCCTTTCCTCATAAGTGAGCACTAAGTTATAGTTCTCTATGGCTCGGCTGTTACCTTAACCCCTGTCAAAAACAAGAACCAAGTATTTCCTTCAGAGGCCTCGACCCCTTCTGGGGGAATAAGCAGAGTAAAAATGATCAGAGTATAAACCACCTGATACTGTCCCTTGTCTTCCTGAGAATCCCCAGCACAGGGTGAACACAAAGGAAGATTTCAGTAAATGGCTGATTAAATGATTGGCATGTGCCTTTGTACACATCACAGAGCAGAGTGGTCCTGGTGAAAATTCAGCTGCTGTGACTTCTTCCTATTTTAACAATGTCATAGGGTTGAAATGCTAGACACACAGTAGGTGCTAAATCTATTTTTATGGATTGATTAGCCACTGGAGGGACAGTGGGTCACGTAGGAGTTATTAATGTTTTTGATGCCAAATGGGGATGGTTTTAGCAGAACAAAATATTAGAAAAACAATGCAGGAAGCACAAAACCCCAACCAGCACAGAGGCAGGTCGCTGCTCTGTTTATATCCACTATGCTCCTAGAAACAGATGTCCTGTCAACCTGAGGGTTTCTGACGAGGCTTCCACTCTTCCAAGTGACCTGTACATTCAGCAATCAAAGGTATGCTTGCCCCTCTTCTGCGTGAGTCCTCTGTAGTCTAAGACTGACTCCCAGTTCTGGGTCCAGGACTGGCTGCTGATAAAGGCAAAATCAGTATCTGCTATGTCCATTGCAAGGGGACAGAGCTGGCCTAACGACTAAAGACATTGCATCTGTATGTTGAATGTGATGAACAAAGAGAAGTCTTAGAATTAACCAGGCCCAAATTCCTGCTCCACCACCTGCTTGATATGTGATTGTAGGAGCTCATTGACCATCTCTGAGACTCAAATTGATAATAGCTGTTTTACAGGTTGCTCCATACTTGACAAGACATGATGAATAAGAGCACCAGATACAGTGCCTGGCATGCAGTAGCCACTGAGAAAGTGATCACGTTGCTGCGATTATTGCTATGAATATAAAATCAGGGGGAAAGTCCATCTTGGCCAGGACAGTCATGTATGTCACCCTCAGGCAGTCCTGATGTGGTTTCCTCTAGATGACAGTAGGGCTTTCCCAGCACAAAGTCTTTGTCCACTTGAGGGCACAAACAATGGCCCATGTTCTGAACAGGAAATAATGCTGTGGAGCACCCCAATCTTCATCTCTGCTTACTATAAATCCACTCCTTCATAACCCATCCCCTTGGAGTGTACACTTCAATCCTGATCCTAAAGCCCATCTTGGGACTTAGAACAGGGAATGGTGGCTTTTGAAGTGCACCCTATAGAACCGATCGTGTATTTCATGGAGAAATCTTTGACCATGGCATATGCAACACCCAACAAGACCCATGTAGCATGAGAGACATGGATGCCAAACATGGAATACATCCCATGGGCACAGAGCAGGGAGTGAATAACCCAGAAAAGATCCAGACACCACAAGATCTATGCAGACAGAAAGGAGATCCTTCGTGCAACACAGATCTGGTTTATGTTAGCAAACCCCTAGGTGCATTGAGATGGATGTGAACTACTATGCTCCAGGTGAAATGGAGCTCACGCGAAGACCGTAGTAGACCTTTTATAAACAGCAATGTTCACATCAAACAGCTCCTAGCTGGGCAGAACCCCATGGAAAAGGAAGACCTGGTTTTGACATTAGAAATCCTATTTGCCTTCAGGCTCTCGGGATGAAAAGAGGGTAGGGTGAGGAGAGGGTAGACAAGCCCACAGTGATTCTAATTCAGTTTTTCTCATTCTCCCTGATAAGCTGATACCCCCATGAGCAATTAACAAGCTTTAAACCTGGAGATTTTGGAAACTCCAGATTCTGACCCTATGCCAAACAAAGTCCTCCCTCTGGATGAGGATTCTGTAACCAAACAAAGTCCTCCCTCTGGATGAGGATTCTGCACCTTGTCTCTTCTCTGATAATGCCAGCATGGCGACTGAGAGAATCCTTCTACCTTCACCTAGAGAGGAACCCATGAAGGATAGTCTTCTTTCTCTTGATTTTCTTCTTTCTCTTTTCTCTTGACCAAGCTTTAAAATTATCATAAGACATTATGATTATTCCAAACTGCCAGATCTTAACTATTTTAAGTCTCAAATAATCCTTACCCTTCCAGTTTACTATCCATCCTCTCTTCTTTCACCTCTCACTCACCATTTTATAAGCTTAGTATTCAAGCCACATCTATCATTTAGTTCAGGTGTTGTACCCTTGGGAGTCATCCTCCCCACCCCCACCCTATCCCCCTTTGAGGAGCCTCTGCCCCTCTCTTAATGACAGTCTTGGAGGGTGGGTTCCTCCTGAAGGGCTCTGCTCTGTGCCCTCCCCACCCCCAAGCCTCACACACCATCTGATTTTTTCCCCAGGAAATGCAGTTACTCTAACACCAAAGGGCCATTTCCCTGGTGTCCTCATTCCTTTTCACTGACAGTCTTCCTGCTACCCTCAGTAGATTATTATTATTTATTATTTATCAGTCACGACACTGTACTGTGCTTCCTACAAGATATTAAAGGAGACACAACCCCTGCTCTGGGTTTACAGCCAAGGACAGCAGAGCTCTGAATCAGACATCACAGGATGGAGTTGAGAGCAGGGGTTCATGGCAAGTTCGCCCTCTGGGTCCTGGCAGAGCCCTCCCCAGACCTGCCCTCTCAGTTCAGGCCCATCTTACTGAATCCCCCCTCCCCAATTTCTAACAGACCTGGGGTCTCAGAGACTTTCCCTGGGGAAGTGGAGGAAGGGTATGGGAATGAGGATGAAGCCCACAGGCCTTTACTTTCCAGCTGAGGGTGGATGGTGGGAGGGGGAAGTAGGAGGAGAACAAGGGACCTTTCCTCTGAAACTCAAAACCAAGTGGGGGCGGGGCATGCGAGGAGAGGGGCAAGACCTTGAAGGGGGGAAAAAAAAAGAAAGAAAGAAAGAAAGAAAAGAAAAGAAAAACAGACCTAGACAGTTAGCAGGGAGGAAAGTCTGGTGCAGAAAGGAAATGTTCTCTCTTAGTGGAAAATCCCTTACCGGGGGTGGCCACAGGCCTCCAACCAAACTTTCCTCTTAGGATTGAACAGCATGTGTAGAGGGACAGGGGACGGACTGGTAAAAGGCGGTGGAGACAGACAGAGAGCCAGCTGGGGTGGGGGGAGTGTCAGTGTAGGCAGGAGACACTAGTGGGCCTGAGTGGAGCTGTGGCCCTGCAGGAGGGTCGATGTGAACAGGAAAGTTCGTGTACACTGAGGAGTCGGGGCTGACACCCGGGACTGGGGGACAGGACTGGCGAGCCTAGCTGTGGTCCTTCAGAGATAAACGGTTCCTGCTCCTTCCCTCGGCTGCAGTGTCACAGGGAGGGAGGAAGTGGAAAGAAGATTGGACTTTTCTTTCTCAAACTTTTCTGCGGGTTTCCTCAGGTGTTGAGAGCAGACCGGGAGCTCGCTTTGGTCCCGGTCCTCCAACCCTGGGCCGGGGGAGCCCGAGGCCCGGGCCCAGCAGTCGCGGCCACGCGCTGTGCGTCTGTCGGGCGCGGCCGCGGAGCCCGGCGAGCCGGGAGCCACCGCAGGGGGCGGGAGCGGCGGACCGACTGATGGACACACCCGCTGGCACTCCGCCCCGGCCCGGCACGCCGCTGCCGGGGATCCCTTGGGCCCCGGGGGAGCCGCGCGCGGTGCCTGGCCGGGGGCGCCCCGCCTCCCCCACCCTCCGCCCCCGCCCACTCGGGCGCCTGTGATTGGCTCCGCCCGCCCCTGGCTGCGCGCCGAAGCCCGCCTCCCTCGCAGCTAAAGCAGACGGTACCCGGAGCGGAGCGAGCCAGAAGGGAGCATGGTCCCCGCGCCGCGGCCGCGCCAACCCCCGCGCCGCCGCCGCCGTCCCCGCCACCGCGGATCTAGCCGCAGCTCCAGCCCCGGCCCCGGCTCCGCAGCGCCCGCCCGCAGCCCCGGCGATCGCCGCGCCTGAGTGCAGCCCCCGCCCGGAGCCCGAGCCCCGAGCCCGGAGCCAGCCCGAGCCCCGCGGCCGCCGCGGCTGCGGGGAGAGGGCGGGGGCGATGCTGCCGGAGCCGCCGCCG
>NW_025999977.1:43132196-43204231 GCF_001458135.2 Marmota marmota marmota | reverse complement strand
ACGGTCGGGACGCCCCCCGGGCCCCCGGGCCAGGCCCCCGGCTGGGCCCGGCAGCGCGCGCGCCCCTCTCAGGGCCACCTCCCCCTGGCGCGGCCAGGGCCCCGGCCGGGCTGGGGGCCAAGAAACAGTGGAGGGCTGGTCCCTGGGGTGGCCGCGCGTTCTGCCCTTTGGGGAGATTTGCGCCGCTGTGCAGCGAGAAGACAGGTGGGGGTTTCTGCTCTCTCGCGTCCTCAGACCTCACATTTGGGAACCAGGTTTCTTCACTGGATCCCAAGTAACTTTGGAGGTAGAAGAGCTTGAAAACCGTCGAGAGGGAACCCGCACAGATTTTGTTGTGACCCCTTCCACACATACACACATATACACTTCCCTCGACACCTTGCCAGCGTGTTGCGGGGGGTGGGGGGTCGCGCGGAAAGGATAGCTTCGGGGGTGGCGAGGGGAGAGAAGGTGGTGTCGGGTAGGGAGGGGTTGTTTATGTGTGGGATAGTGGACCAGGAGATGCGTAGTGTGGGAGTGTGGACGCGTGCCCCGACTGCCGCGGGGGATGCGGGCTGGCCACAGGCTCACATCCGGATCTCCGTCGCCTGGAGCAGGCAGAGAGCTCGAGGGTTATTTGCGGTCGCGCGCCGGTGGCCGCGCTGGGCAGCATCGGCCCCGGGCCCCAAGGGAGAGGCATGCTCGCCTCTGGCCCGAGCGCGGAGCCAAGAGCTGGGGAGGTCCGAGGCGGCTACCAGAGCAGGTCGGGTCTGCGTTGGCTGGGGAAGGCGGGGACGCGCTGCCTGCCTGCGGCCAGCCGTCTCCGCGGAGGGGGTGGTGGCAAAGCGCGAGTCTCAGATGCCTAGGTCCGCCTGCTGAGAAGCCAGTTGTCGTCCCTGGGCTCTGGAACTGAACGGCAGACGCGGTCAGTTGGCAGGTTCTCCTGTGGGTCCCCAGGGATGCTGATGGGTGAAGAGCTGCCGCTGCTGCCAGCCGTGACACTCTGCGAACATTCCCCTCTCTCCCTGTGGTGCTTGCGCCGTGGCGCGCCCCAGGCAAATCGTGGAAGCAGGTATTTATGTAGCATTAGGCGAGACCTCGTCGCTGGAGGGACTAGACGTTGAGGACGCCGAGCTGCCGAGCTGCCGCTGCCCTCGAAACTTCCACGCATCAGCTCCGGGGACATTCATGCTCCACTGCTGCAGGCTCAAGACCCTTATCAATTGAGCAACGCTGGGATTCGGACTCCTCTTGCAGTGACAGATCTGTCCTGATTACAGCTGTATTTATCCTAATTTCGGTCTCTTTCAAGTCATTTGTCTAGTCACTATAGAGTTTTTTCCTAAGCCGTGTGGTCGTCTTAGCCTTGGGAGGGCAGATTTGAGGAATTATTTCAGTTTAGAATGAATAACAGGGGATTTAATTAGCCCACCTCATTCCTGATTATTTTAATTAAAGAGGAATTGTAAAGCTAACTTTTTAATTTTTTAAGTGGGAGAGTGTTGAACAATTTTGTAGATTGTTCATCCTGACACTTATAGAAAATGTGTTCCCTATTCATAGGTGAATACTTAAAGGGCTGGTTGGAATACATGTATTTGATTAATCACACCATATAGGTGTTTATAAAGATATGGAACTGTGTCCTGCCAAAGAATATAGTCTCAGTCCCATACATTGTTCTGGAGTGCATTTGATGTATCACCTTGCTGTAAATCAGGGAATTTCTCACATATATACCCTCAAACCCTATATGAATTTGGTGATGTTTAAATTGGTTTATAGATTGATGCATTGGACCAATTTTAATAACTTTTTTGCACAAGCATCTTATAAACCATATTTGTCCATGATCAAGAAACATTTTATTCTGTTCAGTCTTTCCATTTCTAGTGCAGTTATGAGAATTTATAGGTCTCCAACTTTCATTTGTGAGCAACAATCCAAATGAAATACCTAGAGTTTTACTGAAATAAAATATCCTATGGTAGCCATGGTAACAAATAGATTAAGGGTTATTGGTTTTCAACAGTATGTAATGGGGAGTGGGAACTCAGTGTTGTGTCTCTTTAATTATGTTTCTAAATGAGGGGTGGTCATACTTCTAGCACTCAGTGTGGGAGATAAGCCAGACCAGAATTCAGTTTTGTGAGAGGTTTATTGGAACAAAGACTAGTAGAGCCCAAGAGG
Source organism: Marmota marmota marmota (assembly GCF_001458135.2). Taxonomy (NCBI): domain Eukaryota; kingdom Metazoa; phylum Chordata; class Mammalia; order Rodentia; family Sciuridae; genus Marmota; species Marmota marmota. The sequence goes on along the minus strand of NW_025999977.1, from coordinate 43,202,062 downwards.
ATGACTTCTGCTAACTGCAGCTCCTCATATCCGGGAACAAAATGGATAAAATCTTTTTTGTTTTTTTCAAGTAGATGAGAATTGAATCAGTCCCTTTAAGATTAGAAATTGTATTTCACTTATAAGCTATTACCAAAGGAACCTTTAAATCTAGCCCCTGTTTTCTAGGAATAAACATGTTAGAAGTGTGGATGGAGTGTCACAGTTGTTATCAACACCTGTCAGTCTAAGTGAGGCATATCATTAGTCTATTCAAATCTTGCCTATTTCAATATTCATGCATTTCCATGGTGATCCATTCCGTTTACTTAGTCAACCTTATAAATCTTTGGCATCAATTTCAGTTGTGCCATCTTTTTTTTTCCTTCCATTTATCAATTGATTTGGCTGTGAATCATTCCTAGTTTAAAGCGTTTCCTCCCCCCGACCCCATGGTTTCTAAAAGTTTACTCCATTCCCAGATACGCACAGATATAAAGGGGTTAAATTTTTTTCTGATAGAGTCAAATAATACCATCAATGCTAATGTAGTTTTTTAGCATCTTGTTTTATGTGTGTGTGTGTGTGCATGGGTTATTATTTTTTTTTCTTCCTGCAGGTTTACTGTAAAACCTTCTTGCTTTATGGACCGGTGACGTCAATTCAATCCAGCGGAATGGAATAAGTTTTTCCTTCTTCTTTTTTTTCCTCTTAACCCCATTATAGTTCAAGGATTCTTTGTGTCCTCTACTCTGTCTGGCTTGGTGAGACTTCAAGGCTGTGTATTAGAGCAGGCCTTACCTTCTAGGATATTTTCTCTTCTAGTAGGACCAACGCCAGAAGGTTCAGGGACATCAGAAGGTTTTCCAAATGTAATATACATTTCGTCACAGCACATATTGTCCCTAGGATCTCAGGAACATTATATGTCCACGGAACATACAGTTTTACTTAAATGCAAGTGATAATTTTGCTCATCTGCTTTCAACTTGGCTTTCTAATGATGCAATCCCATGCTAATCACAGCCTGTATATTTCGGAAATATCAAGGCAAGCATTAGCACGCTACTGACTTATTAGGATCGGGAAAAGTAATTGGAACACTTAAGTTCAAAGTCAGATGGAGAAATGGAATTATAACCAACCTTGTGATTCTATGATCAGTCAACTAAGTGCCTACTTGGGGGTAGGAGGAGGAAGAAACACCGTGAATGAGAAATCCAGTCCTTGGTTGCTGTGGATAAGGACAAACCAAGCAGTTACCACATAAGACAACTAGAGAAAAAGAAATCTCTTTGTGGACAGATTAAGCAGATATTCCCAGGCCTTTCTTATTAGCTTTTACTGTGTTAGATACATACAGTCGTAAATGTTTAAAAGTGGGAGGATATTTCTACTTTGTACAGAAGATGGTCATTTGATTATTGCTCAAAAAAATCTAGGCTCATCTCCTAATATGCAAAAAAAAAAAAAAAAAATTGGGTGCATAATCCCTGGAAAGTACTTTCATTTGCAGCAAATTCACCCTAGAAATGGTCTTAATAATTTTTGTTAAGAATCAAAAGTGTGTCAGAATTCTTTACCTAAACCTTGGATCAGAAGTGATGAGATCTGGACTATCCTGAAATCAAAGTCTGTAGTTCTTCCTACAACAGATACACACACTTAGTCTCCCAAAGTCTGAGGTCAGAAAATAGCAAAATTGAAGCTGCAAATTAAGAGGAGGCAAGTTTATCGCTGGAAGTAGAAAACAGAATTCTTTTGAGAAATGAACCTCACTGTTTGGAGATATTTCCTTCAGGGTGGAAAGGTGGGGAAATCTTGTTTCTTACGGGACCAGTTAGCTGCTGCATAAAATTCAAATGGTTCAGACAACTCTGGAGCTCTTGAGCTGCAGGGGTAGATGATGACTCAGAAGCTGGAACAAGAACCATGGAGCATGGGTACAGCCAGGGATCTGGTTTAAACTAAGAGGACAGTTCCCCCGATGTTGAAAGGCTACCACTGGCCCCACAGGTGGCCATTGTTATAATTTCTATTATAGACATTTGAAATTTTTTTTCCAGATGTTCATTTTTTATTTTTTATTTTTTTTTAACTACTGTTTTTATTTATTTAAAATTTTTAAATCAGTGACCCATTTTAGGACACACGAAGCACACACGTGCATATTCATATGTACTCTGCCACTTTCTTTTTTTAATTCTCATTAAAAAAAAAAAAAGTTTACCATCTTGATCATTTTTCCTCCTGCAGTTCAGCAGTGCTATTCACATTGCCATGCAATGTGTCTCTAGAATTTTTCCCTCTTGCAGTACTTGAAATAGACTCCATAAACATCAACTCCCATTCTCCTCTCCCCCCAACCTGGCAACTACTGTTCGCTTTTCTGTTTCTATAAATTTGTCTTAAATAGATATCCCACGTAAGTGGAATCACACCTTATTTGTCTTTTTTGTGACTGGCTTATTTCACTTAGCATCTTGTTTCAAGGTTCGTCACATGTATTGCATATAATGGGATCTTCCTCCTTTTAAAGGCTGAATAATATTTCATTGTGTGTATGTACCACACTTTGTTCGTTCATTCATCCATGGATGGACATTTAGGTTGCTTACACCTCTCAGCTATTGTGAGTAATGTTGCTTTCAGTTCTTTTAGATATCTACCCAGAAGTGGGATTGCTATATTCTGACTTTTAACACCAACAAATGCTGGTCTTTTGTTGTAAGAGACTTGGTAGGAATGCAGTCAAACAGGACATCAAATGATGAATGCAGTGGATGTTACTGGAATTTATTCTTCCTTTTCTGTGTGTGCATTGTCTTGCAAGTCTCTCCAGTCACTTATGCTTTGCTTCTGGGTCTTTCCTGTGTTGCAGTAATATCACAGAATGGGTGACAGCAGGGTCTTCTGGTCAGAGTTGAGGTCCGGTTACTGGTGCCTAGTAATTTTTTTTTAATATTTATTTTTAGTTGTAGTTGGACACAATACCTTTATTTGTTTTTAATGTGGTGCTGAGGATCGAACCCAGGGCCTGGCGCTTGCTAGGTGAGTGCGCTACCAATGAGCTACAACGCCAGCCCTGGTGCCTAGTAACTTTGACCTTGGAAATATTTTTTTCTCACGAGGCCTTGTTTTGTGAAAATGGAGATGATAATAGTACTGTCCAGGGTGGTTGTGAGGATAGAAGAAGGAACCCCAGTAAAGCCTGCATCCCAGAGAAGGGCATTAGGAAGGAGAGCTTAGGGGAGCATCAGTGGAGGGGGAAGCAGCAACCCCTAGAGATCTCAGCAGCAGTGGGCACCTAGCCTGCCAAATGTTTTATGGTATGCCAGGGTATGTATACATATTGTCTTCAATGAGTCTCATTATCACTGCCTATTCTGGAAAGCATAGGAGATTTGCATCACAATTCCAACCATTAAAACTATCCTTCAGTTGATTTGATGTATGAAATTTTTAATTCTTTTTTAGTATCATAATTTTAGAATTGTCATGGATTTTAGAGGTCAGCTAATCTACCTATTATTCAATCACCAAACCTTTATCAAGCCCCAATAATATAATAATAATAGCTTCCAGTTATGGCTGCCCACTATATTTTAGTACTTTACATATATTATCTCTAATCCTCATATCTATGCGGCGAGGTAGGGATTATCCACACTTTACAAATGAAGATGAGGCTCAGAGGTAATCAACTGGCCCAAGGCCACAAATTTAGCCACGTTGTACAGCTGGGTTTGAACACAGATCCGTCAGTTTTATCAAACTGTTTGTGTGTGTGTGTGTGTGTGTGTGTGTGTTTGTGTGTGTTTCTCTGATACTCCAGACTGGGTCTCAGTGCATCTACCACTTTACACTGCCTGTTATGTATGAGATACTTTTTTATCAGTGCTAATTAACACTTTATATAAAATAATTCCGAGAGGGAATGTGAACTTTAGAATATTAACCAGGTCTGACCAGCATTCATGTTACTTTTTGGATTGACCTAGCTGCTTCTATTTATTCTGGTTCCTGGAAGACTAAAGAGGAAAAAAAACTTTAAATGCTTGAATGGCATCTGTTTCTGTACTGAGCCAACACAGTAAATAAATAGCAAATCCAAGAGTTAAAAACAATATAGAAAGGGTAAAGATGCATTCAGACCTACCCAAACTGACCTGGACTTGTTTGGTTTTACATGTCAGGTCCCAGAATTCTTTAGTAAAAATGTTAGCGTGGAAACATTTATGCCTAGAGAAGGTATCAAGTAATAAACATCAAAGCTTACTGAATGGATTTTTGTTTTCACTGAGTAGCTGTGTAGTTACATGTTCTGGGTTTGTCATGGTGTGGAATTTTAGGTGCTATATTTGGGGCTCTCTCTATTAAATATGCTTGTTGATGAATTCTAACTAATCTAAATGGAATCTTCTAGGATTTATGACTTGAGACTTTGAAGACTAATTTTTCTCTTGGAGCCGCGTCATTCCAGTGATAACTTGGATCCATGTGGCACTTTGGAGAATCGACACCAAGTCCGTCTTTAGAACATGCTTACTTGTAAGGTGTCATTCTCCAAGTAGATTTTAAAATTTGTGGTATTTCACAGAAGCATCATTTTAAAGAAAAATAAAACACTTGGAAATCACAAAGACAGCTACCGAGGGGCAGTAACACTATATTTGCCAACATTTTCTGTCCTGTTTTTACTCTTGACATGTTGTTTCTGGAGACAGGTAGAGAGTATGAACTGAGCCTGGAGCACACACCACAGAAACACTCCCTGTTTTAATCCTTGCAACCCAGGTCCAGCCAGACTCAGCGGCAGAAAGACACCGTGACAGTGTGGCCAACCAATTGCACAGGAAGTACCCGGGGAGGGCTGGTGGCTGCAGAAGGCTGCTGTCCCTGAGCAGGCACAGGCCTCTCCTGTGGGCCTGTCCATTCAGCTACACCTCCTCCCCTTTCTTCCTCCTTGGCTTATTTCTACAGGAAAGTAAAATCAAACACGAGGCTTCCTTGTCCTTAAGGCATCCCTGCGAGGCTCTGAGAAGCAGTTTGAGGAGCAGAGGCCATGAGGGAAGAGCTACAGGAAGACTCTGCCTTTCTGTTTTGTGAAGAGCAAACGCTAGTCAAAGGCTTAGACCAGAGACTCAGCTGTTAGAACATTCATGCTTCCCTTATGGTCATTTAGTAATATTAAGAGGTGATGGGGAATAGAGGAAATTCGGATTTTTAAAAAAGAAACAATATTACCTTTCTCTTTTACCATCTCTTTTCAAATCTTCCAGCTGTAGGCACTCGCTTTGGGATCAAAACCATAGCTGTACTTCACTTCCCGGGGACCCTTAACGATACATATTCAGCCCCTGGAGCTTCTAAATGAATATAGATTCAATACATGTGTACGGAGAAGACACCATGGAAAGAGCATTCCCTTTCTTGTGACATCTTGTCTGTTTCTCACCCCGTGACATGGATGGCATCGTTCCCATTTTGTGGATGACAAAGCATTTACTCAAGTTCAGACCCACTAACATGGGTGATGGGCAGGGGATGTACAAGTCTATCCTTCACACTGCCCATGGAGGAAAGAGAAAACCAGATGCCCTTTTATGTGGTGTATAAATTGCTTATTAAAATAAGAGAGTAATCCCAGGGTTAGCCACATTGCTCACTATCACAGGTGACAATAGGAAGTCAAGGTCCATCTAATCTTCTCTGAAGGTTTGAAATACATGCAAAGAAACCGACCCGTCAGTGTGATGCCAAGTACCTTCACACTAGAACTTACTGCCATTGTCTTTGTAAACTGAGCAGAAGCTCAATTCTGAGTTTCTCGACAAGTCTTAGTTCTATCTGACTTTTTTCTTCGTGGTAGTCAGAAAGCTCCCAGGGGTGTGCTCACTTGAATATAAGACAGTTGAATATTTGAAGATTAAATTCAGTTCCTGCTTGCAAAGTGATTAAAACAATGCCAGCACATGCCGAATTGTGGGAACCAATGGTTATTTCTGGACTCATCTCCAGAGTTGTGATCCATGAGGGCAAGGACTGTCTTTATCTTTAGCCTTGGGCCTGGCACATGTCAGGTATTTATTAACAGGATCCTCTGGGGACTGCCCAGTCTAACCAGGAAACCCATGGATAATAATAGGTCCAGAAATTTCCTGAGAAATTATAAGACAGTTCAGAACAAAGAGAACTGCGTTGTGAACACTGCTGCGGCTACAGCCCCTTGGGCCAGTCTCTCCAAGCCAGCAGAGAGGAGTAGAAAACGGTGGTACTCTAGGCACAGTCACACACTGGTGCCAGTCCACACTGTTCCAGTCTGTGCCAAGTTAAATTGAGAGTGAGCATTTAGAAACTAGGATTGCCTTTAACATTGCCTTAGCAGCCAAGAGCATGGTCCAGGGCTCCTCTCGGTGAACAAGGCATAGATGGGGCAGTGTCGAGCTCACGTGGTAAGTTACCAAGGGAGTTGTACACAGTGTGAGCTGTGCCTTACCCATGCATGGCGAGGCCCTCACTTCAGTTCTTGAGAGATTGCAAATAAATAAAAACCAAAAACTGGAACCTTCATCAAAGATAGGGGTAGAGAGCCCAGTGGAAACATAGATGCAGTTGTCGTCACAAAGCCTGGCCAGGGATTTTAGAACACCAGGGACTAGAATCCCTCATCAGTGAGGGTGACTTTGCCACCACTGGGGGAACAGGTGGGCCGACTCCTGTCTAATCCACTGGTTGCAGGGCTAGCTGCCTGGTACTGCTGCCCAGAACATGATTGCCATTTTGGTTCTTCACTTTGTTTTAACCCTTGCAACCCAGGGTCTTCACTCAGGAACCTCGCAGTGTACCCACCCACGTCCATCTAAAGGCCATTTTGTTGCAATACGGCACTGTTCTGGCCTCTTGAGACAAAGCTGGGTTATTTTTTCATTGAACTAGCTTATTGGAGTGATGTGAAGAAATATCAAATAACCTTCCTCAGAAACCCACACACAGGTTTTCTGAACAAAAACAAAGTGCCACAGAATTTGGGAAGTGCGAGTGCCACATTTGGAAGCTGAGCTGGTCAGACCAGGAGGCTGCCTGCAGCGTGAGTGGCTGGCTGGTCCCTCTAGTGAAGAGACTGCTGTAATCTACTCGGTTCATGCTGTTCCAACCAGCTTTAATCATCAAAACTGAAATAATATTCAAACTGTGAAACGAACGTAGTTCTTGGTGAAGCCTCCATGTGCCGAGGAAAAGCGTCAGAGCGTCTGAATCTACCAGGCAACACGCTGGGGAAAAGGAGCTCCTGGATTGTGTCACAAGACGCGGGGCAACTGCCTCTTTCCACCAAGATGTGATTCTTCTTTCTTCCCTCAGGGGAGAAAAATGATTTTCATGAAAACCTTGTTTCATGGAAGTCAGTTTGGAGCTCTCTGTATAGTTGCCACCCCTCTGTGACACCCCTAGGTTTAGAGGTCAGGTGGTGCAGGGGACAGGGCTCTCTGGAGAGAGGGGATGTGGCTGTGAGACCTGGAAGGCACCAGGGACTGGGACACAGGAGGGGAAGGTTGCAGGCAGAGCCACATCCAGAGGGCAGCTCATGCTGCTGCTGTGTGGCCACATCCCAGGGCAGGGCCACAGCCCTGGTTTCCAGAGGAGGGCTGCGATGAGCACCCTGTGGCTCCTTTTGTGCTGTCCCTCACATCCATGAGTGACAAGGGGATTTCAGAAGGATGGCCCTGCTCAGATTTCCGCCTAGGAATTTAAAGCTTCCATCTGATTCTGCAGAAAACACTCTCAACACACACCAAAACAAAATGAAACAAAACAGAAAAATGGGGTTTGTGTTTCTGAGGAGTCCTAGGGGAGGCTGCAGGAGGGGATGGACACTCAGTGAACGATGAAGTCACAATTTGAGAGCTGTAACTGTCGCTGTTTTTATTCCTGCTTGCCTCCCAGAATGCCTGCTCTCCAGAAGCATTTTTTGATTTCTGAAGTAAACGCCTGGGCCGGGTCTGGGCTCCTTGGTACTAGGAGAAGCAGGAGATGGTTGCCTGTCTGGCCCTTGCTTCTGTGCTGGGTGTGACCCATGAGCCACTGGGGGTGGAGCAGAGAAGAAGGGACATCAGATTTATATCTTGGGACTGAACATGTGAGGGAGAGCAGGACTTGGTTCCCAGACCTTCACAGTTACAATGAAAACCATTAACTCAGCAACATATGAACTAATTAAAAAATGGCCAAAAAACTTGAATAGATATTTCTCCAAAGACGATATGAATGGTTAATACACACTTGAAAAGATGCTCAACATTACTAATCATTAGGAAAACGCAAATCAAAACCACAATAAGCTGTCACTTCATACCCATTAGAATGACTATTTGAAAATGAATGGAGCAAAAAACAAAACCAGGAAATAGTGAGTGTTGGTAGGGACATGGGGAAGCAGGAACCTTTATGCTCTGCTCGTGGAGATGCAAACTGGTGCAACCCTCTATGGGAAATACTATAGCAGTTTTCAAAAAAATTAAACAGAGTTACCACATGATCCAGGTACACCCCAAAGAAGTGAAAGATGGGACTGAAAGAAGTCCGGGTGGCTTGTAGCACAGTATTCACGATAGCCGAAAGATGGAAGCCACCTAAGTGTCCATCAATGGTTGAGCAGATAACCAAAGTGCAGTCTATACATACATGCATTAGAATATTATCCAGCCTTGTAAAGGAAGAAAACTCTACATTTCTGAACTTTGAGGATATAAGAATAAGTGAAATATACCAGGCACAAAAGGGCAACTCCTGTATGATTTCACTCCTGTGAGGTACTTAGCGTAGTCAAGTTCATAGAAACCGAAGCTAGATGGTGGTTGCCAGGGGCTGCGGGAAAGAGTTCCTGTTTAATGGCTACAGTGTTTCAGTTTGGGAAGAAGATGGTCTGGAGATGGAGGGTGGTGATGGTTACACAGCAGTGTAAGTGTACTTAATGCCACTGAATCGTACATTTAAGAGTGGCTAAAATGGTAAATTTTATAGTAGGTGTATTTTATCACAATAAAAAGATAATACATTTCCAAACATATCCCCAACTGATTTTTCTTTGTAAAATTCACTTAGGACAAAAAAAAAATGCACTCAACGATTCAACAGTTCTTATAGGGCCCTTGCTGTATATCTCACCCCATGCTGGGCATTTATTCATCTTTTTATTTATTTATTTAAGTTATAATAGTTGAGGTAGTACAATGAAATCCACAGACTTAAATGTTCAGTTCACAAAAGATTTGTAATAATTACATGTACCTGTATAACCAAAACAAGATAGAAAGCATTTTCATCATTCCAGAAAGTTCCCTGAGCCCCTTTCTAATCAATCCCCCTTCTCTCCACCCCAACTACTTTCTTATTCGACTCATTGGATGGTGGCAAACCCAGAGGTGAATGGTCTCCAGATAAAGGCGTTTCGTTGATTTTCATGGGAAGAATGACAACCAGTAGACCAGACACTTGTTTTGCCATTAAGCAGATTTCTTCCCTGAAGGCCATCCTGCAGGAAGCTAAATCACCATCAGGAGGCTGCTTGCTGACTTTGCACTGGGGACAGGGAGTTGGCAGATGGCTGTATAGGTCACTCTCCCTGAGAGATGATAGCCTGCTGCACCCATCCATCCCAAGCTCAGAAGGTCACCTGCATAACTAACCAGATACCTGGGCAGGGGAGGGTAGAGCAGCGTCTCTGGGTTACAAATACATCCCCAACTCTGCTTCTTCCTTTCTGGTTTGGAGCCTTGGGGCTGGATGATGTGTTATTTAGTCATTTTGGTGACTTTAGTCTGGAACTGAAGCTCAAGTGCCCAGCTCAGCAAGTCGGGGCCTTATGAGTCCTGCCCACCTACCCATGGGCACAGGAGACCTGGGATGGAGAAAAGACCTGCTCTCTAAGTGAATCATCTCCCTAAAGTGGCTGGACTGGCAGGATGGTGCACTGCTAAGCAGAAGGACCGCCCACTAATTCCAAGCAACTACTTTCTGGTGGGCCAATGTCACCCTCAGTTCCCCTCTTTCCTTTTCCTGCTCTAGAATTTTTCTACCCAGTTCAGATCCTGCCGGTCCTCACAGCTTCCTAGGTGGCAGTCCCCTTGCTCGTTGGGATTTCCTGGCACCGTTTGGGCTCCCGATGTAACTGCCTCACAGCTGCCTGGAAGTCCCAGCTGACCTGACCGTGAGCTCCCGGAGGAAGTGATTGCCTCACCTTTTGTTTATATTCCTTTGTTGGTTTTCCTATAAAGATCTAGGCCAACGCTGGGCACATTTTACAGTTTGAACCTGTGGGGCACAGAGAAGAGGATGCCATGTCTAGGACTAGCCAGGCAGAGCTGGAATTGGACCCCAACAACCCAGCACATGAAAGAGTGTCAGGGAACGGTGCCAGGACAGTCTGGGTGAGGGACTGTCTCTGGAGAGTCCAGTGCTGCTTCCAGCTGTTCTGAGTGGAAGAGTGCAAACCCCATAGCATTTTCTCTCTGGCCCTGTTGGCTATTGTCACATGCAAATAGTGATGATTTCCTAAAACGTGTGACCCGATAAGGGATCCCTTCACTAGGGCGTGAAATGACTGTGCATCTGAATCTGAGCCAGGAAAGATAAACTTTGCTTCATTTTCCCACACCGGATAAGAGTCTTTCCAGGACACTAACCTCATGTTGTTAAAACCTTGGGGTCCCTGGTGAAAGCCCAGCCTCTGTCTGGCTCCCAGGCCCCTCCTCCCTCCCCCTCCCTCTCCTAGGTTACCTTCTCTCTCCCCCATCCCCACCAATGGCTGACTGCCCAGCTAGGAACCCCACAGCCTGGCTTGTGTCGGGGAGGGCCTGTTCTCTGATATGTGCTGGGCCACAGGGACACTGGCCTCAACATCGTTCTTTGGTGATTCTGTTGATCAGGAAACCATAGGAAAATTATTTAAAAAACTTCTTTGGAGGTTGAGAATAAAGTTTCTAAAGTGACTTTATCGTAAGTTTGGTCATTTGAGGTAATAATTTTTAATTAAGAAGGAAACTTGGTTAACTAAAAGAAAGTAGAGACAAAAATATATGTTATGATGTCAAGCATATAAAAACAGAGGACATAGAGAAAAGGCTGAAAATACACCATAATGTTAACTAACAGTGGTCATCTTTGTACTTTTAAATTTTCCAGTTTTTAAAAAATAATCAGTGTGTTTTTCATTTTTGGAAAATAAAATTTACCTAATCAGGGAAAGAGACCTAATATTAATAGCAAGGTTAATTCTGCTGCTTCTTTCCCCTCCCAGGGAGAGCAATATGTGTTTGCATACATGCCCACATTAATACTAACGGAAATAGAAAAAGGGCAGGTTGTAACATAGAAGAAATTTTAAACAACCAGTTTTTAAAAGGGGGAGAAGAGCAAAATGGTTTTCACATAATCCCCTATACAAAATGTCCCTCACAAACTTTGATGGGGCAAAGGGGAGGGAGGGGTGGGAAGGGGGCAGGGGAGCAGGAAAGATGATGGAATGAGATGGACATCAGTAGGTACATGTATGACTGCACATATGGTGCGACGCTACATCATGTCCAACCATAGAACTGAAAAGTTGTGCTGCAGTTGTGCACAATGAATCAAAATGCATTCTGCTGTCATATATACCTAATTAAAATAAATTAATTAATAAAAAAAGAATTTAAAAAAATGTCCCTCACAATGAATCTCAGACTGCCCTTAAAAAAACATTTTCTCAGAAATCTGCCCCAACTTGGGCTTCTTGGGGTCTTTTAAAAAAGTGGCTAAAGCAGGCTTCAAATGTAAAAGCCTGCCGTGTGAAACACCATTCTCAAATAACTGTGCCCCCAAGTGGTCGCATGTACCTGTAAATTACATCCAGTAAAAAGGCCACAATTAACCAGGCCCTGGACTTCAGAGTGTGAAATTTAATAATACCGATGAAAATAATAATACACTTTTAAAAAGACAGAAGTCAGGGAAAGATGAAACTCTGTGTGTGTGCGCGCGCGCGCACGCGCGCGCAGAAGAGAAAGCAAAAGAGGAATTTTCTTGATATTTACCTTCCTGGTGCCCCTCCCAGAAAGTGGAGGGGTGCATGCGCATGAGTGTGCACGTCTGTATATGTTTTTATTTGCAAAGGGGCCTGGCCAGAAGAACTGGGAGAAGGTGTGGGCAGAGCCCTCCCAAGAATTCGGAAGCCTTGGCATCGTCTTTCTCAGGAGCATCCTCGATGCCTTTGATGGCCTGCTCCTCTGCAGCAATAGCTGCATGATAGTCCCCTTGGCAGTCTGCCAGAGGCTGTAAGCGTACAGAGAATTGTGTTTTAATAGAAGGCTTTACCTCTGATACAGATTTAAAATGAGGAAGAAACTTTCTGTACCTCCGCCAGAGTGAAATGCATTTTGCTTCCTGTGAAATGCAGGTGATTACAAGCTCATCTTACATAATTTTATTATTTTCAATTGCTGCCCGTCAATCTCAGGTGATGGGTTCCTGGGAGCAGAAAGGAGGCAGATTCTGGGTGATGATTAGGGGAAAAAAAAGTCACCCAGTCATTTTCAAATTGCACAGAAGTTTAGAAAAGAGAATAATTATCTTTCTGACGATGCTGTTGAAGATCTTTAGAACCCGCTAACTTAGACGTGCAGGAGTGAATTGAGGACTGCTTAGCGGTCTCTTGGAAGACGCATTTTCACTTTAACAAAGGGTTGAGGTTTGAGACTTTAAAAAGAATCTTTAAATCTAATAAAGGGATTCTCTTGTATAACCACATTTTCAGATGACTGTGATACTACTGAGGTGGTCCACTGTCACGCCCACAAGAGGGCATTTTCTCATCAACTACTGCAAAAATGATTTGTTTTTAAAGGGAAGCTAAGAAGCCAGGGGAGAGGAGAGTGTTAATGGGAAGGGAAGGAGGAGATGGAGAGCTGCTTGCAATTGAGTCCTTGTCGTCTGCTTCCACTTAACATGTCCTGCCGATGCGGGAGCCAACGCTACCGGCCAGGCCAGGAATTTTGCTCTGTGTTTACTTACTGGGTTTTTAATGTCTTATCCCCACAATGACTGGGGACCAATGGAATCCTTTACAAGAGTTGTCTCCAGGCACAAGATACCCCATGCCAGTATATAGCTGCCCCCATCCATGACTTGGAGGCCAAATTTGATTTTCTAAGATTTTTAAGATCCACCAGAGCCCAACAGCACAATGAGCCCATCAATTCTCTAGATCCAAGTTCCTTCCTTTATACCTACTGAGTACCTACCCACGGTCCACACTGAGCCAGACTAAGCCTGTCCTCCAGGAACACGCATCCTCCATCAGGAGACTTGACAGAAAAAAAGGGAAACAAATGCATTCTAGAGGGCAATTTACGTCATGGTAAATGCTCTGCAGGAAGACAATGGTGGTAAGGAAAAGAATAGCCATGTTGGATTGAGCAGTTAGGCCCGCTTCTCTGATGAGTAACAAATGATACTCTGATTTCAACTGGAATCAGCATTATTTGTTACTAAAGTAATAAATCCTTCAAATTCTCTTTTTCTCAGAATTCATAATGTCCTCTATTTTATGGACCTGGGAACCCTGAAAACAAAGGAAGCAACATGCAGTTGCCTGTTACTCGTGTGTTAAATGACATTAAAGAATTACCATCTACTAAAAAACAACACATATGTATCACCAGATTAGGAAGGATATAATCTCAGAATATTGGAGAGGGAAATTAATTTTGTGTTTGGGTAAATTGGCTACATTGTCTGGAGTTTTCTGGGTTCTGGTGGACTATGAGGATTTCTTATTGAGTTGGTTCTGGTCAGAGGCCAGCAGACCCTATTCCACAAGTCCTGCTCATGATACCTTCATATCTGTACCCCGCCACCAGGTATCTCTGTGGGCACCAGTTCTGCCAGCCTGCCCAGTTGACAGCCACAGCATGGGAGACCTGAGAGCAGGAGGAGGCATGCTGTCCTCCCAGGGTTCTGCAACCCCAGCCCAAGAGCCGTGATGTCCTTAGAGACCTATGTGAGAGTTTCTGAAGCCAAGAGTCAAAGCTTTTCTTTGAACACTTGCTTTGAGAGATTGAGCAGTATGGCCTGGGCAAATCAAGGAGTGCTTCACAGGGGAGATAAGCCTTGAACTTGGCTTTAAAGAACTGATGGGTATGGGGCTAGGGTTGTAGCTCAGTGGGAAAGCACTTGCCTAGGGCGTGTGAGGTACTGGGTTCGATCCCCAGCACCACATAAAAACAAAAAACAAAAAGAAAAGAAAGCTATCTTGTCCTTCTACAACTAAAAAGAATATTAAAAAAAAAAAAAAAGAACTGGTAGGTATTAGAGAAGCTTGGATTAGAATAGGTGACACATTCATTTTTTTTTAAGTTAATGTGGAACATATTTTGGTAACTGAAGCAGTGTCCCTGTATAAAGATTTTAGACATAACCAAGTAATAATATCTAATAAACCTATCATCTAGAGATACTATTGTTAATATTTTATTGTACTTTTTTCCAATTTTCTTCTGGCTTTGCATTTTTGTAATAGTTGGGAACAGGCTACCCATGAAATTTTGCATCTTCCTTTTTTTACTTGAGTGTATGATGAATATTATCCTGTGTTATTAAAAATCATTCTTAACCATCGCAGTTGAACATGGCTGTGTGGTATCCCCTGGTGCACTCCCGTGGCTGCAAATTTTTCTTCCTGTAACCCACTTGTGGTTATTCTCCTATATAATTTTGTTCACAATTTTGGTATCAGATCTGCCAAGACCCAGCTCTGAGGGTAATAGTGGGCATGTCACACTATGCACCCAGGTCTCTGTCTATACATGTCAAATGAAAATAAGACTCCCAAGCTCATAGGCTGGTGGTGAAAGTTGTATGATGTCATGTTTCAATAGAGTTCTGGAAACAGAATTACCAAGACTTTAATATTCTTTTCAGTTATCGATGGACAAGATACCTACCAATTTTTTAAAATATTCTTTTTAGTTGTAGATGGACAAGAGAGCTTTATTTTCTTTATCTGTTTTTATGTGGTGCTGAGGATTTAACCTAGTGCCTCACATGCCCTAGGCAAGTGCTTTCCCATAAGCTACAACTCTAGCCCCATTTTTAAAAATTATATAACTCTCCAATTATAAAAGTAATGTTCTTTATGAAAAAATTTTAAAAAAGAAAACCATGTATAATCTCATTACTCAGAGTTGAAAAACAATTAACATTTTAGAATCTATTATTTGTCACTTTAGCAGAATTGGGATCACGTTACATACACACATATATCATTTGTCTCCGGCTCCCCCCACCCTTAATCTTGTATTGATTTTCCCTTGTCATTACTTATGCAGAAACATTATCTTAGAAAGTTGTGTTTCATTATATTCTGTTATATTAATGTGTCATATATTATTTAACTAATTCCTGTGGTTGGATATTTAGATAATTCAGTTATTTGCTAGTATAAAATAACATGGCAGCAAGAAGTTGTTGAACAAATGTCTGTGGACATTTTGGATTATTTCTTTAGAATTAATTCCTGGAGCTGGTTATTACCACACAAGAGCTGGGCATATACTGAAGATATTGGTCTGTGTTGCCCCTGAGAGACTGTGCTATTTTACTCTCCCACAAATGGCATGGAAACACCCATTTTACCCCACTTCTGCCTATAGAATTTTTTTCCTTAAGTTGTAGCCTGTTGGGTAGGTGAGTGATGGTATTTTGTGGCCTCAATTTGTGCTTCCTTGATTACCAGTGGACCACAGCATTTGTTTCTTGTATATCGGCATTCCTGTCCTTTGCCTCTTCTTCTATTTATATTTATCTTTTTTCTTATTGATTTGGAAGAGCTCTTTATGCATAAAAGGATATTAACCTTTTGGTGTAATGTTGGAAATATCTTCCCAGGTTCGCCATTTGTCTTTTAAATTCACTTATGGTTTCTTGGCTACATAGAAGCCTTTATTCTGCAAGTCCTGTTCATTAGTTGTGTTTGGTTTTTGTTTTATTTTATTTTTTCCCACTTTGATGTTTCCTCTTGTTTTTATGCTTAAAAAATCCTTCCCATTCCTGGCTTTAGATATCTGTTCATTTGCATTTTCTTCTACTTGCTCCATGATTCATTTTGTAGATTCGACTTTTTATCCTGTTCTCTCATTTTGTTCTGAGATACAAGAGGAATTTAACTTTTTCTTAATAGCTCATTCTTCTAGTTCTGTTTAGTGAATGATCTTTCTTTCCCTACTGATTTGAAACGCTATCTCTCATGCACTAAATTCTTGTAAACTAGAGCGTGTTTTCAGGCTATTTATTCTGCTTCATTCTGACCTAGTACTAAACCACCTTGTTTTAATTACAGACACTTTTTCTTTTGTGTTTTAAAATCTGGTAGTACAGGTCATCTCTGTTATTATTTTCTAGGACATTTTTTTGACTACTATCTCTGGCACATCTAGCATCCCAGATGAACTTTGGAATCATTTTTGCCAAGCTAAAAAAATACCATGTTGAGTTCACTTTACACAATATCTGCTGAATTAGATGATAGCTATAAATTGATTATTTATAAAGAATTGACATCCTGCCTACAATATTGAGTCTTCTCATTCAGGAATGTGTTCTTCATTTACTCACTCTGTTTATTTGAGTTTACTTTCATATCTCTTTGTAAACATCTGTGGTTTTCTTCCTGAGAGCTCTGCACTGTTCTTAAAGATGCCATTCCTAGTTGTTGCAGGGAGAAAGAGATCTGTCTGTCCCACTTTCCTTTCTAATGAGTTATTAATGATAAGAAAGCTGTTAATTTTTGTATTTTCATTTTATTTTTTTAAAATATTTATTTTCTAGTTTTAGGTGAACACAATATCTTTATTTTACATTTATGTGGTGCTGAGGATTGAACCCAGTGCCTCGTGCATGCTAGGCAAGCGCGCTACCACTGAGCCACAACCCCAGCCCCTGTGTATTTATTTTACATCTTGCCAGGATACTGACCTTTCTTATGGATGGAACTGTTTTTTGAGGCTTTCAAAACTTGCAGATTATTTTACTCAATGATTGTATGTTCAGCCCATAGTATCCAGGAAAGTTTATATTATTTTCAAGAATCTTCATTGATTTGGAGGAAAATGGCATCTCGTTATGTCTTATATGCCATTTCAATGAAATTTCTTCCTGACTCTAAATGTGAGTCCCGATGATATAATTTACTTGGAACTACAGTCTCGGCATCCATAATGCTTGCTTTTAGGCCTCTTCGGAAGCAAGAGACAGGCCTGGTGGCTCCCAAGGGCTGAGGAGAGCAATCTCCATTTAAGTGTTTGGGGTTCACAGCCCTGCCTTGTGGGTGGAGTGAGAAGAACTGATCATAAAGAATAATTTGAGCGCTAACTGGAGACACAGGCCCCAGACTGATTGGGGAGAACCTTGAGCTTCACTTCACCCAGCTGTACACCAACAGCCAAACTTGAGTGTGAAGAAACAATTCAACATTACCTGCCCCACTGTTGCTCCTGGAGGACACCCAAGATTTCCACGTACAGTACAAAGATAACCCCACAAAGTGAGCAACGGAGAAGAGAAGGGCCGACCAGAAAAACAACTGGAGTGTCGAGACACTTCAGTCTCACAGCTGTACCCAGCTCCCATCACGTTGTCATCTTCTCCAAATGCAGGCCTTCTCGCTCAGTCGTGGGGAAAGGAAGGATTTCTCCTACCCCGGTTCTCTCTAGCATACGGCTGGAGGTGGGGGCGGAATCTCCCCACGTCCCCACACAGACGGCTTGTGAATGTACCGATCGTGTGCATTTCCTCTGTTGGACGAACAGCTCATCTTTTACTCTTTGCTTTTTATGCCAGTTTGAGAAAGTTGTTTTTCTCCCATTTGAAAAAATCTTCCTCGGAAGGAATATGTTGCCATCAGCAATTCCTCGGTGTTGTAACCGTCTCCTGTGAAACCAGACTGGAAGGCAGCGTGTCGTCCCTCCATAAAACTCCAACCCATTACTCGTGGTTCAACGAATACCTGAGTGCTGTCTGCGTGCTGGGCACTGTACATGGTGCTAGAACTGGACAGTGAGTGAGAATGGGCCTGGTTCTTCCCCTCATGGAGTTTCCAATCTGGTGGGAGAGACAGATGTTTATCAGATAGTCCGGACACCATGAAGGAAGCTAGGCTGTGCTGTTGCAGGGAACCTTGTCTCATCTTCCATTCAGAGAGTAGGTGGTGACTGATCTGAGATTTAAAAGAATTGTTAACTCTCAGATTTAAAGGGAAGGGTGGGGCAGGAATGGTGGGTTCCACAAGGGAGGGAAAATGGGTAGGAGAGAGTATGGTATGTTCAAGGGAAGTCAAGAAGGCCAGGGAGGCTGGAACTGAGAAAGCCAGAAAGAAACCAGAGAATGAGGCAGGGAGACACCATGCAGGGTCTTGTCGGTGACATAAGGGGTCTTTGTCTTTATTGCAAAAGTACAGACTGACTTTGGTGGTTTTGTAAAGATGGCTTTTGCTACCGTATGGGTACTCCTGAAGAGCGCCAAGGGAGAATATGGGGTGTAGCTAGTGAGGACTACAGGAACCCAGGCCACCGTTAGTAGCAGCCGTGGGACCAAGGTCATGGTGCAGACAGACAGGCTGATGGCAGTGAAAGGACCTCTGGGCAGCCAGGGCGGAGGGGCGTTGAAGGTGGGGAAACAAAGGCAAGGATGTGTCCGGAGTGGAGGGGTTGCAATTAAAGGCATTGGAGATGCTGGGAATGGGTCAGGTACGTTGGAGAAGATGGAGTTTTGTTTGGAACTAGGTGTAAGGGCCCTGAGACATGGTGATGGTCACAGGTAGCCAGTTAGGTGTGTGGCTCTTGTTTAAAGGTGAGATCGGGGTCAGGAATGCACATTTTAAGGAATCATTCACGTTAGTTCCAGGGAGAAAAATGTTGGTGGTTAGGGACAAGTTATTGGCCCCTGTCCTCTTGGGACCTCTTGTCAATTCTGGCCACCACTCCTCTCTTTCCCAGGTATGGAGGAGGGGACTTCCTGTGTATCCTCCACCCTGTGCCGCCAGAGTCAAGGCTGAAGGCAATTGAAGGGGCATAAACACAGAGGCCACATGTCTGAACAGTCCCATCTACACATGCTTGCTCACCCTCACAGGTCCCCTTGAGGGGCGTCACTGAGTGCAGAGAGGGAACCAGGCAGTCTCTCCCACCCCTCCCTCCTTCCCCTGGAGCCCTGCCTTCCTCCCCACAGTCCCTCAGTGCTGAACCAGGAGCTTTCAGAGGCATTGTCCCATTATTTTGTTCCTTGGGCCAAGAAGAAAATTGTTTTCTTTTTCTTTTTTTTTAAAGTATTCTTTTTTTATTTAACATTTATTTTATTTATTTATTTTTGTGTGGTGCTAAGGCTCGAACCCAATGCCTCACACGAGCTAGGCAAGGGCTGTATCACTGAGCCCCAGCCCCAGCCCCGAAAATTGTTTTCCTAAACTCGAGATAATTCATGTACTGATTCATTGACTAAATATGTATCACACTGCTGCTGTGCGCCGGGTACTGCAGCATCGATAACAGTGGTGAGGGAAACGTGGCCATCGGCCTCCCAAGGACCTCTAGCGTAGAAGGAGAAAAAGATAAAACAGATGGGATTATAATGTTGGTGTGATGAAGACTGAAAAAGAGGCATGTAGAAGATTCCTGTGAGGTCAGGAGAAGGAGGCCTATTCAATGGAGTGGGGAGAGGGCTGGGCATGTGCCAGGTAGCCTTGGGTGGGGGCAGGGCAGTGGGGGAATCGGGGCACAAGCAGCAGGAGGTATTTGAAGAGTCTAAGTGGTTTCCACAACTGGAATATAGTGTGTGTGTGTGTGTGTGTGTGTGTGTGTGTGTGTGTTGGAAAGGTGTGTGCATTTGTGTGATCAGAGTAAGGTGGAGGGGCCAGGTGAAGAGTCATGGGGGTCTGTACATGGGAGGGGGCGCCAGGATGAGCAGTGTCCAGATAAAGCGGGGCCTCCAGAAGAGAGTGTGAGGTCGGCCAGATTTCCTTCTGCTGTGCGTGCCAGAAGAGTTTTCTCAGCCCCATCCCTTCCTGCTGTCAGGAGATGAAATGAGACAAAAATATCCTTATTCTTCTTGCATTGGGAAACGAAGACTCGGACTGGGATTTTAACAGGTACCACTGGTTCTGCCTTCTCCGCTTCCCAGATGTGAAAATGGCAACTCCCAACGTCAGCAATGTTGGATGGTGGGTTCTGAGGGTCTCCCTGGGCTCTTTTGGCAAAATGGAACCCAGATCTTAATCTGAGTCATTTAGGCCAGTGCTTGGGTCCAATCTAATAACTAATAACCTCTGGAGGAGCCAACATTTTTGTTATGGCTGTCTTCTATTCATTTCTGTTGGCCTGACCTCTGGGTCTATTTCTATTTCTATTGGCATGACCTCTGTTTCTCTTCAGGTGTGTCTCACTTCCGGGCTCCTCAGGAAATGTCACAGGGCTGACCTAAGACAGGTAGGCTGGGCTTCCTCAAGCACCTCTGCATGGTTCCAGGGTCCAGGACATCATGGGGCTGTTGAGTGACCAGTCTCACACACCTGGATTTCCTCATAGTTTATCAATAGTGGAGACATTTCAGAGGATGAATGCAAACAAGTCCATGCCATTGTTCTGAATTCAGATCCCAACCCTGTTGGTGATCCCAAGACCTGTACCCCATCAGCTCTTTCTTTCTTTCTTTTTTTTTTTTTTTTAAGAGAGAGAGAGAATTTTTTTAATATTTATTTTTTAGTTTTCGGCAGACACAACATCTTTGTTTGTATGTGGTGCTGAGGATCCAACCCGGGCCGTACGCATGCCAGGCGAGCGTGCTACTGCTTGAGCCACATCCCTAGCCCCCCATCAGCTCTTTCTTGAATACCCAGCCCAGTTATCTGTCAGCACTGAGGGACATCTGATGAGGAGAGGAGTCAGCCTGACCCATGTTTATAAGTGGGCCTGTGTGGCTGTTTGGACCGAGTCTTTCTGCAAAGCTGAGGAGAGGAAGTGGGACATGAGGATCACTGTCTCGAGGGACAGGGGCCCTGGACACCTTCTCCACTCCCTGATCTCTACGCTGGGGATGGAGCTTCGAGAATGGGGAGAAATTGCCATGGACCAGAAGCATCTTGAAAGATTTTCCAAGCATCCGGTCCTGGACAAAGGAGTTTCACAGGCTCTTTCAGAAGCAAATCAGCTTGCATTTGTTTGGTAGTTGAAGAAAGTGGTGGATACCATTGGCAGGCCAGTGCTGCAGGAAGCCTTCACCAAGCCTGATGTGGCTGGCAGGTGGTCACGTGAGGTTCTGAGCCTCACTTATCTCCTCCTCAAGGGGTTCACAGCCTGGTGCCCTTTCACAAATGGAAAAATGGCTGGTGTTGGGCCTGTCGAGGGAGATGGCTGGGTTGGGCTGACTCAGGCACCCTTCTCTCTCGGCTTCTGGCTGTTTGACTGCTTCCAAGTCACCTTTAATGTCGTAAACCACTGCTTGTCACTTTGCCAAATTCCTGTGCTCTTACTTAAGCGTGATTCACGCACTGGATGTTTTTGACATTTGAAGATTACTTGGTTCTTTGGGCAATTTTCTTGTTTGCCTTCAAGAAAATGCCTGAAGTTCTCTATTTCATTTGGGGAAAAGGTGAGGCCTAGGATGCATGTAATGAACTAGTTGAACTATGAGACATTGGGCCCAGTGACTTGTGGGATATATCTAACATGTGAGGCTTTTGCTACCCACAGGATCTAGGCTGCTCCTCAGCCTCACATTGGGGTTCACTTTTAAGTAAATATAATTCATCTGAAAAATCACAGGGGCATTGAGTTGGCCAGAGGAGGCCCATCTCAGTGCAGAAGCCAACCGGTGGGCCAGCCTATGAGTGTGGAGATGCTTGAGTGGTACCAGGCCTTCCATTTCTGTCCTAACGATGCCCATATGCTGTACATTTTTTTTTTCTTTGTGGCAAAGGGCTGGTCATTCCAGATCCATAGACGTGGTTGTCACAATATTGTCCTTTCCACTCCGTTGAGCTAGGACTGCCATTACCAGGGACAGGTTAATTAAGATTTCATATAATCATCCACTCGTTTGATAAGATCCATCTCTCTCTCCCCCTCTTTGTTCCCTCTCCAATGCCAGACTGAGTTAACACCACTGCGGAAACAAAGAATGACCTGGTGCCTACCTTGAAAGAAACCATTGACCTCATAGAGAGGACCCTAGATTCATGGCTGGGTAGTATTTGTCTCAAAATATTTGTTCCTTTTCCCCATTAGTTCCTTATTTAAACTGTCCATCTCTCCCCACCGAAACCCAGTGCTGACCTTGGCATGAGTTTGTCCTTGGCATGAGGCTCTTAGTTTGTCCCTGGCCACCCTCCCTCCCTTTACATGGTCTCTCCTTCTTTCCTCACCGGTTTGGTGGGAAGATTAAATTACTCTGGGGCAAGATGGCACCAGGCAAGGAGGTGGTGAGCTGAGGTGGTCTTTGGTCAACATTTCACTTGGTGAATGATCTGAGAAGAGGCTGCTGTTCCGCAGCCATCTGTGCGTCTCTCCACCCTCCCAGCTGTGTTGTTCCCCGGATGGAGTCCACTCCACTAAAGGACCGGAAAACAGAACTCTTGAAGAAAAGATAAAGGATTAGGGATAATTTCATTTTGCAAGAAAGAGGCCTAGGAGGGACTTAATTGTCTTTGAAGGATCCTCCTGTGAAGGACAGAGATGAGTTGTTCTTCATCTCACCGAGAAAGAGAAGGCAAAGTGGATCTCAGATGAATGAGCAAAATTTCCAGTTAGTTAGGGCCAGTCCCCCGTGTGGAGGGCTGGGGAGACTGGAAGGGCAACGTGGGTGGTTCTGGAAGGAGTTTTCTGGGAAAGAAAAAAAAATTTAAAGTAAGGAATTAACACGGACAGCAAGACTATAAGACCTCGGAAGGAGGAGAGGTCACCAATGGCAGAGGAAGCAGGATTGGACAGCAGTTGAGTGACAGTGAGAAGTGGGTCTGTGCTGACTGTCCTGCTGGTGGGGTGGAAGCATCTCAGCTGAAGGGCAGGGTTCAAGGAGGGAGGGCAACACGGTGAATGGGCAGGAGGGGACAGCTTTAGCCTTTCCTAATGGGCATGGGGAGCCATTGGTGAGGCCTCATCCTTTATCAGGGGCTCCTGATTCTGTTTTATGGCCCCCTAGAGGAGCAGAACAGTGCAGTCCCAAACTCCAGTCTGCAGAACCTTGCCTGTCTCCGACTGGTCTGCAGCCAAATGACAAAAATACAGACACTGTGAGTTTTTCATAGAACTAAATGCATTCCATTTGAAGTTGTCCTTTATTCTAAGATTATGATCTATCCATAAGGATTCTTCGAAGCAAGAGATAGAAACCAATCCTGGCTAATGGAAGCAGACAAAAGGGATTATTTAAAGGACAATAGGCAGCTCAGGGCCTCCAGGAGGGTGGAGAACCAGGCTCGAAATCCACATGGCCCAGAATGACTACCAGTCATGCCCAACCTGAGCTAGGGAAGACCCTGCTACTGCCCTGCTGGTCAGACCTCCAGCTTGTGCCACCAAAACAACAGCCACAGATGGTGGGTACTGCTGCCTCAGTGATGCTGCTCCACCACCCTCCTCTGTGTCACAGGACACAGGGTGTGTCCTCAAGTCCAGGGGTGAGACAAGGGAGGCAAGCAGGCTGCCATTTTTAACTTGTAGTGGAAGGTCGGCTTTACCTCTGGGGGAAGGGCATTCCTGGACCCTGGGCAGGTGCCAAGAGCCAAATAGAACCACTGGGCGTTCTGGGTCTTCCCTCTTTGAGAGAGAGAGAGAGAGAGAGAGAGAGAGAGAGAGAGAGAGTCTGACCATGTGGGAAGGTGTTAAAAATGTTCTTTCTTTCATGAAGCAAAGGTGACTAGTTTTTTGTTGTGTAAAATGTTATTGTTACTTTGCAGACTATGAACCCAGCCACCGATCATTTGTCCCCCGATGTTTTGGAAATTTAGTAGTCCATGACATCCAAAAGACGGGGACTTTCACGCCAGACCACCTGGGATCAAGTCTCAGGGCTGCCACTTACTAGGCAAATAGACTCATAGGAGTGGCATAAGCATTCTAGGCTTCCATTTCTGGGTAATAAAAATATGTGCAATAAAGATAATAATACTCCTCGGGGTTGTGGTAAGCAGTGAATAAGAAAACACGGATAAAATGCATAATCAGCAGTCAATAAGAGATTAGTGACACTGTTGGGCTGAAGATCGAAATTGATCAAAACTGCTTTCCAGGGCTAGGGGCGGAGGCTCGTGCCTATAATCCTAGTGACTGGGGAGGAGGGCAAGTTTAAGGTGAGCCTCAGCAACTTAACAAGACCCTGTATCAAAATGAAAAGGGCTGAGGATGTAGCTCAATGATAGAGTGCCCCTGGGTTCAAGCCCCAATACCACAAACAAACAAACAAACAAACAACTAAAAACGAAAAACAGCTTTTTAGAGGCAGATCCAAAATTACCCAGGGCACCTTGGAATCGGTTCTTGGCCTGATGGAGGTACACCACAGCAGTAATCGGCCCCGGGGGATATACAGAGTCCTTGGGGAGCCACGCTTATTTCTTCTCTGTTTACACCTGTAGGCTGGAAGGAAGGTGGCGTCTTCCCAAACACTGATGGATCCCGTATTCCGAAGCCCTCACCCCACAGAGCCCCACTTCCAGAAGCACACCCAGAGTTGTCCAAGCTCCACCACCTGGAGGGATTTGGTCTGCTGAGCACCCCCTCCTCACCCCTGACCTTTGTCATGACGGACAGCACAGGCTGCACTGTCCTCTCCAGCTCTAAGCCTCATTATCCTCACCTGGAAATGGCAAATGACTGACCAGGGTTACTTGGGTGGTGAGTTGGTGGCAGAGACCAGCATCCAGTCCAGGGTCTGCTCACGCAAACACAAGGGGTGCTGCCGAGTTACGGTCCAGGGAGAGACTCCAGGGCCCTTCTCCCTGTGGGGTTCATGTCCTGTCTTTCAGGATGTTCCCAACTCTGCATCAGTAGTGCCCCATAGATCCATGGTCCATGAATTTTTTTGGAACTCTTCCTGGAAGATCTGGGGGTTTTGGTTTTTGAATGCACTGCTGCCTATTGGCCATGCCGAGTGTCTCAGGATGTTGCCAACTAAATATGCCTCATGGCTCCGGGGCTCCCAGCCTCGCTCACTTTTCCTCCCCCTGAGGGTTTCATCCTTGTTCTCACTCTGCATATTTTCTCTTGAGCAATGTTCTGTTCTTAATAAAGTGATTCCCAAATCCACGTGTTCTTCTGGCCGTAAGATCGGTAACACTGGCCGTCAGAGGGTCATCTCCCCTGGACATCCCACAGGCACCTCCACTTCAGTCTCCTAAATGCATCTCAGCCCGTCTTCCCGCGCCATCCCGCCTCTTCCTCCACCTGTGTTCCTATCTCATGGCTAAGCCAGAAGCCTGAGAGGCTTCTGGAACCCTCCTCCCTCTGCCCCCAGCATCCAGTGCTCCCCAGGCCGTGGCCCCCCTTCCTGATGCTGCATCTGACCTCTCCTCTCCAATTTGTGGCATGCCATGTACAGTGGTGCAGAGAAGTGACAGTGGAAAATCTGCTTGCAGGTGTCGCCCTCAGGTGAGGACAAGTCAGACCCATCTTTTCCTCCGCTGGACTGTGAGTTCTTCGAGGGCAAGGTTCCCTTGTTCAGCCCTGAAAGCCCAATGGCCAGCACAGCCCCAGTCTGTCTCAGTCACACCACGAGTGTCCGTGGAAGGGGAGAAGGAACCCACATCCTCCACAGTGTGGCCCTGCCTGGAAGGGCCTCGCCCCTCCAGCCCACCCTCTCTCTGACTCCCCTTCCCACCCCACTGGGAGACCTCAGCAGAGGCAGGCCCTGAGTGCCAAATGGGATGGATTGGGCAAGGACACTGTTAGAAGCCCCCTTGAGAGGGTATGTCCCAAGGCTGGCAGTCCTCAACTGGATCTAGAGGTAGATCTCTTCCCCCTTCTGCCCCTGTGTCCTCTAGAGGGCCCTCACGGGGAGTTGCAAGGGGCAGCCGATGGAATGCTTTGGTTTCAAAATATTAGGCTTCAGTATGATTAAGTGCCTTGGCATTTCTGAGCTAGTTTACAGTAATCAGGCATTTGTTAATGTTCACTTTCTCCTCCATGGGCTGTTGCTGACACAGGAGCTTTCTTTGTTGATTAGATTTTAGCCTGCGCTAAACAGTAACCAGTGTGGGGTAGTGGGGAAGCGTGGACTCCAGCAGCTACAGTAATGTACAGAACAGAACAGGGAGGCCAGCTCTGCTCCTTCGAGACTCTGTTAGCAGCATAACCCCTGAGTCTCAGCTATTTCATCTGTGAGACAGGGACAGCCATGTCTCCTACTTGAGAGTCATTGTGAGGATTACAAAGCAAAGAAAGGAAAGCAAGGATTGGCCTCATGGTCTGTGCTTAATAATTACTAATCCCTGTGTCCCTGCCCCTTAGTGCCCAGGTTAGGTCTGACTTGTTGGAACGTCATTCCCACAAGGGACCTGTGTTGGGCAGCTTGCCATCGCCATGACAAATACCTGAAATAATCAACTTGTAAAGAGAAAAGCGTTATTTTGGCTCATGGTTTCAGAGTTTTCAGTCCATAGCCAGTTGACATTGGCCTATGCTCATTATGGCGGGGGGCACATGGTAGAGCAAAACTGCTCATCTTGTGACTGAGAAGTTGAAAAGAGAAGAAGAGAGGCATGGGTCCCAGTATCCCCTTCAAGGACATGGCCAAAAGACCTCCCACTAGGCTCTGCCTCTTGAAATTTCCACCACCTCCCACAAACACCACGCAGGGGACAAAGCCTTGAATACCTGGGCCTTTGAGGGGTCACTTAAGATCTAAGCTATAGCAGGGCCTAATGGCATTTTTCAGGGTAAAGGAATCTACAGGTAGTAAGTGGACTTTCCTTTTCTCTGGTCTTATAGACTATGAACACTAGCAGATTGTCCTATTGGCTAAATTAAAATGGATGGAGTCAGAAAACTAGCTACTAGAGTCCCAGGCTGGTATGGTTCACCCAAAAAGAGCAGCTTCATAAAGTCCAGTTTGTGACTTGGAAGTCTGAGCTCAGCAGACCCAGGGCCAGCTGCACCCCCCTCAGAACTGTCCCTGCTTCCCTGTCTACTGTCACCCTCTCGCACCATTTTTGCCCTGTCTGGAGCCAGTGAAGGCAGGCGCCAGATGAAGCACCATCCTGCTGTTCCCCTCAGCTGGAGGACCCGGGTCCGGTGGGGACAGCCACAGGTCAGTCGGCTGGATGCTCTCCATGCCCGCACTCCATGTGGCCCCAGCCTGGGCCAGAGCGACTGCACGAGGTTCCCTCTGCTCTATCCCTGTCACCCTGTGCTCGGTTCATCTCCCTCTGGTCACTCTGGACTTGGCGTTTCATGTTATTTTCAGGACATCTTCTCAATTTCCTTCTAGAAGTATGTCTTTGCTCTATTCAGAATAGATTTCGAATTGCCCTTACCCAGAAAAATATCGAGCAAACTGAGTGTTGAGGAGAGCAGTGGCCTTAATGAGAAGTCCAGCTCCGGGTTCAGCACATTCCAGGCGGCTGAGCTCGGGCCAGGCTGCTCTTTGGGGAGCGACTGGTTTCTCCGCGTGGGCTGCTTCCTCCTCCCTGCAGGAGATCCTGTGACTGGCTCCTAGGTAGTCTGAGGAGAGGAAAGGACTAGGAGTTCCTGTCCCCACTCGGCTATTGACTGCCTGGGTGACTTTTCGCAAGTTCTTTCTCCCCGCAGGAACTCTGAGGCGTCATCTATAATGCATCACAAGGGCTAGATCACACTCTTCTATCTTTTCACCTCATGGAACATGTGCAGAAAACACATTTTTCCACACACAGAGATGCAGGCTCCTCGCGTGACCAGCCTGGGTTCTGTGTCTACCCAGGTGCGGTCGGGGGCTCACAGGTCAGCCCATGCCAGGTAACCCATCGCCTCGCCCCCAGTGGGAACCCTTGGGACTTGATGCCCACTACGTGGTCATGGACCCCCCCTCCAGCATCTGTCACATAAAGCAAATTCTTCAGCCAGCTCAAAGCCGTCCACGGCTCGAACTCACCCAGCACGACTCTCAGTACCCAGGTTCCGCACCGTCTTCAAACTCTGCATCGCGACCATCTCTCACCTGAAATTCTTGCTGCCAGAGGCCCCTTTTAGCACATGGGTCAGAGACTCACATAAGCTATGCCAAAGAACAAGGCCTGTTCTGTGCACAGCAATCCCACAGGAACTCAGGTCTGGCCTCTCCCAGGACAGATCATCCTGTTGGTATCCCTCTGCCGCCTGTGGGCATTCATGCATCTTTATCCCAGGGCTCTGCGGACAAGGTGACAGCTGCTCTCAGCCCCAGCTTTTCCTTTCATGTCTTAGTTATGTTGTTGCTGCTGCCCACTGATGGTTAATGTGGAGTATTTGCTAAAAAATTCCAAAGGAAGAGAGAACAGTGGGCTTCGCTAATGGTCGCTGCCCCACTGGGGCAGATTTCTTTGTGCCCAAGTGTCTCCTTGAGTGCTTATGGGACTGTGGGCTGACCACTCTGGGGTCAGGCCCACCTCTGGTCCCACCTGTGTCTACGCCTTGTTGGAGGAATGGAACTGCTGGGGCCCTTCTCCAGCAAGGGGCTCTAGGTGGGGCAGATACCATGAGCTCTAGTGTAAGACTCATCCTCTGGCCATCCCCACACCTAAAGCTCCCCAACCTCCAATTCCCAGCATGAATCCCATGCCCAAGAAGCCCCGCCTGGTCTCTCCTTCTCCTGTGACCATAGTGAGGCTGGACCAAGCCCCAGGCCAGATACCTCTGCTAACATTTCTCCTTTAATTTAGTCCTCACCACAGCCTTCTGGGAAGTGGGTATCCTCCCACTCTGTCTTTACACATAGGGCAGCTGAGACTTGGGAAGGTTTTGGTGACACTCAGGGGTGCAACCAAGGCTTGAGCACACCCTGTGACTCTGTCCCGGGTTCTTTCCATCCTTTGCCGGGTCCTTGGAACCGCTCAGCCTTCGCGCTCTGCTCTTTGCTAGACACTTGCTGGAGCTGTCTTGTGGCACCACCTGGGGCCCTGGATCTTGGCCTATGGTTTATTCATTGCTGAAGGTGTGTGCTCCCCCTCCAGACACGCAGTGCAAGGGGTCAGGGAGGGCAGGCGGCCTCGGGCTTACCTGGAGGGTGTAGGGAGATGGAGATCAGGTTCTTAGAGTCCCTGCCTCCTCTTGCCCTCTGCCTGGCTCCCTGATCCTCAAGGGAGAATACAAATAATTTCTGGTACAAAGCATATTCTGCTTGGCCTGAATGTTAGGGAGGAGGTTTTTACACAACAATGAATGTCTGTAGTGTGTCTGAGTGTGCATGAGCATGCCTGTGTGGGTGTGTGTGTATGAATGTGTCCCTGTGTCTTTCTGTGTGAGTGTGTGTGTGTGTGTGTGTGTGTGTAGGCAGGCAGGGGCTGTGCCCTGAGCCCCTGACAGATGACGCTGTGCTCCTACAGAAGCCTCTCATTTCCCATTTGTTTTGTGCCAGGAACGAGGGATCCAGTCACTCGCCCACACCTCTGTCGGTAAAATGCCAACAAGCCATTTATGTCCCTGTTTCTTAGAAAATGAAAAACTCAAGTCATTCAACAAAAGCAGCCTATGAATGGGCCTGGCTGACTGGCCTTTCAGGACCTTGGGGCTGGCATCTGAGAGAGGAGGCTCCACCAGGCCCCAGCCACCCCCAGAGGGGTGAGCGGAGTGCACTGGGGGCCGCAGGCCTGTGGGCTCCAGAAGTGGCTGCATGTCCAGAGAGGAGTGTCGCTGCTCATGGTGCCCAGCCTGGGCCTGGGGATGTATGGGAGAGCTGGGGACAGGAAGGCCCAGCCTGGGATGGGCTCATTCTGTTGGGTCAGAGGTGTGTGGGAGCTGGCACCGGGGCCTGGAAGGGGAGGGCCCACACTGAAAGCCCAAGGGGTGAGAACGTGTTGGAGGCTGATGATGAGGGGCTCTTCTATGGGGGACGCTGACACTCCCCTCTAGCTCTGCCCAGGGTCAGGGCCTCCTGGGTATGGGTGGAGTAGACAGGGTGTGGGGGTGGGGTTGTAGGCCTCAGCAGAGGTCCTGGGTTTGACTGGGCCTGAAGGTGGGCCCTGGGGAAGCTGCTTGGTCTTGGGAGGGGTTTTTTCCCACCTACTTATTATTTCTTTTCTCTCTGGAATTTAAGAGGCTGTGTGAGTCTCCTAAACTGCCATGCAGGGCAGGGGTGGGCAGGCCTCCTCTGGGGCCTTGAGGCATCTGCCTGCCGCCACAGGCGCTGTCCGCAGCATGCTCAGCTTGACCAACTGACCTCCTGGGCCAGTTCCTCATGCTCCAGGCACCTCTCTTCACACAAGGGGCTCCTGCTCTGGCCCCACAGCTGCTCCTTGGCTCTTATATTCACGTGCTCTTTGAGAACTTCCTAAGCAGATGCACAGTGGATGCTTTTTCCTCTCAAATTCTCAAAGGGCTTAAAGAACAACTCTGGACTCATGTTTCCCTCAAAGGGAAATGGCCTCCATGATTTCTGCAGTGTTTGATTCCTCTACATCTTGGGAGTCTATTGCTGTAGGGGTTGGTCAAAGAGACCCAGGCTCAGAGTAGGCTGGGGGGGGGGGTGTCCCATAGGCATTCCATTAAAACTCATCTGTCATTAGCGGAGGTATGTGACCAGCCCCTCTGGAGCTATGGCTCGAACTCAGGGGGCCTCCTCCACCTAGAACATCCGAGCCAGGTAGCGCCAGCACAGCTGTGGGGCCCCAGGACCGAGGCTGCTACAGATGCATATAAAACAACAGCAGGACATCTTCCTCCCTGAGGAAGAACGCAGTCCTGTGACAGTTGCCTGGGTTGCGATGGATCCTAGATATCACATTCCCAAAGTGCATCCTTCAAGTCCTATTTGGAGCCTCTCACCTTCTAGAAACTTCTGAGATAGATCACTGCTCAGACCTCTCCCCTGCCCTGCTTACCATTGGTACTACACGGATGGGTCCCCTCTCCCCTCACTCCCTGCCTGTGCAGCCCTCCACCCCTCACAGCCACCACAATCCTGACACTCTGCCCGCTCCCTGAAGGACAAAGTCACTCTCGCTGCTTTTCTATTGATGACAGCACTATTTCTTCTTCAGGGTGGGTCGTCCCAACCAATACTTCTAGAATAAGTTCTTGGGAGTTAATATTGTCAAAGTAGGAAATGCGTCCTATACATATTTTAACACTCAGTAAATTTAGTTTCCCCTGAAATGGAACTTAGGGGACCTCTGGGTGCCCATGCACTTGCGTATGTGTGTGTGTTCGTGAGCAAATGCACAGCTAATGGGAATCACACTCAGTCACCAGGCAGTCTATCACTTTGTTTCACTGTGACTGCTATGTGCTGTTCATTGTCTTTATTATTTTGACATATATAATTTTATTTATAACCATAGTGAACCACTTTGGCTTTACAAAGAGACAAAGACAGGAAACATTAAGAACATTTATGTTAAGACACTCCGTGTTAATAGAAGCCTAAGAATGATAATTCTGCAAATTCACCTCAAGCTTATTTTTACCAGATCCATAAGTTTCTGTCACCTGATTCAGGTTCTTATATAGGTCATCTAAATGTCTTTAGTACATCAAATGAGAGAAATAGGGAAAGGGGTACAGGAGGGGAGTGGATAGAGATAACCAGCTTGCCTTTTTATTAATTGGGAAAAATTACAACCCAGCAATGTGTTATCTGGAAAAAGAACTTTCAAATCTCTGAATTCTGCTTTAATCTCATAACTATGATGACATATGAACATTGCAAAAATTCTGCAGTTGCTGGGTATGGTAGCACACACCTGTAATCCCAGCGTCTGAGGCAGGAGGCTGAGGCAGAAGGATCGCAAGTTCAAAGCCAGCCTCAGCAAAAGCGAGGCCCTAAGCAACTCAGTGAGAACCTGTCTCTAAATAAAATACAAAATAGAGCTGGAGATGTGGCTCAGTGGCTAAGTGCCCCTCAGTTCAATCCCCGGAACCCACCCACCAAAAAAAAAAAAAATTCTGCAGTTGATTTTTCTGAAGCTCAAAATGCATGGATTCTAAAGATCAGGTCACAACAAAGCAGTTTTGCCTATTTTTGAAGCTGATGCACCAAATTAAGTTTCAATAATATTTTAAATATATGTTGATCCCAGAATCAAAATGTCACTTTTTTATTTGTCAACTAATCTGTCTTTCCTTGCATAACTGGTTTAAAGGAAATGAAATGTTATATGCCACTTGTTAAGAGGGAAAAATGTTGAAACATGTCCTTCTATATAATGAACATTATTAAAAATTGTCTTTTAATGCTCATTTAATATAATCTTTGAATAATATACTCATATAAAATATTTAACTTAAAATCTCTTTTTACCGTAAGCCATGCAAAAATGATAAAATGACTTTTTTAATTGTAGGGGCTTTATGAAATTATAGATTACTGTGAAAGGAGTTCATTAGTCAAAACCCGGATTAGAAATACTGATCTAGAAACACAAAATCCAGGGGCTCACAGTAGGGAGCAGGTCAAGTGAAGAGAGGAAGGGAGAGACGGGAGCACAGGGACAGGACTACTGGCATGGGCGGGTTGTGGGGGGGTATGGCTTCCTTATTGGACTCTAGCAGATAACCCTGTGGCCCACCACCTGCCAGAACCAGACCCAGCTTCACATGCCCAAAGCTCACTAGATGTGAAAACACTTACTGAGGCTGCTTCCTCAAACACAGTCCCAGTGAAAAGTACATCCTACAAAGAACACAACCCCGACCCCTGTCCTGTGTCTGCCCTGTTGTAGGGGCCAAGAGCGAGCTGAAGCTATTGACGGGAGGAAGCGGTGTCTCCCCAAACAGTGGCTCTGAGAGGAGCATCCTTCAGCCGATCCCCAACTCAGCGGCTTTGCCAATTTGCCTTAGATGAGATCTGGTGTACTGGGTGCAGGCGAAGTCATTTCTGAGAACTGGCTGTCACATGACTTGGCAAGACAGTCACAGCCGGGCAGGATTTCATCCCCTGCACCATTTGTGAGAGTGGGAAGGACCCAGCACACTGGTCACCCGGGCCAGCTGTCTCCCTTTTATAGGAGATAAATCAAGGGCTCAAGGTGGGAAGAGCTTGCTGGGGGCCTCAAAGCATCCCAAGAGCGACCCAAGTGTGCCTTCTTCTGGGAATCTTTGAGAGGGGTGTAGGTCAAGTATGTGTGCATTTAAGAGAAACTAATCACAGAGGATGATGGCACCCTCTTGGGCCCTGGAAAATTCCTTTGAGCATGGGGAGATGGCCTCCGGGTCATGGAAAAGGCTCTTGCGAGGGACAGACAGCCAGGCTGTGGGAGACAGCCTGGAAGCAGGACCAAGGGTATGTTTGGAGCAGAGGATTAGCTTAGCAATAGCAGAAACTACTGTGGTCAGGGCTCTGTAGGTGTTTGTGACCCATCCTGTGGGAACATTTATTTGTATCTATTCCAGCTGGTTGACCTGCCACAGCCCATCCTCAAATGTATCAATCCAAGGTACAATTATTTATAGAATCATTTTCTCTGGAACTCCCCACAGGCTCCCCTGCCAAGTGACTTCCTGGCCAATGCTGGTCACCTCCAGGGGCAGGACCACACTGTCAATTCCAGCAGGTGCAGCCTGGTGGTGGGGAAGCCTCCATTCCACTGAGTTCTGCCCCCCAGTTCTGTTTCTTTCTGTCTCTTGGCCCACCTGCCACAGGACAGCCTTTCAGACGTGCGGACAAGGGTGCCCTCCCCGTTACTGCCAAGGCAGCGACTGTGTCTCCTTCCCCTGGTCTTCGCTCAAGAGTATTCATATCCTCTTAGCGTCTCAGTCACGCATCTCCAAATGGGCTGCAGTTTGTTGACATCCCATAGAAAGCACCGCCTGAGACCCAAATGCACCACTTACAGAAGCCACCAGGACAGCAAAGGGCAGGGCTGCCAGCTCTGTGTGCCAAGATCTTGGTGCACAGCTGGTCCCAGCTACAGCTGACGGATCTTCTGGAAGCTTCTGTTTTGTAGCAGGGGTGATACAGTTTGCCATGAGGGTGAGGGTGTCCATGAGGGGGCAGGAAATCTCACCTCTAAAAGGACCATATACGACATTCAGAAAGAACATGTCTTCCAAGGCCCTCTGTGATTCTACCCAGAAAAGTAGCATCGTTTTTTTACTGTTGTCATTACCATGATCATACCTGTGCCTTTTGAGCTAGGGTTTCATACCCAGATGGCCACTGAGCAGCACCTCTGAAGGACCCCACTGTTTCTCCCAAACCAGGACCTTCATTGGAGTTCAGGTTTCCTGAAACTTCACAGGAAGATGCCAATGAAGGACACAGCAGAAAACCGGAGGACCCAGTTCCAAAAGGAATAGCACATTTAGAGGTTCATTCGGGGCTGAATATTTTTACAGCGCTCTATAGTTACACCAAAATGGAGGAGAACGTGACAATATGGCCGTTGTCACAGGAAATGAATAAATCTGTCCAAAGTCACTCTGAACCGAATGCCTTCTTTAACCTGAGCTGCCAGCAAAACCTATCCCGGTGGGAAGTCGTGCTTTTGAATGATGTGTCTTGATGAAAAATTGATATGGGTGGAAGTAACGTTTTTAAAACTTCAAGGTATTAGCAGTAACTTTGCGTTCCTTTCGAAGCTTGTGGGGGCGGTGTGTTCTGCGTGCCCACATCATGTTTATTAGTTTATAACCGTCTGCTGTGGCCCTCCATCATCACTGCAAAATTGCAACCTTTCAGCCCCTGCGGACAGTCACATTAAAATGGCTTTGAGGGAAAGATGGCTCATGCGGTCAGGCATTTTGATGTCACACTCAATTGGCTAAACATAGTCATTTTGGGTTCTATTATTGACTAATTTGGGTAATTCACCTACAGGGAAATATTTAAAGATAAAAGTGTAAAATCCTGTCAGTGTATGAGCGAGGTCCTTGATGTCAGTTTTGTGACATATTTTTAAACACTGGAAGCTGTTCTGAGGAATATTCTGGCATGTTGTAGTTAAGTGAAACAATGTTGGAAGCCCATCAGCTGTCTGTCTGCCCTTCTTCCCCTGCTCACAGAGGTTCCTATCAGGGTAGCTATTTTACACCTGGGCGGCTCCAGTTTAATGGAGAATGCCATTAACAAGCGAGCCAGAGTGTGTCCCCGTCTGCAGCCTTGATTAGCCATCAGCACGCTCGCAAGCTCATTTCTTGATTGGTGTTGAAATATGTCACACCCTGATGGAGCGTGGCAGGCTGTCACTGCTGATGGATTAATGACAGAGCACCTGCCGCACGTCCTCCTCCACGACCACAGCCCCAGAGCAGTGCTTCGGTTGTGAGGTCTCATGGCGCTGTGTGAGTGCGTCTTTGTTGCTCTCCAAGTAATGCAACTGCCATTCTGAAAGTTGAGGAGACAGAAATGAGGGCCAGGGAATCGCCTGCAAGGCCACCTCCCCCACCGTCCTGCTGTGGAGTCGTAAATTTCCTTCTGGTGACTTTTCAATGTATATTGTGCAGTATTTTTTCCACACTTAGCTCCACCGCAGATGCTTTGTCTCTATTAACTGCTTCATCTCGATCCTCTTTCTGGATAGGCGTCAATGAACCCATTTTATAGGGGGAAAAACCCACTGGAGGTTAACTGAGTTGCGGGGTGTGTTCGGTGGCTGGAGCTGGGATTCCAAGCCGTGCTGTGCTGTGGGGCTCCAGAGCCTCCCCTTCTTCTGCTAGTGCCGAGGTGCTGGAGTTTCATCTGTTTAAAATCGGTTGGCTGTGCCACCTCCTGCTGGGCCTCACCTCCAGGGCTTCTGACTTGGTAGATAGATGTGGGTGGGGTCTGGGAGCTTGCACTTCCAACAGACTCCCAGCAACACTGACACTGTTGGTGTGGGGACCTCACATCGAGAATCACCACCGCAGACAGTGTAGGCCTGTGTAGGCCCGGTTCTGTATCCTGATTTCCCTGCACATCCTAAAAGAATTCCCCTGTGTTGCCATTTGGCTTCCTGGACATCATTTCCAGTGGCTACATGATATGATGAATGCTCTTTAAGTCTGTTTGATGCTGGTACTCACAAATCTGCCATCAGCCAGAGCCCTGGAAGATCACCCAGTTATTTTCCTCCCTAAGAGGAACTGCGGACCACATCAGTGCCAAATACTATTCCCAGTTACCTAAGCCCACCATTCTTCAAGGTGTAGTTCAGCCGTCACCTCCCCCAGGAAGCCCACCTGCCTAGCCAACCTTCAGGGGTTTGTTCTTTGCTGAGCTCCTGATAACCTGTGCTACTGTGGCTGATGGTGTAATTTACCTGGGAAGTAATATAGTCTCTTCTGCAGAATAATCCTTAGGTTCCAAAGCCACAGTCTGTCAGCCCTACTAGACCTTGGGGGACATTTTATCTAATAGTTTTGTTTCATAGTCGATGAAACTGAGGCCCAGAGACAAAGAGAATTGTTTCTGGTCACACAGCACTTTGTCCCTATAAACTCCATTTTGAATCGATTCATGAAAGCCATAGGTTTGCTGTCTTTTTATTTGCCTTATAGTTGATTCACATTCATTGCTGAAAATGGCTTCCCAGCTATCCCTACACTGAGCAAATGCAGACTTGATATGAGCAGATGCAGCACCGTGTAGCCCAGCACTATCCCCCGCAGACATCCACTGAGGTCAAGGTCCCACCAGCTCTTAGGACTCTCTGGGACTGAAGCTAAGTTTGCAGGTGCCTAGAGTTGGCAGGTGGGTCCTTCATCTACATATAGGACCCTGCATTCAGAGCTCAGGGTGGACAACCATGGTGGAGTGAGCATGATGGAAGGAAGCCCCCGTCCACAGGGAGGAAATGTGCCTGGGGGCCTCTGTTTTTATCACCTAACAAGGGCATTTTCTCCGAAGTGGGCTCAAAACAGGGAGAGAATGATTACTCCCAACAGCTCTCCAGTTCCCAGAGCTGACTGCTTGAGGGGCTCTTTGCCACCCCCACCCTGAGCCTCCCCACCTGCAGCTCTCCCTCTGCCCTTGATGTGAATGTGGGTGAGATTATTCTTCATTTCAAACATACTCTTATGTTTTTCTTATTACGAAAGCAATATATGTTCATTATTTAAAAATCAGAAAATATGAACAAAAGAGAAATAAATGGAAATAACTCATAATAACACCTGCCTCAGAGATGACCACAGTTTCAAACTTTGGGGATCAATTCCAGATCACTCTTTCTTGAATTTTCCTCCCTCTGTCTCATTTAAGGTTTTATGCACATGTAAACACTCTATTTAAGTGTTATAGGGCTTTTTTTTTGTCGCCATAAATGAAACCATGCTTATGCATATTGCAACCTGCTTTTGTCATTTAGAGTATCTTAGGCACCTTTCCACATCAGTGCCTGAAGATCTAACTCATCCGTGTTAAATAGCATTCAATAATTAATCATGCCAAAGCACTGATTGACACAATCCTCTTTTGTTGGCTATTTAAATTATTTTCAAATTTTGCCCTGTGAACAATGCACGTATCTGTGCCCTTGCCCAGTTACCTCCAGTTATTTCGCAGGTTATTTTTCAAATGGCAAAGCGTATTTATTCATTTGTTAAAGCAAATATTTACTGAGCACCTGCTACGTGCCAGCCACGGTGCCACATGCTGGGGATTCAGTGGTGCACTAGACAAGATCCCTGTCCTTGCATTTCTGGAAAGGAGACGTGGTTCCTAAATAAGAAACATGTAAATTTGAAAAATCATTGCAGATTGTGATAAGCACTATAAAAATCCACAGGGTGGTGTGATGGGGTGATGGAGGAAGGAAGTGGGGAGCCACTGGGCTGGGAGTCCTGCAAGCCTCTCTGAGAGGCGTGTGTGAGCTGAGGCTGCAGCGGAAGAAACCAGGGCCAGACAAGGTGAGCAAGTGCTGAGAGGCAGGAGGGGCTGGTGTGGCCAGGGATGGGGAGGAGGCAGTGTGGGGGTGGGGAGTCTGGGGCACTGGCCTAAGAAGAGGTTAAAGTTTGCTGGAGCCAGGGCACTCAGGACCCCACAGGCTGCAGTCACTCTGCAATTTCCTTCCAAGAGCAATCAGTAATGGGGGGATGTGGAGACAGGAACGGATTTGGGATTTATTTTGGGCATGGTGAGGGAGGCTGGGTTCCTCCCTAAGGGGCTTGGGGCTGATCCCCTGATGATTTCCAGCGTGTGGCCTAATGAAGGCAGAGAAGGCCTGCTGCCCTTTGGCCAGTGCCTACTGTAGGTGGGTCTCAGGGTCTGCCAGCACCTGTCTGCCCCTGCAGTGGATCTACAGCCTCCCTGCTCTGGGCAGAGGCTGCAAAGCACATCCCAGAGTCCTTCTACACAGTGACCAGTGCACCTGCATTAGGGTGGCTGCAGAGCCATTTGGTGTCGCCCTGATGGGGGTGGGTGGGAAAGAGGACAAGCTAGGTCCATTGTTCTGACTGCTCTGCACCATGGCTTCCTGGAGGGAGTATGGCTTGGGGGAGGGGGCAGGCAGTAAGCACAGAGGCCACGGACCCCCATTTCACCTGGCACTACTATCCAGGTGTCCTGACAACTATGGGACATGGGACAGGGAATAAACTGCAGTCCCAGCAGCAGATGGCAAGAGAGGAGCCCTGAAAGGGCCCTCTGTGGGTGGAGGTGAACAGATTCCCTAGTCAGGTTTTACAAAAAAGCAGTAACGGTGCCTTTAAAAAGACGGACAATACCAGTACTCCCACCAGTGGGTTTCAGCTGTCTTCGAGGGGTGTGTCTGCGGTGTGTGTGAGTATGTAGAAGTATTTAGAAGACAGTGTGAGTGAGTATGTATCTAGTATTTAGAAGACAGTGGGTCATCGTCCAGGGCCAGGACCCCCGTGCTGTGACAAAGCTGGGAGCCAGAGTTTTGTGGGAGAGAGAGGCCTCATCTGAACCCTCCCCTCATCCGGGTGCCAGTCAAGAACGTAGCCCTAATTAAAACCCAGGTGGTTGGAGACACTAATTCAGAGTGGACCCAAGTCCTCCCGATTTCATGCCTTTTAGACAGGAAGAAAGAAAGAAATGGAGAGACTGAGATTCTTTCCTCCAGACTATTTCTAGTGAACCAGTTACTGGGATTTTATACACATTTTCTACAAAAGGACAAATATTTGGGTCAGATGAAGTGGTTTTGCAGGGGGGCAGGTTTTGACATACTGTAAATAGTCACCATGATGGGGTGAGCCTGGCGGGGCTGGGCCATTACTGTGATTAAGTCCCCGTCCTCCTGAGGCCCACTGGCTGTCAGTCCAGCTGTGACCTGAGCACCGCATCCTGGCACCGTGTGGAAGAGGCAGGCTGTGCCCGTCAAGGCCTGGGGGAGGGCGGTGCGTGTCAGTGGCTCTGTACCGCCTGTCTGCAGGAGGTTCTGGGAAGCAGGGAGAAGGTCTGACCGGGACTGGCCGGTGACAATGACACTAACAAGAGCCATCTGCGCTCTCTCAGAGCTGGCGGAAGCATCATCATAGCTCCCTGTTACTTGGGAACTTGTCGAGGCCACACTGTGCCTCAAAGCTAGTGAGGGGCTTAAACGGGGTGTGACAGAAGGATGAGGCACCTGTGGTGGCTCACTGGGGAAAGCACCTTGAAAGGTGCAGCATTTGAGTGTGGCCTTCGGAAGGGGACACATCAGCACCTGTGATGGACAGGTGCTCTGAGGAGTGGCAACAGAGTGACCAATGACATAGATAGAGACATGGGTGCTGCTGGGAGGCTGGGGGTGTTAGGAGGTGACACTGGAAGGCAGAGTCCGACTTGGAGTGACTTTGAAGGTCATCCTGAGATGCAGTTCTTTCAGACTAGCAGGAGCCATTTGGGGGTTCTGGGCACCTGAGCGATGGATCACAAGCTCTCTGGGAAAGATAGTTCTGTCAAGTTGAGGATGGACTGGGCTGGACCAGGCCATCGGGAGCCATGGTGTCCAGGTGGATATGACTGTCCTTAACCGGACAGTCATCGTGAGCATGACAAAGAACCACTAAGGCCTTGGGAATCAGCGTGGGTGACATGGTGAAGGAGAAGTCAAGTTCAAATCCCAAGTTTGGGAAATGAGTTGCTGTTGCACGTAAATCAATTTTCTACTCCACTAGGTTTATTCATTTAAGTGCCCAAACTTAAATTAACTCTTTTTGGATGGAAAGCTTTCTAAATAGTGACCACCAAACATCACCCTCTGCCTTTTTAAGCAGTGGAAGTAGAACATGTTGGAACCAGAGTTTGATAGGACGTTGCTTTGAAGAGCTATAACTCTCCCTCATCCTCGGGTCCCTCGAGGCTGGTTAAGGTGTTCAGGTCCATTTGCCCCCACACCGAATGGCCCCCAGGCTGTTCTACTTGGATAGTTCTGGGTCTCCTCCTTTAGAAGGAAGGAAGAAAGCGGTTGCTTCGGTCCCTGCCCTTCCCTTCTTTGCTATCAGCTGTGGTCCCTCAGTTGTGGAGTTTTTAAGAATCTCCTCCTCCTGCTATTTCTAAGCAGGAGGTTAGAAACCTACAACTTCTCAAAATAAAGCACAGAGCCACTGTGATGGCCCCTTCCTTAGTCCACGGGTGGGTTTCTCCTAGGTCTTTCCACTTGGTCACTTTATTTCAGACGGCTGAGCTCTGAGTGCACAGTGACCTTCCTGCACTCCCTTGGGGTGAGTATGGACCGAGCGTCTAGTATGGACCGAGCACCTATGGATTTAAGAGACGTAACAGCTGTGTTTATTTTCCTCCTCATCAAAGGAGTTTACCATTAGTCCTTGAGAGCTGGGGTTGGAGAGCCACAGTCAAGAGCCAGCTTTTCCTCCGGTGAACATGCTGTTAATTGTGCGGCAATAGCCTGGGACACTGAGCGGCAGCCTGTGCTCCAGCATCAGAATAACTCTGCCTTTCCTCGTTGTCTGTGGATGGAGGCACGGAGTGCAGTGCAGATAAAAGCAGATGAGTCACAGGTGCAGATCCGCTGGGTGGCTTTCGTTGTTGGCAGTATAAAGCCACAGGTGTGCGTGCGGCGCTGGGGAGCAAGAGGAGGAGCCTGGCTGATTGTGAGGGTCTCAGGTCAAGTTCGTTACATGGAAACTTGAAAAAGCTTCGGAGATGCAGCCAGGTTTCTGCAGCCATAGAGAAAATGAGAATGATTTCTGCTGTTTGCTGTCAGGGCACCATTTAAGCCCATGTCTTGCTAGGTCAATGTTTTCATGCCTGGAGCGATAAATTAAAAAGATGCCTTAAACTTGGGTGCTGTTTCTCTGACTAGAAGCTGGGTCTGTTTATTCCCTCACAGTTGCTAGGAGCATTGTAGACCAGAAAGAAGGGAATGTAGGATGAGTGATTTTTAAGCATATTTTCCAAGAATAATGAAACCACAAACACAAATTCCCACAGAGCAGAAAGTAACTGGTTTCCAGCCGGTGTAGCAAAAGCTCATGGCAAGATCAAGACTCTGAAAATCAATCCCCTGTACTACGGTTCAGCCAGGCTGCTGGTTGATTGAAAGCCTGGTTTGGTGGAATGTGTGGGCATGGTGTGTAGTAAATGGGCCAAGTCTATGCAAACCAGCACCTGAATCAGATGCCACTAGAATTAATGCCAGGAGATTGATGTTGATTTCTTGATATATGAGATTGCAACTGCCTGCAGTCTTCTGGCACCTCCTTCACTTTAATGTAGGCCGTGTTGATTTAATCCCCCTTTTAGATGAACTCAGGGTATCTGTTTTGCTAGGAAGACAAGGAAGAAATCTTTGTCTTTTATGTGGATGATCTTGTTTTGTTCTCACAAATTCAAAAACAAAGGCTTAAGAGACAACAGGCTCCGCTGTCTGCTACCATAAACAAGGGTTGCTGGATAATTTGGTTAAACCAAAATCTACACTTTTGGTATATATGCCTAGCATTTAACGGGCTTATAGCAAACAACCTGTCTCAGGTTATATATTGCTATACAAAAATCCGCACCAATACTTAGCAGCTTAAAAAGAAACATTTATTCGAATGCTCAGGATTCTGTAGGTTGGGTTTAGCAAAGCTTCATCTGTCCTGACGTCATCTAGAGTGGCTGGACTGAGGCTGAAAGATCCGTTCCAACCTAGCTCCCTCACGTGGTTGGCAGGTTGGAGCTGGCTATTGGCTGGAGCTCAACAGGAGCTTTGACCAGAGCTTCAGTTCCTCTCCATGGGACCTCCGCGTTGCCTCTGTTGGAGTTTTCAGAGCCTGGTGATTGAGTTCTGAGAAAAAAGATCCTAAGAGGACAGTCCCTACATGCACTTACCAAGTCTCTGCATGCATGATGCTCATGGGCCAGCACAGTCTCACGGTGTGGCCCCCAAAGATGCCCACTCCCTCATCCCCCAAAACTGTGGCTAATTACCTTACCGGGCAATGGAGATTTTGCATCACAAGAGTCCTTGTGGAAAAGACACGGGAGTCAGGGGGAAAGATGTGATGAAAGAAGCAGAGGTTAGAATAATGCAGCATTTGGCTTTGAAAATGGTGGGAAAGACCACAAGCAAAGGAATGCAGGTAGACTTTAGAGACTGGAATAAAAAGGAAAACACGCTTTTCCCTGGATTCCCCAGAAGGAACAACTTTGCCAGTGCTCTGATTTTAGCCCCATGAGACACATTTCAGACTTCTGACTTCCAGAACCGTAAGATAGTAAATTAGCATTTTATAAGGCACTAAGGTTGTAGTATTTTGTTAGTAGCAGCAGAAAACTCATGCACGTGCCCAACCCCAGTGTTAGTGTGTGGGGAGGGTCACATGCAAATTCATGAACACAGAGCCTTGTTTCACTGGGGGTCACCAAAGTCACCATTTACCATCCAAGCCAGAATAACACTAAGGTTTCTTCAGGAAGTTTTTTTTTTTTTTTAACCCAACATTATATATTTTGTGGATGCCTTAGAATTTTTTTGGCCAAAGTGGACTTGTAGTTATCTCTGCTTTATAGCTCTTCCAAGCTAAAATTGGGCACTGCCTGTGGAATGTAATACCACTCCAGGGTTCTTGTGTTACCGCTGCTCTAACATTCCTTATCCTTTCCCTCTTTTTTTATGAAAACATTTAAACATAAGAAAAGTTTAAAGAATAGTATAGTGCATTCCTATATTTAATAATTGTTAACATCTTTCTATATTTGCTCAAATGTGTATGTGCATACCTGTAAATTAGGAAAGTGTGTGTGTGTGTGTGTGTGTGTGTGTTTGCTGAAGTACTGTTCAAAAGACACCTCACCCCTAAATTCTTTAGCCTACATGTCATAAATATAAGGGCAATGCTGTCATCACACCTAAGAATATTAATAACTCCCCACAATCATCTGATGTTTAATCAACATTCAAATTTCCCCATGACCAAAACAATTTTCATAATGTTTTTGATCTGTTCATCTCTTGCATTTAGTTGTTATGGTCTTTTATAACAACCCTCCGCCCTTTTTTTCTCTTTTCCTGACATTGGCTTTTTGTAAGCCATCAGGCCAGTTGTCTTGTAGAGTGTGCCACCTCCTAGATGGGCCCAGTTCTCTCCTTGCAGTAGTGTCTGACTGGTCCTCTGTTTTCCTGTCTCCTGTAAATTGGAACTTTTGTCCAAACACTGGACAGAGTCAGCTTGTACACGTTCAGCAAGAAACTTTAATAGATGTCCTGCATATGACGTCACATCCAGATGCACAGAGAGGCAAGCGCCCCTTTGGTGAAGTTGATTAAACTGATGATCATGAAATCACGTCATTGTGATGCTCAGTATAGCAGCAAGTATGGGGCGGGGGTTATATTTTTGTCACGTGGGGCAAATGCTGTTTCCCAGTAACTATTCACCTGATGGCCTTTGCAGACCTTAATAACCTTCTGTGGAGGTAAAATGGTGACTTTTTTCTAATCCTATTATTCTTTCTACCTTTGTTAGTTAAAATTTTTGTGCAAAGAAAAGGCCGTGTACCCTTTGAGCTTTCCGTTGCTTTTAGGCACAATATTCCCAGATGGACCTTTGTGTTTGCACTGTTTTGGATTTAGAATCAGTCATTTTCCTGAGGAACCCCATTTCTTTTTAGTGCAGAATTTACAGCCAGATCTAAGCACTAGAGATTCTCATTCTAGGACCTTTGAGTGGCTAGAATTAGGAAATATATTTATTTAATAAATTATGTGTCAAAATAGATACTCCAGTTCAAACTTCACATACACCTTTTCCTTACCTTTTAGGACTTTTTAAAAAAATATATATGTATTTTCTCAAACTGAAATTTGGATTAATTTTGTTTTCGGGACAATGTGAAACATGTGCATGTTTTAAAGGTCAAAATTACCTGATAAGGTGACCTGGTAGGAATCTGAACCCCAACGTCTGTCACGTCCATCCTGCTCCCCTACGGAGGTGACTGATTTGCTAGTGTTCCTCTCTCCAGCGCGGCCTTTCGTAAAACAGCAGGTTGCATATTTACGGACATCTCCCCTCCTCCACGGAGAGGAGTGGCGGGCTCTGCGTGCTATACCTTACAGGGTTGTCTTCCTCCTCTGTGGGTAACACTCCACTGGGGGGCTGCACATAGTGGCTTCAGCCTGTCCCCTATCGACTGGCACCTGG
Source organism: Marmota marmota marmota (assembly GCF_001458135.2). Classification (NCBI taxonomy): domain Eukaryota; kingdom Metazoa; phylum Chordata; class Mammalia; order Rodentia; family Sciuridae; genus Marmota; species Marmota marmota. The sequence continues at coordinate 43,157,381 of NW_025999977.1, read as the reverse complement.
GTTACTTCCTGTCTTTCGTATAACCCACAGTGCTGCCGTGAGTAATCTCTGGTGTCACACTGTTCCATCCATGTGGAGGCGAGCCTTCCAGTGAGATTGATAGGTGGAAAGATAAAAACAGATGTAATGTTGTCAGGCCTTGCTTGGTTCTCCTCTCTGGGGGTTATGCCATTTAGCATTCCCGTCTCCGCAGCCCAACCACAAAACACTTGTCAGATTTTTGGCTCTTTGTCAATATGATGAGTTTGAGAAGTGGTATTCCAACTTAGTTTTGTCTTTATCTTATGACGAGTAAAGTTGTGCATTTTATCACAGGTCTAAGGGCCATTTCTCTTTCTCTTCCTGTAAACTGTATATGTCTTTTGTTCATTTTCCCCAATTAGGTGTTTGGCTTTTTTCCTTCCCAGTTATGAGACCTTTTCCTAGTTTTCCCAGAGATTAGATCTTTGTCTCTGATTTAAGTTGCAAATGATTTCCTTTGTCATTTGTCTTTTAACTATTCTTAAAAAATTTTTTTTGGCCATGTATCCATCTTATTTTACTTTGATAGGGACAGATTTATCAATTTTGTAAGCAAATTTATCAATCCTGTATTTTGAATCATAATTAGAAAGGTGTTTCCTCTCCTTTGTTATCAAGAGATTCATGTATGTTCTCATCTAGCACATGTATAATTTATTGTTCAATGGATGTCTTATCCAATTGGAGGTTTTTTTCATGAACTCTATAAAATATAGATTCAATGTGATGTTTTTCCAAAAGGCCATCCATCCCCCCCACCCCACAAAGATTTGAGGGGCCACCTTTATCATATAACAAATTTCCACATGTACCTAGGTCTGTTTACCAAATTCCATTTCTGTTTCACTGATCTATCAGATCTGAAATTCTTTTTAAAAAAAATATTTTTTAGTTGTAGTTGGACACAAAACGTTTATTTTATTTATTTTTATGGGGTGCTAAGGATGGAACCCAGGGCCTCACACGTGCCAGCAAGCGCTCTACCGCTGAGCCACAACTCCAACCCCAGACCTGAAATTCTTGAAGGTCACTTTGACCTACCTCTGGGGACAGGGCATCCCTGTCAAGTTCTTCCACTGTCCAGAGCCAGCCCAACCAAGATGCGGAAAACCTGTAACTGCACACTTTGCCTACAAGAAAGAGTAGCTGCGATCCATGCCACAAGATCTGTCATTGACAACATATCAGACTCTCTGCAACCCAAACCCTACCAACAGCTTTATTAAGGGCAACAGCATCTTCAGGAATGGGTCTGGGGACAGCAAGTGTATCTCTTCCTCGGAGGTCCATGCTGTCAGAGCCTTTCCTGGGTTGCTCAGGACTCGAAGGGTACCGTGAGCCAGTCTATACTATTTTGGCTCCCTGTGAAATTGCTTTTGATGAGCAACACTGTAGTGACAGGTCAGGGGTCCTTTATTGAGACATAAGCTAAGAAAAAAGCCCTGTGAAACTCAAAGGTGTTGAAAATTCATTAGATCATTCTTTCACTTCTGGTTTTATCTCACTTTTCCTGTATTTACCTTGATTTCCTGACACTACTTTTCTTTTTTATTTGTATGCATCTCTGCAAGCTGTTTTGGAGTAGAGAGAGATATTGAGGGAGGAGGGCAGGAAGGAAGGAAGGGTACCACAGGAGACTGATGGCTTTGTGTTGTTTAAATATGTAAATAAGGCACAGTCCTTGGTTTCAGGCTGGAGTGACTGCACTTTTCAAATTAACTACTCATGAGCAAGTTTATCTGCTGCAGAAAAACACCTTTGCTTCCAGGTCAAGTAGGTTTCATTCTTTAAATTCTATCATTCTAGATGCAGATGGATATTTATTAAGAGGAGTTCAGACAAGGGTTTCGGTGACCACATTTGGCCTGAGGCATTGGTGTCTGACTTTGCTAAACACGTCCACCCCTCACTCCTCTTTGCTGTCATGGGTGTGTGCTGGAGTGAGTGCTGTGTCACCCCTGGGACCAGATGCCCAGCCCACTCTGGCGTTCACTGAACTCCAGCTGGTCTCTTGCTTTTGCACGCGATGCATGCCTCACTCCCTTCTGGGTTCCCTGGAGGTCCAGCAACCCTTCCAACCGTGCCACACCACCCGGAGGAAGAAGCCTGGCCTGCCTTTTGCCCCTTAAGTCTCCTTTGCTCCTGTCTCCCATCCCTGGGCCCTGCCTGTGCCTAAGGTGGCTAAATTGCCTGCATAGCCCCTATTTATCCCAGTGTCTCTGAATGTCTATACCTTTTGACATAGAAATGTTACTGTGACTGATTTGGAGTATTGAATAGCTTTGGAAATCTGAATTCCTTATTGATCTGGTCCCAAAGTCTAGGTTAGGAGATTATATGCCTGGAGAAAACCAGAGGCTCAAGGTCTGTAAATTCACCCCACATGACAGTTGGGATAGCTCCTACTTACACAAGGCCCACACCTGGGGAGCAGAAGATAGGAAGTGCAAGCCTTTGAGAATACTCAGGCCCAATTAGTACACTAAGGGCTCCCCCATTCCTGGAAGATCCACAAGAGAGGTACAAAGCCTAGAAAACATGTCCCCAGATCAGAATGTAACTGGATATCCCATAGTCCTGAGTCTTTTGACTCTGGGTGGCTTGACACCAGCAGGTCTTTGGATTTACAAATCTAAAAGAATAAAATTAAAACTTTCTGTACATCAGGCACTGTTCTAAGTGCTTAATTTGGGTAAACTGGTCAAACTCTTGTGCAGCCCCTTGAGGCAATTGCTGTCCCTATCCCTTTGCAGTTGAGGAAACTGAGGCCCGTGGAGGTAAATGTATTCACGTATCCACTGCAGTTCAGATGCCAGGAAGCAGAAAACTGCCGGCCTATTTAAGCAGAGATTAATGGAAAGGACTGGAAGCTTCCAAAATTGTTAGCATAGACTGAAAATCTGGATCAAGACTCAGCCTCTGTCCTGCCTCCCCTATCGCTTGAGTTCATGCCAGGGCTGACCGAGTACCCATGACATACATGTATTCTCTCTGTTGTCTTCCCTCAGCAGGCCTACAGACAGTCCAAATATGTGTATTGTGGAGTCTATAGCTAGACTCTGAAGCCCTTGGAGGCTGGGATTAACAATATCCACCTAACATCTGCTGTCTGAGTGTATCAGTTAGCTATTGATATAGCCGTGCCGCGTAACAAGACACCCCAAAACTCACTGACTTAAACAACAAATACATAGTACTGCTCATCTTGCCAGTAAGTTGGCTGGTTCTTCTGTTATTAGCATCCATGATGAGCTGTGGGTCATTTGATGGATCTCTTATGGATAAGCCACCTCTCGTCCTCCAGCAAGCCTGGCCATTATGTTCTGATAGCAATTCCTAAGAAACAAAAGAGAGAGTAAAAACTGCACATGCATTTTCTCAGGGCCAGTAAGATGGTCATGCTCAGGGTTACCTTAGAAAGGGTACTACAGAGTCCTGAGACAGAGGCTTCAGGCAGGGAGGCCATTAGTTGAGGCCATGGATATAAGTATCCTCCCTTATAAGGGGGCCTTTGGCACAATATGCAACCTCTCAAATGAGCCCGTGTACTTAGGTCCATACCTTAGAAGTCATTGCCTGGGTGGAGGGTGGACAGACAGAGGGCCATGCCCTCTGGAAGCTCACAGGTCCAATCTACTGCAGAATTCAGCCACCAGGGGCTACCTAGCAAGACTCTGCATAAAGACTCTGTTGCTTTGGCTGGCTTGGTTCTGTGCCTGTCAGGCCTCCCCAGCTGACTCAGGGACACAGCCATTAACTTGCGGGGGCCTCTACTTAACAGAGCCGCTTCTCAACAAAGACAGTCTTTTGACATCTCAAGCAGCACGCTCCGTGGCCAATTAAAAGCCTCATGTCCTCAATGTGACAAATACCAGGGAAAACAATTCTGCAATTCAGAACACAAGTGGGGGAACATGAAGCGAGTTTCTCGCGACTCCGCCGCTGGCCTTGTACTGGAGCTTTCATCTGCTTCTCGCGGAGGCACAACACGACTCTCCCAAGATTTCCTGGGTCGCCGTGCAGCGCCACTGAGCCAGAAGTGCCGCCACCAGTCCAGGATGTCCGCCCAGCTTCACAGGATCGTGTGAAGGGTCAGGCTTGTTTTCCTGTAGCTTAGATTTCGGCCTGCACGTCTTACGTCTTCTTAATTCATATTTAATAGCCCGACCGACACCCCAGTAGCTGCGCTGTGAGACAGATCAGGAGGCCACGGTGCCTCACACAGCCTGGATCCTGGGTGTCTTGGGGCCTCAGCCCTTCTGTGCAGAGCATGAGGGGCTGTCCCCCAGGCTCCAGGCCTCGGGGGTCAGTTAGCAGCTCTGGTAATGGAAAACTCTATAAAGAAAATGGATATTCCTCCCAGTGTCTCATTTGTATCCATTTCCCTTTGAAGCAAAGCTGCGTTTTCTCCAGGGGACTTCAGAGAGCAGAACTGTGTATTCTCTGGGTGGCTTCTCAGGAGGTTTGTTTTAAATAAGTAGGAAATTATAACAGTTGTTTTATTGAGATATAATTCATATACCACACAATTCACCCACTTAAGGTGAACGATTCACTGGTTTTTAATATATTCACAGGTGTGTCCAACGTCATCACCACCAACGTCATCACCACCAATATTAGAACATTTTCATCACTTCGACCCTGTACCCATTGGCAGTCATTTCCCATTTCTCCCTCCCTGACCCCTGGCAACCACTACTCCCAGTCTACAGATTTCCCTATTCTACATAATTCATGAGTGGAATCATATAATATGTGGTCTTTTGTGATTGGGTTGTTTCCCTTAGCATACTTTTTTTTTTTTAAGTTAAGTATTTGAAGACAGATGCCTTGGTTTGAATCCTGGCTCCCCAGCCAGGTAGCTGTGCGGTTTTAGGCAAATGATTTAACCTCTCTGTGCTTGTTTCCCCATCCTAATATGGAAACAGTTCTAATGCTCATTCTGCTCATGGGTCACTGGGCTAGTGCAGGGAAAGGCTTTGAGCTGTGCCTGGGATATAGTAAGGGCCAAGGAAATGTGAGCTCTTTTCATCTTTCTGGCGTGGCCTTCCCGGGAGCCCTTTGTAGCTCTGTTTGGGGGACCCTGCCTCTCCCTTTCCATCTCCTCAGCAAACATCTCCTGCAGTTCGCTCAACTCTCCCCATATGGGCTGCACCATGTCGTGGACACTAGGGAGCCCTACCTGTGCCTTGCAATTTCCCACCAAGTCTAGAAGCTCCTGCACCCACCCCTTTTCCCAGGGTAGTCCTATGTATCCCCTTTGGGGCTGAAGTTGTGCCTTTAAGGGAGGAAGAAATTTTGCCCCCACACCCCCGTCTCCCAGTGGCAGCGGCTGTGCCACTGCCTAGGCCCCTGAGCTGCTCTTGATAGCAATGTATTGCCCTGAGTGTCCATTTGTGACCTCCAGCCCGGGGCAGAGGATCTTGGGTCTGGCACATGAGTCCATTTTCCTCCTTGGGCTGTTGACCCAGGAAAAAAATCGCCTGGGGGCCTGGGCCACTATTGGGTAGGAAGTTGAGCATCACCTGGAGGGTACGTCTGGCCCACCCGTGCCCTCAGCCACCCCTCTGCACCCTTAATATTTTTACTCAGAGTTTGGAAGGAGGGTGAGTGTAACCACAGCCCTCGCTGGATGGAGGCATTTTCCACCCACTCCTGTTTTAGAAGTGTCTCTTACGTATTGTTGTGTAGCAAAGCGTTTCACATTATCAACTCGAAAAATGATGCAGACACATTCAGGAAGGTCACAGGATAGACATCTTACTGGCTTCCTCTTGGAGCATCCTTCTGCCCACATCCAGGGGAACAGAACTTTGCAAGAATAAGTGGACGCTTGATAGACCCCGAAGGCTGATCCCACACGCACCCCATGCGCTGGAGCTGGGCTTCCGAGTAACCGCTCCATTTATACTGGGACTGTGGTTTCTTTGTGCATTTTTATGTCTTTTCCATGTCTGGGTTTCCATGTCCCCTGAGAGGCTGTAAAATTCTGCAGAACAAGAGCTATGTTGTCTCCTTTTACAGGAGTGTGCATTTTGTAAAAAAAAAAAAAAAAAGTAAAAGTAAAATTTTTAAAAATGTTTATGCCTGCAGTGTTCTTGTGGGTCCAGACAGTGTCTCTGGAAATTGTCTGGCAAACACTCCCAGCCCACCATTATCAGCTGGTTGAGAAAACCCTCAGCAGCTCAGTCCTCGTGTTGGGGAGCCATCTTTTGTCTCCAAAACTCCCTGTGCTGTATGATGACAGAAAAATGTCACAGTGGCCAGCATAGGGCTGAGAGGCAGGATCTCTCTGAAACTTCAAGACTTGTCTGAGAGTGGGTATCCCACGTTGAGGTTTTTCAGAAATACTATTGAAAATGGGGATTCTCCAATTTATAGCATTCTCCTCTTTGCCCCATGGAAACTCAGGAGTGAGATCCCACCTGGAAGAGGCATCCTTGCCTGGAATGTGGAGGCCCTTTCCCCACTGAGAAATGGAAACCAGTGTCCCGGACTCACGGCAAAGACCCTGTTTCAATTAAGCTAGAGAAACGCCATTTATTACAAGCATGTTTCCATTCCAGGCTGTGCCTTGAAAAGGTCAGCCTGTATGAATATTTAGAAAAAGCAACATCATAAAATAAGAACGACTTGGGATTTGGGTTTTTTTTTTTTCTTCCTTTCTTTGAAGAAAAAAAAAAATTAGCCTCATTGGGAACTTATACCCGGCAAACAACGGCACTTTCATTTAACCTGCATTTAGTCTTTTTAAAAGAACCTATTTTGGAATTGCAGGAGAGGAGAACTTCTATGTCGACAGAATTTCACAGCATTCGAAACCAGGGTGATGCGCCCTACTACACCTGGGACCAAGGTCCATCTGCTGTCTTCTGTCCATGGAAGAGGGCATGTTGGAGGACTAGGCCTGCTTTGAAGAGTTCATTTAGTGTCCAGTAGTTTCATGGTTTTTTTTCGTTTGTTTGTTTTAGCGGATGGCTACTTTTATTGTTAGGGTCTCTTAACCTGTGACACATCTTTTAAATCAGTTCTCCCTTTAAGGTTTCTATTGCCCTCCCAACCCCGGCCACAAAGTCCAGCATCCCTAACCTCACTCCAGGGCCTTCATGCTCTACCAGCTGCAGCCTTTCATATTAGCCTCCCAGCTCAGCCTCCCTCCTATCCCATCCCCATAGTAGGGAGACTTAGTGGATTATGTTGTAGGATGAGCTTAGGAAAGGATTAAACTAGTATGTTTGTTCTTTATTTCATATAGTAATTGTTTTTTTTTTAAGAATCTTATTGATATGCTTAGTAGGATGGATTTTATTTAAACCTCCAGGCAGACTCCATTGAAATTTGTCTAGAAAATGTATAGTCTTGATGTTTTGTATAACCTCGCTATACTTCCTTTACAAAATCCTGGTCTTATTTTTTTAAAAGATGCAGATTATACATTTTAGAGTAGTTATTTAGTCAGCTTTTTCTGTTTCCTCATATAATCATATCAGAAAATGGAATAATGATTCCGTTATTTCATTTACACAATCTTTCACGAAGCTCTGTGATTTTTTGCAATTTCTCTGTTCTTGCATTTTTTTTCTACTCTCCAGGCTTGCCCAGGTCTCTTCTATAGTGAAGTGGGTTTTTTTGTTTTTGTTTTGTTTTGTTTTAACTCCAATAAATATTTTGCAGGGCCTCCTGCTCAATCCCACCAGTGCCCAGTGTCCAGTGCGGCTGCGGCTGCTCCCCTGGGTACTTGGAATCAAATTGCATGGAGCCTTTCAATTAAAGAGTCAGAGGGCTTTGTTCTGGGTTTGACAACTTGTAAAAACAGAAGCTGGGAAGGGACCCATTTGTTTTTATTGTTTTTTTCCTCATGTCTCAAATCTCTGCAGTTGTAGTCTCATTATTGGGAATTAAATAAGAACCTCTGTTGACACTTCTTGAAAGTTTGCTCTTCTGGGTCCTGATCCTGGCAGAGCTGTTGACGTCAGTCTCTTACATAATCAGTAACAAAGTTTGGGTTCCCTCATAAAATTGGACCGCTCGGTGTGTGGCCTCTTGGGGCTGATTTATAAAGCTCTATAAAAAAGTTAGCTAAAAATATATTTTATGACTGTTCTGCATTATAATTCAGAGTTACAGTTCACGTCGAAAACAATATTTTTCAACTGGAACCGAGTTTAAGTTAAAATTGCCGTTGTGTTGGTTTGGTAGGTCGCTGGCTGGTTGATCATCGCTGTTATATTGTCCTTGTTGTTGACTTGTCCATCTGGTTTTGGTGAAGGCCTTTGTTAAAAATAATTAAGTGGCTATCCATGAATGTAAGATATGTGGGGTAATGAATTTGGCTCAACTTTCTGCTCAAGAACTTTCTCTGAGGACAGGTGGACAATTTTACCATGGAGGGATTGAAAACGGTGTCAACGGGGGTGGCCTCCGGCCCCCTCAATTCTCTGACTCATTTGCCAATCGGATACTGTTATGAGCCACACTGAAACCCCCAATTTCATATGTTGACGCCCTCAGAAAGTGACCCAGTTCCTCAGGAAGTGACATCTTTAGAGATGGGGTCTTTAAAAGGTGACTAAGGTTAAATGAGTCAAAGGGGAGGGCCCCAATCCAATCTGTGTCCTTATAAAAAGAGGACACCCAGAGGGACACTAGGGATGCGAGTACACGGAACAAAGACCAGGCAAGAACACAAGAGGGTAGCCACCTTGCAAGCCATGAGAGGGGCCCCCAAAGAAACCCAACCTGCTCACGCTTTGATCTTGGATTTGCAGCCTCCAGAATTGTGAAAAAAAAATTTGTTACAGCAGCCCTAGCAAACTAATACAGCCTAATCCAAGCCTATGTTAAAAGAGCCTCTTCTAAGCAGATTTCTGTGTGTTGACAGGGACCAGCATCCTCCCAGTTTTTGTAGCTAAAGAGGCCGAAGCAGAGAAGCCCCAGACCCCAAGCCTTTGGCACAGTGGGACAATGACAGCAGCAAGACTGAGCAGGGGCAACTTCCCAAGAAGGCCCTGTGCAGCTCCCCGACAGCCAGTGTTCATGGACCTGTGCCAGGCACCTGGGGAGACCCAGGTGGAAGGTGTGTTCAGGGGTCCTCAGGGCAGTGGCTTGGCCTTGCTCTGGAGGGTTCTTTCTCCCTCCCATGGCACCTAACAAAACATCTGAGCACTAAATCTGAAACTCCTTCCCTAGTAAAGCCACGTGACGTGCGTCTAGCACCCGCGCGAGGAGCCGGAAGCCTTCCCGCGCCAGCTCCGCGGGTTCCTGGCGATTTGTGCTTTGCTGTAAATGCACAGGTTGCGTTTTCTGTTCCTGCCACATTGAACGCTTCAGCCTGATGCAGCTCTGCCGCTGCTGTGGGAATATTTGACAACTTATTTATGAGCACTGAGAATCTGGAGTCTTCCTTCATCAAAAAAAAAAAAAAAAAAATAGGGCAGGCAGCTTCTTCCTAACTTTGAAAATTTCCCAGGATGCAGCTCCAGAAGTGTCCCCTGCAGAGGTCAGTATCCCGGGATGGGTGCTGCGTTCCTCGTGCTCCTGGGCTGGTTCAAAATGTGCTGATGAGACAGAGAGCAGGCAGAGGGAGAAAGCAGCAAGGTCACCCCAGGTCACCCAAAGGCCGCTGCAGAAGCAGGCCTGCGTGGAACACAGCAGGGTGGCCATCAGCATCTTGGGTGTCCAGGGCAGGGTGGCAGGGAGTGTTGGTGTAGTCCAAGGCCCTTCCCCAGGCTTCTGCCGAGATCCCCTTGTGTGCCTGGTCCTGTCCCTTCCTGTCACCAGGGGGCTTGTGACAGAGATAGGAGGAGGAAAAAGCAGGCCCTGCCCTCAGGGAGCACAGGGGACAGAATATCCCTTGTGAGTACACAGTGACCAGTTTGGACCAAGTTGCCACGGCTGAGCTCACATGAGCTCTGCACAGGTCTTTGGGGCTGAGTGGCTCAGTCCTTTCCTGTGGGAAGTGGGGGCGTGGAGCTGGAGGGACCTAGGGGAGGGACAGTGAGGGATTCTTAGCTCCTCCCCTTTGATTCTTCGTCTCTCCTTTGCTTCCCCTTTGACTTGAGGGAGCCTGGGATGGTGGGGGGCTCCTTCCCCACCCAGCACTCTGCTATGTGGGACCCCTGAATTCACACTGGCTCCCCAAGTTGGAGGTGGCTCTGAAATTCCCTTTTCTTTAGGGCTTTAGGGCAGTCATGAGGATTGTGACAAGACCTCACACCAGCCGCTTCCAACAGGAATTTCCCAGGGCCTGAAACAGGAAGAACGAGGTTCTTATAGTCAGATGAAAGGCGCTCTCCTTGCCTGGAATGTCCCATGGGCTGAGAATCCAAAGAAAAATTTCAGAATTCCTACTCCTGGGAAAGGGCCTGAGGTTGACTTGCCAACATCTGCCCTGGGGGCTCCAGTGTGGGTCTTCAGGCGGCCAGTGTTACCCCAGAGAGGGCCCAGGTGAGCCGCTGGCCCAGCAGACTGCAGGGATCTGTAGAAGCCTGTCCCTTTACTCGTTCATTAACATATCCATGTGAAATTTCTGCTAGGCACTGGTGCTCTGGACTAGAGTTGGGTTGGAAGACATTTTGCAAAGTTAATGTTTTAGACTTTCAGGGTCATATCATTCCTGTTATAATTATCCAGCTCTAGTAGGGCGAATGCAGCTAGAGATAACACATTAACACATGGATATGGATATAGCTTTGTTCTAAAAAAAAAAAAAAATTAGCAAGAAATAGGTAGATTTGGCCCAGTGGCCACGGTGTGCTAGCCCCTGGACTCGTACACCATGCTAAACTCAACTGGTCCTTATACTCCAGGCAAGGAAGGCAGAAACTCGTCATGTAGTCACATTTTTGGACACTTCTTATGGCTCTCCGGAGAGGTATGGCATATGTTCAGGTCAAGCAAGGCTCTCTCGGGAGTTGATGTTTGAGTTAGGATCTGAACCAGCATTAACCAGGTGAAGAGAAAGAGGAAACAGCATGTGGAAGGGGCCTGTGGCATGAGAATGGAACATCCGGGAACTGAAAGAAGGCCAGTAGGTATAGCATAGAGGAGAACAGTGACGTGAGAATAGGAGAAGAAAGTGGTGGCCAGTTCATGCAGTGGTGGCCAGTTCCTCAGGCCATGGGTGGCTCCTGTCTTTATGTGAGACTCATAAGGGATTAAAGCAGAGGATAAATGGGGTCAAATTTGTATTTTGGAAAAAAAAATATCTCTGGCTGCAACATGACAGCAGATGGGGGAAGAGCAGATACAGGGGGACCAAGTAAAAGCACTTGCAAGAGGGGGAAGTGGCAGTCGATGCAGCAGAAAGAGGATATGTCAGAGGGGTGATGGTGGAGGCGTGCACAGGGTGAGAGCCTGTAGGTGGCTCCGAGGTGTCCGGGTTGGCAGCTCTGTGATTAGTGGAGCCATCTACGCAGACAGGAAGCTCCGGGGAAGCCCATGTGTCTTTGTTTTGATCTGTCTGGGTCAGAGAAAGGGCCGTGATGGGTTGAGTTCCCTTTAAGACATCAAATTAGAGGTGTCAGATAAGCTAGTGAGATGTACAGATCTGGAGCTCCGAGGAAAAGTGGGCTTGGAGATAAGATGTTTTGAGGAGTCATCAGCATATGGAGGGGAGGGAATTGAAGCCTTGAGAAGGGATCCAATCACCTCGGGGAACAGAATAGAGTTTTAAAAAGAGGGAAAAAAAATTCTAGGGAAACATCCTCAGGAGCTGCGTTGTTGAATAGCCAGGGAGAGAAGGGTGATCCCGCCGGAAAGTAGACTAAGAAATAGCAGGGAAATGGGAGACGGCTCTGTCATGGAAGCCGGGGAAGAGCGTGTTTCAAGCAAGGCCTGTACCCAGCCTGCTTACCCAGGTGTGGTGGGACTTGTCCCAGCAGCTGTTCTGATTGGCCAGTGCATCCACTGTGATTGGTTGATTCCCAGGACATACTAGTCCTTAAATATCTTGATTAAGATGCCTGCTTTCAAGGGGTGACCACCAGTGTGGAAGGGTTCTGGTTTAGCAAACAAGATATCAAACATAGCAACGTTTGCAAGATAGCAAACAAGGGTTCTGGGATAGCCAGCCAGCGACTAGAATAGGTCCCAGAGACATAGAGTAAGGTATAGTAGTCTGTAGGTTCAACGGGTTTATAGTTTGGTCTAGAGCAGTGCTTCTGAACGATACATGATTTTATCCCCGTCCTCATCCTTCAGAGACATTGGGAAATGTCAGGAGATATTTTTGATTGTCTTGGCTTAACAGAGAAGAGGTACCACTGGCACCTAGAGGCCAGAAACCCTGCCAAAGATTCTGTGTGGCACAGGATACCCACAACAGAAATTATCTGGTCCAAAGCATCACTAGGATGCAAAGTGCCTTGATAAATGTTTGTATATTATAATTACCAGAGCTCAGAGGATGGGCAACTGAACACACATGGTAGAGTGGCCAAGCAGAAGCTGAGGGCAGACAGGACACATAGAGGCCACAGTATGGACAGGCATGGAGGTAGAAGGCATATGGTGCCCGGTTCAGGAGCCTCCAGTACTTTAGAGTAGAGGCACCATGGCCGTAAGGGCAGAAGTTGCTCTAGTAGGGCTGCGGCCATAGAACCCATGCCAAGCGTCTTGGATTTTACCGATTCAATGGGAAACCACTAAAGGATTCAAATAAGAGGAAACCAGATCTGTGTTTTAGGAAGACCATTTTCATGGCAGACAAAATCAGACAGTCATCACCACCGCTTACTAAGGACCTACTGTGCGCTGCGCGCTTTTCTGAATTCTTTCTTGCTTTACCTCATTCAATCTCCCAACAACCCTATGGTGAGAGACCTTGTTATCCATTTTATAGCTAAGGAACTGAGGCAGAGAGGTCAAGTAGCTTGCCTCACATCTTATGACTAGTAACTGGAGGAGCCAGGACTTCCTTCTAGGCCGGCACATAAACAAGTCTGAGACAGCCTTTGGATCTGGCCTCTGGGATCAGAGCTGAACATCCATAGAATCTCAATCATAATTCCAGAACTTCCCATGACTGCTCCAAAAATTCTCCATCTCCAATTTAAGGGGTATGGCCTTGAGGCAAGCCACTTAGCTCTCCCTGTCTAGCAGTTCTCATGTAGCTGTTAATTTTTCAGGTGCTCTGGCTACAAAGACCCATCCACAGGGAAGCACTTGAGGGAAGGTGCTACTAGGAAATCAAGTTCACTGTTGCCTGCCTGGGACCTCCAAGGGCACTGATGACTTCTTTTCACTTCCTACCCTGGACTACCCTCTGCCTTCTCCAGGAGGACACACCATCCCACTGCCAAACGCACCCCTTCTCCTTCCTCTTTGCTGGTGGGGAGGGGATAGTTTTGCATGACACATAAAATTTAAAGGAAGTCTTTACTCTCAAAGCTGCTTCCTTAGCCAGCACAGATCCTGCTTTCCAGGGTTTTCCTTATAGCATCTGCCCCTCCTATTTGTTAGGAGGTCCTGGTTGGATGTGACAGCCCCTCCCTGCCCAGGACTGACAAGCACTAAGGTGGGGAGATCTGATCAGCGCCAACAAGGGAAAAGAGATTTTTGCTGAGATCTGTTGCTCCAGGAGGCCAGGAGTGATTGACAAGTGGGGCTGGATGATCCCATCTGGCAAATTTCAGCAGTGCTCCTCCTATTTAGAATGAAGAGCCGAGGCACATTTTTGTATATATGTAGGCTTCTAAATAAATGTGTCTTAATTCTTTTTAAACCAGGGTTGGGCTTCTGGCAGGGCTTAAGTCATGATATCTGCTCACTGTGATCTGGAGGGAGCACCTTCCCAAAGAGAAGGCAGGCACCTTTAGCACACCATGGCTAGCAGGGCCCACTGCAGGTGGGTACTTTGAGGTTGGTTCATCACCTGTTGAGTTCACAGCCCCAAATTATCCCCACTTGACAGATAAAGAGCCCTAGGTCTTGGCCTCTATCATAGGGGAGTCTGAGGAGAAGCCAGCTCTGATTTCTTTTTTTTAAAATTTTGATTTGTTATATGTGACAGTAGAATGCATTACAATTCGTATTACACATATACAGCACAATTTTTCTTATCTCTGGTTGTACACAAAAGTAGAGTCACATCCTTCGTGTCTTCTTTCATGTACTTAGGATAATGATGACCATCGCATTCCACCATCTTTCCAACCCCTATGCCCCCTCCCTTCCCCTCCCTCCCCTTTCCCCTTTGCCTTATCTAGAGTTCATTTAATCCTCCCACACCCCCCCACACACAGCATATTATGGATCAGCATCCTTAAATCAGAGAAACCATTTGGTTTTTTCGTTTCTTCTCTTTCTCCTACGTTTTGCTTCTTTCTCTGGACTTCATTTCTTCCATCTGCAAAATGAAGGGATTGGTGGACTAAAGACGGTCCAGTGTCCCTAGCAGCCTTGATCTGTGGATTAATGAGGCCTCTGCCAGAATGGCAAAAAACTGCCCACCCAAGAAAATTAATTTCATGCCTAAACTCAAAGCAGTTCCCCACTTTCCCAAAGAAAAGGTCTTTAAAATATTTTTTAGCCAACCTGAATACATGAATTTTGGAATATAGATGCAATATAAACATTGTTTATTTGTACTATTTAATTAATTACTTACATATGTTTAAAATCACATATATAAAGTGCTAATTTATAAATTTGTCTTTTCTGCTTCTGTTTCATGAGTCATGATTCACACTTGTCCTATGTAGTTTCACCTCCACTGTGTGTGTTTATTTCTCTGTATGTTTTTGTTTTTGTTTTCTTTTTTTTATCACCACTAGAGCAGTTTTCTGAGTCTTCTGACAATTTTTTCAGAGCTTCAAGATCCTCGCTTCCATCCAAGAGACGCACTTTTCAAGTTGGAGGATTAGGCCTTGCCTGAAAATTTTATTCCAAGCCACAGGTCCCAATTCCCACAAGTTGAAGCAGTTGTTTTCTGTTTTTTAACTTCTTTCCATTTTCCTCATAGGTGAATATTTGCACTCTCTTACCACAATTAACCATTGGTGGGGTTGGTTTTAAAGTGTTTCTAACAACATCCAAACACTAAAATTGTGAAGTTATAATCCCAAGAATAATGCCACGTCTGTGTTCACTAAACTGATGCCTTTCTCAACAGTGGAGAGTCTATTAATTGATGTAGTAGATATGTTGAATAGGAGGCAGCCTTGTTTTTTGAGGGATGATGGGGAATAGGAGAGAGATGGCTGTGCATCTTGCATAGACATAAATATTTAATATGCAAAATTCTTGTTTAAAAACCTATCAGCTGCTGGGAGCTCTGGGGCATAGCTGTAGTCCCAGCTACTTGAGAAGCTGAGGTGGGCAGGTCACTTGAGTCCAGGAGCTTTGGTGACATAGTAAGACCTCATCTCAAAAAACAAAAACAAAAAATGTTTTGTAAATCCGTGGGCTGGGGTGGTGTAGCTCAGTGATAAAGTGCTTGCCTGGCTTGTATGAGGCCCTGGGTTCAATCCCCAGCACTGCAAGAAATTAATTAATTAATTAAAATAAAACCCATTCGCTTGCTATGTTGTACACAGGAACATTTCTTACTGGCTACTGGGTTGCCAATGTCTGTGAATACAGACAGGGGTCCCCAAGGGACCCAGGTGACAGAGATGAGGCTGGGTCTGCTGGACCCCACCCCCCAAGAGAACTCTGGCCCACCTTTCCCACATTCCAAACACCAGGAACCGTGAGCCCCTTCTGACCACCTTTCTCCTGACCTGCTGCTGGGCTTTTGTATAGTTTAATGAGCAGAGAGTCATTTGGAAATACGCACTGTGCTCCACAAAAGGAAATAGTAATATAATCAGAAATGATTATATTTCAGCACTTCAGCACTATTGCTACTATTAATGTCCATTATCACTATATTACCTGAAATGTGTTTAACAATCACAGTCACTAATCAAGGTGCCTGTCCTGGAAAACGTGCATTCTCTCCATCTGGATCATACTAGGCATTGTGCCGCTACTGTTTTAAATGTTTTCCAGATAATTGGAACCTGCTACTTCATACTTTGAAAAGGAATGTGGCCGGTGAAGCCCTGAGAGGTTCGAAGCCTATGTTTCCATCAGGGAAATAATGCAATTTCCATGCAAAATGATTATAATATTATTCAGTGATTACATGGGGGTGGGGGGTCGTCTGTTTGTGTTAGACTTTTGAAGGTGGCAAATTGAATCCCATCCAGGTAATCAGAGGTTATGAGTCTCCAGCACAGTGTGTTTGCACTTGGAAGGGGCTCATTTCCCCACATTCCTCTGAGCCTTTGCTGACCGCTTGGGGTGGACCTGCAGGGCCAGGGAGTTCATTCCCTACCAGCAGCCCTCAGCCAGTGACAAATAAGCTTGGAAGAAAACAGCATCCCTGCCCCTCTGGTAGGACAACTCTGCAATGTGCTTCTCCCTGCCTCCCGGAGCCCCCCCAGTGGGATTGGCCTGCTTGCTCATGCTAGTAACCTGCTCCCTCTAAGGACCATCCAGGTTGGCTTCCTTCCCATACTGTCTCATGTCCCCAGGCCCCTACCTGAGCTTCAAAAATCACTGTCCAAATAAGTCACCTGCCTCAAACCACAACCAGGTTCCACTTGACAAGAGAGGCACACTGGCCACTCCCAATCTCCCTTTTTTTTTTTTTTTTGTACTGGGGATTGAGCTCAGGGGCACTCACCACTGAGCCCCATCCCCAGCCCTATTTTGTATTTTATTTAGAGACAGGGTCTCACTGAGTGGCTTAGCGCCTCACCATAGCTGAGGCTGGTTTGGAACTCGCAATCTGCCTGCCTCAGCCTCCTAAGCTGCCGGGATTACGGGCATGTGTCACTGTGCCCGGCTTCCTATCTCCCTTTCTGAGGGTGTCTGGGTTCCTATGTCCTATAACCCATTTGTAGAGGACCTTGACAACACCCAGAAGCCTTAGTGTTTTCAGGTGAAAAAAATGAGAAGTCTGAGTGTTTCTTTTGGTCAGGAAGTTGACAGGCATAATTTCCTTTTCCCACCTCTCTTCTTAAATATCAGCCCTCCATTCAAGTGAGACAAGATGATTTAATCCAGGCTGTATTTTAAAATGCCCATAATCAATGCCCTCATTCTCAACATGTATGTGTGTGCCCTTAGATAATTTATGTATAATTTTAATAGATTTGTCAACAGCAGCCCTTCCTCATCTAAGCAGGCTGCTTGCAGACAGATCACTTAATTTGCTCCTCAGTGTTATTTTTCATATGTGGTTGCTGCTCCGCCGACAGATAGCAGATGAGCCCATTACAAACACGTTTGACGGGGCATCTACTGTGGGCCTGGGCAAACTCCAGGTTTCCTACTGTGGCAAGCAGCGTGTGTCTCCTGCTCCCTCAGAAGGGTCAGGACACGCACTGAAGTTGTAGTCCCCCGCAGTACTCTAGTGCTCGTGGGAGCCCTGGCTTCCTGCTGTCACTGAAGGGTCACCTGCCACCAGTTCCCACTTCCTGCCTCTGTGGGTATGTGTGGGGGTGCCTCGCCCACCCAGAGTGCAGGCTGGAGATGTGGGGAGTTAAGGCCCCCAGAGCACCCTCCTACCAATTAAAGGTCTGAAGGGATGAATAAATAAATACCCAGCTTCCTTATACTTGGTGGACAGTCTAAGGATGCGCTACACAGACTCAAGGGTCCCCAGCAGGACTGAATCCTGGGTTCCCACAATGGCACCCACTCATTAATGTACCCTTCATGGCTTTTCTCCTTCCTCCCAACCCTACTCCCTCACGGTGCTTCCTGCATCAATTCCCAAGGAGACCACTTGCATCCAAATCCTTATTTCAGGCTCTGCTTGGGGGGAACCCAAACTAAGACACGTACCCCTCTGAGTATCTTCCTGTTGGTCTTCCAGGTGCTGCGGTCCTCCAGGTCCTAGCTTCAGCCCTGACAGGAAGCCTTCCTGGCCCCTCCAGCCCAGAGCTCTCTCTCCTGGGCCACCATCCGTCCCATCAGCAGAGTTAACTCTGCCCTTTGTGCAGCCCATTGTTCGGGGGGGGGGGTGCAGAGGCTAGCTTGAGTGTTTGGCTCAGATCTGAAGGTGTCTCCCCAGGTCCTCAACTGGGAGTGAGGACTAGCAGAGGCATCGAGCAGAGCGGAGGATGGGTAGGTAGACAATGCCAAGAGTACACTCTCTAAGGGGGGTAAAAAAAATACCCGTCCTTCCAAAGATTAATGCAAGCCCTGATGGATGACTTGGGCCATTTCCGTCCATTGTGGTCATTGCAAGGAGAGTACATTGTGTTCCAAAGGAAAAATGTTCTCTGGATGTGGTGATCTTCGCCACACCGGCTTGTGACAGAGAGAACCACATCAACTTCTAAATTTTCTCAATGGAATGCAATGTGTAATAAAATATAAATAGGCCTTTAAGAAGCATCTATGTGTTTCCTTTTATCAACCTTTAGATGTGTTCAAGCCAAGTACAATTTTATATGAATTCTAGATGATATGTAGTATTTTTATTTGCTACTTCATTGCTAAATGTTTCATATAAAACTGAAGAGGGAAAAAAAATACATAGTCCCACATATAAAAGAAAGAGCAGATGGCTGAATGTGACCATGGGAAGAAGCAGAGAATGGAGAAGGATCCGAATGCAGGCCCCGGGTACTGAGCGAGGGCCTGAGATGGAGTGGAGGGAAACTGGTACCTGTGGTTACCTGTGCTCATTAGCCATTTGCTTCCACTGTGTTTTGAGGAGGCCATTAGTATTCACAAGAATCCACAGGTACCTTTGTTATGTTTTTTTTTTTTATCTTTTAAATGTACATATAAATGAGTATGTATTATTTATAGACGTCTTTGGATTTAGAAACATCAGGCTTGAAAAGTAATGCAGCAAGGAATATTTGATTTAATGCTCACTAGAGAGGGGAGAGGGGGGCACTTTCTGCAGGAAGGAAGCCTGGACTGGGAGAAGTTACCTAACCTTTCTGGGGGGCTTTCCTAGAAGCTGTTTGGTGACAGTTCACGTGTGGAAACATCATCGGGTGAAAGACAGGACCGTAGCCAGGGAGCTATGGAAATAAAGTTCTCACCCTGGCTCTCCTACTGACAGGCGCTGTGACCTTGAGCTTGCCAGGCACCCTCGTTTTTACTGGCTTCCCTGCCTGCATCTGGACCAGAGGTCATGCCAGCCAATGGCCTTGGATGCACTCACACCGATTGCCCTGGACTGGGGCCTCTGTTACTGCTTTATTTTGCAAAATAGCAGTGAGGTTGGTGACCCATAGTTTCGTAGATTATTGGGGAGGTGGGGTGTTTCATTTTTGCAGTGGTGGGGATTACACCCAAGGTCTTGAATATGCCAGGCAAGTGCCCTGTCACTAAGCTGCACCCCGACCTGCACAGGTTGGTGGTGTTCAGGTGGCACAGGAAACCAGGGCACAACCGAGCCACTCACCTACATATGTCGGTAGGGATCAGGGAAACGGAGTTAGCTTCTCCTTCTATTTTCAGTTCCTAGGTTGTTTCTACGTTGGCCAAGAAAAGCAGAGTACTTACAGAAATTCCTGGTAATAACTGCTTTCTGCTTGGGTATGGAGAAACATGCCTGTCTGTGGTTTATTTTTAAATGGATAACTCATCAGATGTGGGGAAAATGTCCTATAATCTCCACAGACTTTCTTTCACAAAATTTTTTCCTCAGAGTGTGCACAGACAGCCTCAGATCCATTCAAATAAAATAGCTCTTCCCTGGGTGAGGAAGCAGTGCCTCCCAGACCCACTTGGGGCCAAGAAAGGGTTTTCAGCTGCTGGCCCGGAAGGCTTGGGTTGAGAGGAGAGGTGGCACAGGGAATAAAGCCTCAGAAGCCTCCGCTGTTGATTCTGGACTTTGGTTTGCCGCTTGCTGGGGAGCAGGTAAACCCAGGGGGGCTGGTGGCGGCTGGCACTGAAGACTAAGCACTCTTCTTACCCTGGAGCATTTAACTCTTGGAACAACCCTGAATACTTAGTGATACCTTCCCCGTGGTGCGGAGGAGGAGGCTGAGGCAGGGGAGGTAGTGAGGGAGACAGGTGCGGTCAGTGCCATAAATGGCAGAGCTGATGGAGACCCAGGTCTCTCGGGTTATGTCTCCCAGGCTCTTGCCACTGCACAGCTCCATCCAAGCCCTGCACCGGGGGTCAGACACAAGGGAAACTCAAAATGAAGCTCTGATTGTTCATGGAGGCTTCAAGCCCAGCTCCGGAATTCAGACTTGGGAAAACGGATTCGCAGACCTCTCTGCATCTCTGTGAAGGCCAAAAAGCACAGAGAGGCGGACAGCCCACCTGATGTTCCCCCGTGAAGCCACTTCCCCCCATCACTTCTCTTCACAGCTGAAAAGAAGTAAAGGCCCCAACAGGCCAGGGATGGCGTGGGACCCTGAGCATTAGCAGCTACAGTTATGGCCAGACTGGCTCATTCCAGACCCTGGGAATGGGCTGGAGGGGTGGCTGTCCCTTCTGCCACCATGACCATCTCCAGCTCCATGGCATGTACAGCTGTGGTTTGGATAGAGGGCTCACTGTGCTTTCTGATGTGGGGTACAGGTCGTGGGACCAGAAAAAAGACAGACCTCAGGCAAGAAACCCAAACAGGGAAGAGAAGTCCTACTCTCTCTCTGGGCTCTGCTTGTGAGGTCCAGACCTGAAGCAGGCTCTTGGCTAGGCATGCATTCCCGATGCTGAGGTGCTATCTGCCCCATGGAGTGGGGAGGGCCTAGCCAGGGTCCGCAGCCGGCCTGGAGAACAGGCTGGGACGCTCTCGCCCAGCTACGTGTTGCTTTCTTTCCTCCACCTCCTGGCCTGTTGTTTGGTTTTACTCCCCAAGACTCTCTGCAAGTCTTGTTTAAATGTTAGAGCCTGGCCCCAGGGGGGTCAGGGAGAATCCAGGGAAGAGACTTGTCCACGTTTCAGAGTTTTAAAGGGGCAGCACCCAGGAGGCCCTCACGGTGGTGGGAGCAGGCCATTGGAATCACCCCACATGGAGAACCGGGTGGACTGGAGAAGGGGACCCTGCCTACCTCTCCACACCAGAAAGAGATGAGAAGCCATACCCACCCTGGCCCTGCTTGGCAGAGCAGCAGCTGGCCTGCCTGTCAGAGAATTAGGGACGTCAGCGCTGCCCCAACCCCCGGGACTCGCCAGGCGGTCTAATGAGGCAGAGTAGATGCAGAAGAGCTGCGAACGGCCCACAGCTTCAGGCAAATGTGAAGCGTCATCATGAAAAGCTTAAATTTATGGGTCTGAAGGAGAAGCAACATCTGGGAAGGAATTATTGCAATTTAAAGGGAGGATGCAGGCCTGTTTATAAGAGCGAAATCTGGAAGCAATGTCTGATTTTTTTTTTAACTAGTTTGTATTCCAGTCATGAAACTATGGTGTGGATATCTGCCAGATGTTCAAAGAAAAATTGTAGAAGATGAGTTGCATCTTGTAGCCATTTGCCTTCATTCAGCAGAGCTTTACTGAACATCTACTACATGCCAGCTGTATGCTCTCTGGTGATATCTTCACTGCCTCCGTGGGCAAGTCAGGCTAGAGGAGATTGATTTGGCACCTTCGGCATCATGAAGCTTTCAAGAAAACACAAGGGCCATCCCAGATCTGATCCAGGAACAGGCAGATCTGAACTAACCAGTGGTGGGGACATGCGCTGGCACTGAGTAGCACAACCAGGTTGGGGGGGTCTTAGTTAATTTAATTCCTGAGAAGTCTGCTGTGCAAAAGGAAAGTGGTTTGGGGGCTTTCATTTGCAATTTTGTTTCTGAAATGTTTCAATCTAGGTTTCTGGACTTCCTCAGGCTGCAGGCACCCCATTTTCCTTATTTCCATGTTCTCCTTGCCCCAAATCAGTGAGAGGACTAGGAGATGGGCCCCTTTTATGTGAGACTGGCCCATCTAGATGGCCCCGTGGGCGACACATGTGCCCCTGTTGTGACAGTCTCCACGACTTTGTCTAAAGAGTCTCTCTACTCCAGAGAGAGGCAGGGAAACTTCCAAAGAGACATTTGGAGGAGGAGAAGCCCTGAAGGTAGGTGAGAGATGGGGGTGAGGCTGGTATGCGGCATGTCGTGGAAGAGCTGGGGTATCTTGCAACAGGACACGGGGAAAAGTGCAATTTGCCTGGTTCTCCAGGATTCAGGATCATGAGTGCATCTTGGTTGGGGAGCACTGTGACCATTCTTAGGGTTTAGCACAATCCCTCTAGTGACAGTAAAGCCACTTGGGGAACTGTCACCTTCGTAAAGTCTGCCATCGTCATTTCCTGCTGCTAGACAGTATGACTTAGCTCAGGCTACCATCCCTAGATACCACAAGACTGAGTGCTTCGTCGCAGAAATGTGTTCACGGGTCCGGAGATGGGAAGTCCCCAGTCAAGGTCCATCACGGCGGGTTCTGATGCAGACTCTCTTCCTGGCCTGCAGAGAGACACTCCCGTGTCCTCAAAAGGAGGCCAGGGGGCGGGGTGGGGGGCAGGCATCTGATGTCTCTTCCTCTTTCATGAAGACATCAGTTTGAACATTCTGTAGAGCCAGGGCTCCATCCTTATGACCTGTTGACCTTGGTAACTGCCATGAAGTCCCTACCTTCAAATACAGCCATGTTAGGAGTTAGGGCTTCAGCATAGGAATTTTGGGGTGCACAGTTTTGGCTATAGCAAGGTGAGAGACCAAGAGGCCTCCCCTGAGGCATCAGTAGTTGAAAGTAGAGAGAACTGATAAATCAGCTCGGTTTTCTGAGTAATGCTGTGCGTTTGGCAGGAGTGAGAGGGAGAAGGAAAAATTGGATTTTTTGGGGGGGTGGGAGGGAAGGGTACCATGGATTGAACTCAGGGGCATTCCACCACTGAGCCACACACATCCCCAGGCTTGTTTTGTATTTTATTTAGAGACAGGATCTCAATGAGTAGCTTATCAGCCTCACCACTGCTGAGGCTGGCTTTGAACTCGCTGTCCTCCTATCTCAGCCTCCCAAGCCGCTGGCATTACAAGCATGCACCACTGTACCTGGCTAGAATTGGGGCTTTAATGACAGAAAGTCAGCAGTGCCATTCCCTGAGATAAGGGTTTAGAACTAGCAGATTTTGGAGAAAGCCGATCAGTTCATGCATGAAGTCTCAATGGAGCAGGTAGGGCAGAGAATTGCTCCCCAAAAAAGTGAAAATTGGTCCCTAGAGTTTGGGTGAAGGGTGGAGAATCTTAGCTATCACAATCATTTGTAGCTCTCCAAAGTGCTCCAACAAAATCTTGGTCCCTAGAACTTAATTTCTCTTGTTGGGGAGAATCGAAATGTCATTGAACTTAATTTTTCTTGTGTGGGGTGAAAAGAGACAATAACGAAATAAAATTGAGAAACACTAGTTGTTAATTGTGGAGAATTTGGGAGCAGGGCCCACTGCTGGCAGAGGTCTGTGGCAGGTAGGAGCGAGGGGTGCGTTGAAGTTTCTCTGCTGTCAGGGGGCTGTGCAGGGTGAGGGGTCACTTGGTAACCTGAATCCCACCAGGACATCTTGCTGCTAAGAAACGGGGAGGGTCACTAGGAACCTACTGGGATGAGGTGCCTTTATTCAGCTCAGCGTGGTGACTACAAATGAACACAGGACAGCTCTCATTTCTTCACGACGGGGTCCCCAGGAACAGAGCGTCCTGAGAATCCAGACCAAAAGCATGGACTGCAGGCTCAAAATCGGGAATTCCAATTGAGCCTCCCTCATTGACTTTGTCTGGACAGCTTATTGGCCATGGACCTCTGTTTCCTCATCTATAAAATGGGGATACTAAAAGGAACCAAATCCCAGATTGGTTAGAAAGGGTGAGTGAGCACATGGTAAACTCTGAGCCTGACCAAAATTCTACTGTGGTTTCTGTGTCAGGCTCCGTGGCCTCTGCAGACGTGGTCTTGCTTGATGAATACGGGTCACGGTACACTTGCCAGGCGGTGCATCCCTGGCAGTTGAAAACAAGTAATGGATTTCATCAGAGGCCAATTCTGGCCCTTAATGGAAATGGGAAACCTGCACTGTGCTGGGTGGGCTCTCGTCCTTTAAAAGCAGTGCCTTCCGGACCCCTAAGCCCATGAACTGTCGTGAACCTGATGGATAAACCTTCGGAGCACGTTTGTTTTTGTGTTGGCAAGATGCCTGCAGGCTTTGGTGAACCCAGAGTTGATATTATTAATGGATGGATGATTTTTCTGTCTTAAAAGAGAGTGTGGATAAGTGTTCCTCTTGCAGGATGCATTGAGAACAGACCCTGAAGCCCAGGACCAAGGCCGCTAGGGAACCCTGCACTGGAAGGGCCTGAGGACTAGGCTTGGGCTGGCTTCCTCCCTATAGCTTGTGGCCTCCAGTTCCTTTGCTTTTATTTTGCAAGGAAGAAAGAGTCTGTTTCCCAGTTTGCTGAGGGGTGCTCAACCGCTGGGCGCTGAAACCATAATTGAGCAGTGTGGTTGAGTCAGGCAGGGCTGCTTTCTGATCCCGTATCAAACTGGAGACTCCACTAATTGGTTTCTTCTCTGTAGACAGTTTCTCTCCAAAAAAACTGGAGTCTTTTATAGAGACATAAAAAATCCTGGGACCCTTGTTTATAATTCTCTAATCAATTTGGTTCCTGTCAGGAATCATCTTTACTTACACTGAGTTAGAACGGATCTCAAAATTTTTCTTTGAGTTCAGTTTTGAGGATTTCCCAGCATTTAACCCAAACAGCCCATTCAGTCTTACTTACTCGGGGGTCTTAATGCCTTGTCAAGGTCAATCAGCATCTCTTAAATGCCTTGGGAAGGTAAAGGTCATAAGACCCCTTTCACACTTAGTGACTGATTACAAACTTCTTTTTTTAAAAAAAATAGAGTCCTCTATCCTTTGGCTTTTGAAATTTGTCTTTCTTAAGACATAAGCTGCCTTTTGATGACAAAATTAATGGAAGGGAAAAGGTCAGTTTGATCAGAGATGTCAAAAATCAAGTCCCACCAGGTGCAACTTGGGAGGCTGAGGCAGGAGGATTGCAAGCTCAAGGCCAATCGTAGCAGTTTAGCGAGGCCCTAAGCAGTTTAGTGAGACCCTGTCTCAAAATAAAATATCAAAAGGGCTGGAGACGTGGCTCAGTGGTAAAGCGCCCTGGGTTCAATCTCCAGTACCAAAAAAAAAAAAAAAAAAAA